>NC_090923.1:128306139-128610889 GCF_040938575.1 Ambystoma mexicanum | reverse complement strand
TTGGTTAAAATCCTGGCCGCAGAAATTGCTGTCGATCTGCAGCGGCTGTTGACGGAAAGGAGAAGAGGTGGTCAAGGGTTGATCAGTGAAAAAAAATCACATCAATACATCTTGCAATCAAACTTCAAGAGACGAAGAAACTAGCATACACCTAGCCAGATCAAAAGCCAATTCTGCACAGGGAAGACCACGGGCGTGGTTGGACAGGTGAAGGGCATGAAAGGCACATTGTAGTGGGTGACCTAGTGTCCCTTATCGAAGATACTTCCGTTACCATGATCCTTGTTCATTCACTATTAGGAGTTGGAATTTGGGGATAGGGGAGTTTCCATTGCAGGAGATTTGGTCGAAGGGGCGGAAAGTCTTACCCGCATATATTTGTGGCCAAATGTCAACAAAAAATATAGATTGGTTTGGATCCGTCCAAAATCTCCTCAATGAAATTACATAGAACAGGCATTCACACTGCAGGTATAGCAATGACACGTATGTCAGTCAATGCAGAATCTATACCGGATGGTCCATGCAACCAACGGCTTTGAAAATGGGGCTTCCCCAAGAACTTGGATACAAAAATGTCCTCGGCCCCAACCAGGGATGGGGGAGTCATTGTATTTTATTGTATGTAACGGCTTTTCTAGAGTCCACTTTGTCTTAAAGCGGCAGGGCATTGTACAAAATGAACAGATATAAAAATTACAACTAAAATTTTTTAAAAATTGCCAACTTGGTCCTATTCCTGTAATCAAACCAGACAAAACAAAACATGGGCGCCGAGTTAGAAAGTGCATATGCAAACAAATGGGGTTTCAATACTTTTCGAAATTGCAACAGCCATGCACATGCAGAGACGGGTGAGGAACGTCTTCATGTCCAGAGACCGGATCTCTACTGTGGACGGCTCCGCCACCACCTGCGGAGAGCAGGTTCTCGGGTGAGGAACGTCTGCTGGGGTGGAACTTCTTAATGTCCAGACACCGGATCTCTACTGTGGACGGCTCCGCCACCACCTGCACAGAGCAAGTTCTCTGCTACACATACAGGTTCCCCAAAGACTAGCACCTTTTAAAACTAGGGAGCTCAAATCCGAAGGTAGCCAAGGAAGTTGGAACGTAATGGGAGGGGTAGGATCACATGTGTGTCCTCGTCAAACATGCTGCCATCTGCACAACTGGTTCGTGTGGACTTAAAGGAGAGACTAAGAGCATGGAACGAAGCCTTTGGGCTGTCAAATCTTGCGACGAACGCCTGATCCACCAAGAAATTCAGAAGCCGGGGTGCATCTATATATATGCAGTAGCTCAGTGGGCAAATCCTGAACTCGCCACTGGCCAGAAATGATCGACTCTTGGGGCCCGATTCATGACATTTTTTGTACAGTGCAAAGTGACTTTGCACTGCCGAGACAAACCCCGATTCCTGGAACTGTGCATTTTTGCAGTGCAAAGTCAGTGCAAAGTTCATGCTGTGCTGCAAAAATGACTTTGCACAGGTCCATGATCAGGGTTTGTGTCGGCAGTGCAAAGTCACTTTGCACCATGCAAAAAAATCCACGAGTCGGGCCCTTGGAGAATAAGAGATGCTGTGGTGTGCAGGTGCAGAATTGATTTGGCGAGTGATTTTTCATGGCTGGCTAGCAGTTTGCAATTAGAAACGTGTACCCCTGCAGTTTAGCATATATAAATTAGTGGAACACCGGCCCCACATTGAAAACGAGTGAGCAGAAATTAAAGGGAAGAGGGCAAAGTGAAACCCAAAGAACAAACCAAAGATGGCAACAGCAGGCGATTGCTCTGAAGAAGAGATGCAAAGTTGCACACGGGACACTGGGAAGGGAACCAACAAATACTCTGATGTTATGAGGTTTCTTCTAAGAAAACATGAAGACATCAAGTCCTCCCCACGTGGTGGATACTGGCCAGAAACCACACCTTGCATATCATGGCATGTCCTCGGGAAACTGGGGAACGGGGACACACCTGTGCCAGTCACCTCATCCCCACAGCTGATTCCTGTGTATGTTACACCAGGAGGGGGACGATATGGACCCCTGCAGAATCCCCACCCCACAGGGACGGGCCCCGGCTGCAATAATCAATTGAAGACGGGACTATAGAAGTCAGGGTGGATTTGGCGCACTCCACCCCCCCCCCCTCCCAAGTGGAAGAGTAGCTGTTACTGCCAGGGGTGGAGGGCATTTCATCGCCCGCTCCTAGAAGCATAGTGGATTGGGTTACCCCTGCCCAGACTTGAACCTAGGGCTGGCAGGTGTCTGGGAGCAGCGGGAATGGCATGGGGAACATTTGTAATTTTTCATGAACCTAGGGCTGGCAGGTGTCTGGGAGCAGCGGGGCCGCTGAGCTAGGTAATTCTCCCCACTGCACCAGGCCTACTGCGTTCGCCCCTAAAGGTCAGTGGCCACTGAGCTCATGCGAGTGAAAGTGACACACTGCTAAGTCTACAAGTGAACAAAAATATGCACCACAAAAAAACGCTTACTATGTTACTATCCCTAGGGAAAATCTTCAAACTGAACAACCAAAACAGAGACATGAAAACCATCTGAACAGATCATGAAAAATTACAAATGTTCCCCATGCCATTCTAATGTGTATTTCTCTGCCAAGTGGATCACATTCAGTGTTGGTTACACAGAGAATCCCTTGTGTTCGAAAGTGTAAATGTGCATGGCTGATGGAGCTAAAAAGAGTACTCCAGGATGAAATGGGAGATCGAGGGGATACCAGGAATACAACAAAGGGTGACTACTTTCATTCTATGCAAGTTAGCTGCCCGCCCCCTCCCCATCTTCAACTGTTTTAGATGACAGCCGTATTGATGGAGTCTTCCCCAGACTCCTGGGCAAACTGCTTCCTCAATTGTAACGTCCAACTCAATCGGTCCACTTTTTAGTCGAACGCCGTCCTGTTTTAACTTGTTATGATGTAGATCTTGGTGGCTGCCCCATCTACGAGATCTAAGCTCCAGGTGTAGCCAATGGCAGAGGGCCTCCAGAATGCCACAGTAGTGCGCTCCTAGGTGGAGCACTAAGATGGGAGAACATAAAGGAGAGAGCCTGCCGCTTGCCATTAAGAAGTGGTTCTAGCTTCTACAGCGCTCCAAGGGACCCCTGCACGCTAGGATGGGGGAAGCAAATGGCACTCAATGTAGTTGAGCATAACATCGTGTACGCGCCTCCAATTTGTTTACTGTGAGGGTGCACCTCAAAAGGAACCAGAAAACGACCGATTTTTCAAACTATAATAGCAAAGGACAAACTTTATTCGAATAGATATAGCTTCAAAGTACAAAAAGTCATATCTTTTACAAGATTAAATATTCCAAGCATGTCCCCCTTCTCCATCCAATATAAAAAGCTTTAGAAAAAACAAAAACAGAGACCAAGTCATTGTTACATCACATAGCATTAAAATAATTACAAGTCAAACCCTTACATAGTTTATACCCCCAGGCTGTAAACATTAGTTTGACATTCTTTTCCCGATTGTGTAATACTGGCACTTATTAAAAAGCAAACTATATTGGTACCTATGGGGTCTGCAGAGCTGCGCTCACCGGGAAAGGGCAGAGACGGGGACCCTCTACCAGATCACAGGGGCCACAGCCGGGACTCTCCCCCAAACAACCCTGCCTCCAGCCCAGGGTTCTCCCTGATCCTGTGGTTGAGAATTTACGACCCTCTTGCGCTCACTGAGACTCCAGCCAGGTGGCAGCTCTCCACCGGGCCAACATGGTAGAACGATAGAGGACTCCCTCGACCTGGCCCCCTGCTGAATGAGGGCGGCTCAGGGGCTCAGTACTGCAACCCATTGTCCCTGCACTCACCCGAGATGCGCGAAGATGTTGCCACCCTTGTCCTGAATTGCAACTCGCCCGATTGCCCACCTGGTCTGGACTTCCTTCTCTGCCAGGTCAGCTCTTGTGCTGCATCTGCCCCACACTTCAAGCAGGCCCGGATCGGCCTGTAGGGCAATGCCCGAACCAAAAACGCAAAAAGCTAGTGTGGGCCAGTTTTTGGGTCAAAATGGGCACTTTGTTTACAGTTTGATTAGTTACTTCACCATGCAGCTAGTAGTTGTGACCATTGTTGATGAATAAATATTCTGTGAATTGCAGAATTTGCATCACAGAGTTTATAAAAAAAACTCCCTGTGGGGTACTACTCAGCTAGTCACAAAAGGAATGAATTGCCATTTGCAACAGTGAGCCAGTTTTTCATTAGTGCCCGAGACAATGTTATGCCCCAGTCCGACCCCGCTTCCACAGTTCTAGAAAAAACTAGGGTTCGAAGGGAGCTCCCTAGCCATGTACAGATTGCTTCTCCAGGAAGAGGGAGGCCAACACTGGAAGGTTATTTCTCTGCGCCTTCAGAGACCTGCCATGCCCTTCACTCCCTCTGTGACGTCAGGGAGGGGACTCGACAATCACCAGCCAATCATCCTCCCTCTCAGCCCTGCTGCCTGGCAACCACATCACTGAAAGTTACGCGTCCATCTAGTTCTGGCCCGCCTGCAATGGTGTTCTCCAGAAGCCAGGGCAAGTTACACCCTCTGTCCCCCTGGCACTTGTTTTGCATCTGCGTGGGTCAGTCACCACACAAACTGGCGTTTTCATGGACCAAAAGCACCAGCCATTCATACCCATACAAAAACTTCTATTTAGCCAGTCGCCGGCAGGGCTCTTAAGTGGGCTTCTGGGAGGCCGATGCCCGCCCCCCCCCCAACCGTTTTCTTGGCCTACTCGCCAAGAGTACCCATGTTCCCCACATACTATAAACCCCACAATGTGTAATGTGCCCGTCTATCAGAATGGCATACCCCCACATTGGCCTCAATAATTCCTCCCACTCCAAGGTGGGGTTGGGAAGGGGAGTGGGGTGGGGGGTGCTTACATAGATAATAGTATGGCAGCACATCCATGTCTGAACATCTGCACACGCCTCAACCAGAGTCATATCGTTTGCTTTGGCTACTGTAGGTGCATTAACCCCAGCGGCTACAAAGAATGTACAAATGGGAGCGGTCGTTACATGTCTTTATATTTTACATCTGGGGTGAAGCGTGATTGGGTGCCTGCCCACAATGCAGAGCTGCAAGGTACCGAGCGGGGGAGCGCCTAATGGCGGCAGGCATGGGATGAGGGGGGAGGGCTCAGATGAACACAATAATCCATGTTTAGTGTTTCAAAGTGTTACTCTCGCAATCGTGCTCCGTTTAATCAACATTTGCAGGTTGAAAGGCGGTGTCCATTGCAGCGCCCACATTCCCTGCAGCAGGGGCATTAACCTGCTCATCTATCTCAAGCTGCAAGGCATGTATGCATCGTTTTCTTGTCCGACGTTTGGAAGAGGAAAGAGATAGGAGGAGAGGGGGAAGGCAGAGGGTGAAGATCCCCGGTGTTCCAAGAGTGGGAGCCTGGGAAGCACAGCTCCCACCTCCCCTCCCACCCTGCACAGGGGATAAGCCACGATCAACAGCTTTACAACTATTTACAAGTAGGAGATGCCTTGAATTGCAAGTTTAGAAATCACTGAGGAATAAGGAATTAAACAGAAATTACACAATAAAAAAAGTCATGCGTAAGTGCACGGGCTTGTGGTTTGGTGGCATTTCGAAGCCTCG
This sequence comes from Ambystoma mexicanum, assembly GCF_040938575.1. Taxonomy (NCBI): domain Eukaryota; kingdom Metazoa; phylum Chordata; class Amphibia; order Caudata; family Ambystomatidae; genus Ambystoma; species Ambystoma mexicanum. The sequence goes on along the minus strand of NC_090923.1, from coordinate 128,605,247 downwards.
GTCTTGTGGTTATGCAAACACCCTCAACCCGCCCTCACAATGATCAAGTGGGAAGGCCAAGCTTCACCATCAACCACATGTGGGGGCGCTTGCAACATTAGTAAGCAACACACAAGGCCTGGTCGTCCATGCTCCCGGCATGAAGAGGTTACTAACTGGGAGCCTGAACCCGGCGACTCTGCACCGGTCCTGCTCAACCATGTGCAGAATGGAGGCGCTACAGAGCCGTCCGATCTTGAAGGGGCAATAGAGACTGCAGCCGCCTGCAGGTCATGCCAGTTCCTTCCCGCCCCCACACCCCCACCGGGCACGTAGCATGATCCAGCGCCTAGTAGGCTCCAAGCAGAAAGGAAACTATATGCAGCTCCTTGGGAATCGAGATCAAGCCTGGCCTTCTAGTCACAGCCGATGCTGCAAACTTCTGGCACCAGCCTGGAAACCAGCAACAGGCAGAGTAGCCCAACGCGCAACAGGCAGAGTAGCCCAACGCGCAACAGGCAGAGTAGCCCAACGCGCAACAGGCAGAGTAGCCCAACGCGCAACAGGCAGAGTAGCCCAACGCGCAACAGGCAGAGTAGCCTAACGCGCAACAGGCAGAGTAGCCCAACAGGCCATAATCAAATCTGGGCTCCTGGTCAAAGTATCAGAGATCACATCAGAGATCTGAAAACTGGACACTTAGCCACACCTTAATAATTCATGTCACGTAATGGCGCTTCATATGCCACATGCATATAGGCTACTTTAGGAAAATGGGAAAGGTAAGGGGATGGGAGAGGGAACCAGGAATGGGATTTAGGTTAATGGAAACAATAATAATCAATGATTTAAACCAGAGCTTAAGCAGATTTGCTTTTTGGTAACTATAAGCAATTTTCACACAAGTTGGCAGAGGTAAGTGCTGGGACTAAATGAAAACCTGGCATGAATTGGATATTGCCATCCATCAGGATAGCAGGGCATCAAAGGGGTCCCTCAGGAAACACTCCCATGCACTCGACCTTTGACACTGGGTCTTGTGAATGGTGGTCAGACCATACCAGGGATGATGTTGAAGGAACCAGGTGACATGGGGAGATGCGAGGAGGGGGGGGCGGAGTGGAGGTTGAGTCTTCCTTTGGTTGAGGCATAACAAATCCCATATCTGTAGGGCTGATTGGCCACTTTTACTCCCTCAAAATAGGCAAATACCCCCCAAAAATCAAAATAGGGAAATGGAACTTTGGAGTTTGTGCCCCCGCTTTCACCCAAACACTTCGACAAATGTATCTTAATGTGCGTGAATAACTGGGTGCCGTGAAGTATTTCTCAAAAACATTTCCGTTTTACGGTTGAGCAGGTTTACTCGTTTATAAAATACTTCCATTGGAAACGGGACCAATTTCTTTTACTTCTAATCATTTCACTCCCAACTTTAAAAAAACAGGGAGTAAAATATTCACACTTCAAAATCTTATCCGGAGCACCAAGCATAACAGAGGCAAAGAATCAGCGATTACCTCCAAGCCATTATTTCATCTAATTCATAGGACCACTGGCACAGAGCCAAGTGAAACGACCGTGCAGGAATGTTACTGGGGCCCAACCAGCATTAGTTTTGTGAAATTTTAATAAAAATGTGAGGTTAACTGAATGCCAATCGCTGAAACGGCACAAATGAGCCAGAGGCAGGATTATTTAAGCATGGTAATCACTTCCCTTAGTCGCCATTTGCTTGGGTTTGGTTTGCGATGAATAGGATCATCTTGACTGTCTTCGCTACAGTTTAACTGAATGACTATTTATGTCCAAATGGAGTGGACAAGAAGTCAGTCTGCTCCTGGAAGCGTGCATTGGTTAATGTAGGATGGATTAAAAGCACAGCGCCTAAAAACAAAATGGGGCCGTGCTTAGTTTGAAAAAACGGAATCACTTCACCATTTTTAAACTCCCTCTCCTGCCGCCACCTTTAAATGAGCACATTTTATAAAGGTGGCTGTGCACTCCATTCACTAACGAAATACTGTGCGATCGCATACCACATCTCCAACATACTTTAAAGTAGTTTCTTCATCCTCTGGGACAAGCAAGACTCTAGGGGATTGCAATCCTTCTAAATAATGCCCCCCCCACATTTACTTGAGCGCAGAAAGTGCAAAGCGCAGAGTAATTGGCTGAACTACAGAAACAGAATGGTGTAAAGCAGAGCTGTCCAACTCCAGGCCTTGGGAGCCAGAAACATGTCGGATTTTCAGGTTAACCTTCATTAATATTACACAGGTTCAGCAAATGCTACTAGAACATGGGCACAAACCGAACACAAGCTGGTGAACTCCCTATAGAGCGGTATAATAAGGGATTAACCATACTGGGGCAGTCTTGAACAAAAGTTCTCATTGTGACCTCCCCTTAACCCCCCGGCCCAAACTGCTGCTGTAGTAGTAGCTATGGTGGTTTTGCAGCAGCAGAGACCAGCAAATCGAACGGTAACAAGTGCTGCTAAAGGCAACAAGCCCAGGGCAGGTGCAGAACAAGGAAAGTGGGTGCTCAAGCGCCTCATGTGCCCCTGTTCAGGAGGCCAAGCGTCTCATGGCTTGTTCGTCCATTTCATTTGGCCAAGCGCTGCATGACATTGCCTTCAAGTGTGCAGACTTAGTCCCTCGGTGCAAAGCTGTCAAAATAGGGAACATTGCAAATTGCCAACGAACCAATGTTTAGGCCATAATCTGCCCAAGTCGCATTTGCCAAATGTAATTTGCCCTCCCATTTGAAGTCTACAGCTCTGGAGAATTGCTCAATGCTGACAATATGGACGAGTCAGTCATGCTGACAAATGTAAATGCCAAGTGGTGGGCTAGAAAGAGACTCCTTCACCCTTATTTTTTTTTTTATTTCAATTGCGGCTTTTGTATAGCTCGACAGGGACGAAGCAAATTGTATCTAGGAACAGATGTTATATAATCTAATCGGTGAATAGGTACCAGTGCCGGGAACTTTGATAAATGGCCAAAGTCCATCTAACCTATTTAAAGATATCAAGTTTTCGCCTTTTTCATAACAGGGTGGAGGACTCTACGTCCCTGATCGCCAAATGGTCAGGCTGTTCCATAATTTAGCTCCAAATACAGAGAATCTGCAATCTCCTCTAGACACACAAGAAGGGGTGTCTGGTCCCCTACTCTAAGGGTCCGACTTGGTTGGTAAAGACTTAACTTATCTGACGAATATGAGGGGGGGGGCTCGATTATTCAAACATTTATATATCATGAAACCAATCTTGAACTTGATCCTATCCTCCACAGCTAGCTAGTGGGTGGAGCGACATAGCTCTGAAATAGTAGAGGACGTACTCACTACACCGGCCTAAACGCCGCATTTTGTGCCTTCTACAGGCGATGTATTTGTTTGGCAAGAACGCCGGCACGTCATTCAAGGCCCCCAGCTCCACTAGAGATCACCTGCATAAGGCAGACCGCATGGGTGTTCGCACTGTGAGCTAGGTACAGACTTCCCTCCCTGTTGAAGGTCAAACGTATGGATTCCATCTTCTAGCCTCAATGCACTACATCAAGCTATCCATACACATCGAATCCAAGCCGAGAAGAGATGATATGAACCGATCGGCGCCTCCCGATTAAAAAAGTCATCACCCAATTAATGGATGGGCACCCTGACCCCGGCCACAGGTGGCGCTCAGAACCACGACCACCAAGATCCCTCTCGAGGGGGGTCACATTCCTGCCATGTCGCTGGGTGGTACATGACATGCACATACCGCATGGTCGGCTCTGGGGGCTACGTTCAAAGCTCCCCAATATCTGTAAATCAAAGTTGCAATATGCGGGAGTCTCGTCTATAAATAACAGCTAATTTAAGAACTTCTGTCTGGAATGACATACATAACCTGAACCTCAAGAATAAGCAAGTCTGATTATCAAATTGCAATCCATAAAATAGATTTTTGGTTTGGGCATCGGGTATTAATGGCATTTGTGAATATTGTATCGCCAGACCCTTGAACAAAGCATTGCCCTCTTGGGCTTGCAAAAATGCTTTGGGAGTCTGTTAGGCATACGTAATTCCTGCCGACCAATCACAAGTCCGGATGCGCCATCGGTATCCTGCAATCAAACGTGATTTGAAATGCCCGGTCACGTCAGTATCTAGCCCAATCCAAGCTCTACTCTGGTTCACGTGCCCCAGCCTATGCCGAGATGCAATCCCCACACCCCATGTATAGGGTCGACCTCACCCTGAAAGCTACCCTCTGACCTATGCACATTGATTTATGTCGCACGGACAACTCGTCAGCCCGTGCAGGAAGACGCACTCCTCCACTCACATCCACCCTCATCAGCTCTCGTGAAGCCACCTTCACAATTTAGCTCCTGCTTCTAGCCTAAGAGAGCCTGGTTTACTTGAAAACCACAGCTATCGGGGAGCTACATTTGGCTCCCCAGGTCAACCGATTCCTAACAAACATTCATATGCGACTTGGAGTATGTCAGAATGCCAAGGAGCAGCATTAAGGCACTCTACTACACATCTAGGCACTATAACCCGAGGAGGGGGCATTAGCGATAGAGTAGTGCCCCTGGGGCCATTGTTAGCAGCCAGAGTGAAGCGAGCGTTTTAATGTAGCCCCGGGGGCCATTATACTACCGGCAATCCACCCCCCTCTGTGGGTTAAATTGCCATTAGTACCCCAGCACGTCGTACCAGGGTACGGATCGCAGTTTTTCTAATGTTGAGAAATGGCGTTGCAACCGTTACTCGACTTGAGAAAATAAATAACCAAAAAATGGCTGTACCCACTAGACTCGGGCCATGCAGAGCTCCTAGTTCCTACACCTCACCACCTTCGGATAGCTTTCCTCGCTTGCCTGCACAGGGCCATGCACAGCTGCTCCTGCAGCAGCCCGTGCAGTGCAAGGGCTACTAGCCGATGTGCAACACCACAGATTTCAAGGAACACTTCAATCGGCCACCGACGGAATGCCTGGGAAGGTGCAGGGTTTTTAGAGGGCGCCGGTATAATCCAGGAGAATAGAGTGGGATTAAAAGGTATCATTGGGGGCTTAAAAAAGGCAATCTCTGCTAAATATATGTTTTTGGCATCTACGCATAGTAGTCGGGCCTTCCATCTCTGCTGTGCATTGTACATGGATGCTTTCATTTCCTCCACTAACACAAAAAGAAACAGTGAACACCACAGACGAGAAAAAGTGGATGCAGCGGCAAAAATGAAAACAGAAAAAAAGGGAATTTATAGGACCGTTCAGGTAGCAAAGTGCTTCCCTATTGGAAGGTTAGGCATTCCCACCGCCAATCACGTCCAGTATGTTTAGCAAAGATTTGAAATCGTACAATGCTGAGCCCAGACGCCCTCAGCACTGGGACCTGTGCCCGTTCGCCAGAAAATTAACTTAATACGGAGCAAAAAACTCAGCCCTATGTAAAACGGAGACTTGTTATGCACTCAAGCCATCACCCGACTCTCCACACCCTGAACTCCGACTGACTCTCATCCTTAGTTCGCTTGTGGTCCCTGCCTGGGAGCAGTGCCCTGAAGCAGAAGGCCTCAGAGCGCCGTTAGGCTGCCTACAAGGTCGGACTGGGGCATAAAACTGTCTCGGGCACCGATGAAAAAGTGGCCCACAGTTGCACATGGCAATTCATTCCTTTTTGGGAATGACCGAGTAGTACCCAAGGGGGAGTTTTTTAAAAAAATGTAAGCAAATTGTGCAATTTAAAGAATATTTATTCTGCAACACTGTCAGAAAGTACTAGCCGCATGGTGAAGCAACTAAAACTGGCCTACATTGGCCAAATAAGTGGCCCACTGACAAAACACAAAACTGGCCCACACGAACATTTGGCGGTTTTGGTTCCGGCATGGGCCTATTTTGCTATAAGCCAGTTCCTGCTCGACATCCCAATGACATCCCCTCCACCTCCAAACCCCCCCACCCCCGTGCGCCTACCTCACAACAGCAGTAACCCTATGATTCTTGGCACCATTCTCCTCCGACGAGGTTTCTAGACAAGACAGATCTTTGAAAACCGCTTCTAAGCAGGCTCAGGCTACCCTCTGCCGCCTCATCTCTTCCCAGACTGTCTGCAAACCAGGAGTGGTGCGCCACCAATGATCTCTGCCTGTATACCAGTAAGAGTTTGCCAGAGCAGCGCAGCTGGACCGTTGGGTTAGTGTTACAATGCCTTAGCGCGCCGGAGGCAGTGCAGGGGCAACAGGTCGTGAAGGAGCCTGGTACCCAGTGAGACTGATGGTAGCCAAGCAACCAGTCGGTACAGCAGACAAGTGGGTCAGCCGGGGAAGAGAGCAAGCAGAGGCGAAAAGGAAGGTCTGAAGCTTCTTACAGAGCTTAAGGTGGCCTTGCTCAAGTTCGACAGGAGAAGGGAGGCCATTCCAGAGGGCGGCACCTGCAGAGGAGAAAGAGATCTACCCCCCCCACACTCTCTGCCTGGAGAAGCGTCTGACCATTTGAGTTGGCGGAGCAAAAAGCTCGAGAAGGAAGGTGTTTTGCAAGTAAGTTGGTGGTAGTGCGGGCCCTGGTCCCAGAAGGCCTAGTAGACGATGCAGTGGTGCTTGAACTTGATCCTTGCAGCCATCGGCAGCCAGTGGAGTGATTTCAGGGCTGGAGAGATACGGTCCATGGCCTTGAGGCCAAGGATAAGGATAAGTCTCGCAGTCCTGTTCTGGATTCGTTGCGGAGAGTAGAGGAAGACAGATTGAGAAAGTCTGTTGCAATAGTCCAGCCTAGAGAGAACCAAGGCTCTGGAGACCGTGAGCTTCTTGGGGAAGTGAGAAAGTGAAGAGTACCTCTGAGAAGGTGCAGCTGCTAAGGGGCCTTCTTGGCAAAGTCTGATGTGCAGATTGAAGGAGAAAGTGGAGTCGAAGAGGACACCAAGGTTTTTTGCCTCACAGGAAGGCGAAGGAAGGGGGCCCAACGAGGGCAGTCAAAGAGAAGGAAAGTGGGATCAGGAGTCCCAATGAGTAGGGGCTCAGTCTTACTGGCATTAAGGCAGAGATCGTTGGAGACAGACCAATCCTCAATCACGGATACAGTCAGGAATGAGCGAGAGAGGAGGCTGAGGGGAGCCTGAAAGAGCCGATTGTCATCCGCATAACACAAAGTTGGAGGCGAAGGAAGCGATCAGGTGGGCCAAAGGACCCAAATAGAGAAGAACCACGGTACGAGGATTGAGCCCTGGGGAACACCACAGGTAGAGAGAGATAGTGGAGAAAAAAGGACCCAAGTTGGACCTGGGAGGATCAGTCAAGGAGGAAAGAGGACAACCACTCCAGGGTTTATCGGCGATGCCCAGGTTCTCAGTTGCTTGATCAGGATGGCATGATTGACTATGTCAAAAGCTGGGGAAAGGTCAAAGAGTATGAGGACAGAAGGAAGGCTAGAATCGAGATTAGTGATCATATCTTCACGGTTGTTCAGTCGAGCAGTTTCTGTGCCTATGGTTGCTCTGAAGCCAGACTGATGGTCATGGAGACAACCAGAAGATTCGGTGTGAGGGGTTGGGGGGTAGTAAGGTTGGAGATGGTCAGGAGTGATAGCAAATAGGTGATAGTTTGCTGGAGAGGTAGGATCGGCAGAAGGCTTTTTAAGGAGGGGGTGCCCAAGTGAGTGCTTGAGGAGAGAGGGCAAAGATCCAGTGGCGAAAGAGTGATGGCAGAAATCGGCCAAGGCTGGAGCGAGGGTGTCAATGTGGTCCTTGATGGTTCTGGAGGAGCAGGGGAGCACCTGTTTGGACAACACTGTCATAGATCGGACTTGTCTAGAAACTTTGTCAGGTGTTGTGGATAGGGAGAGAAGGCCAGAAAGATGTCCGACATGCGAAGGCTAAAAATCCGAAACAATTATCCTAACAGAAAGCTTTCATAGAATACTTTTCAACAACTAGGCCTTGCCAGAAAGAACCCCCCCCTTCCTACCGAAATGAGTAATTGGGGAAACCACTATATCCCCCTTCCCAGCCACTGGGGTCCCAGGCAGCTACAGACAGGGTGAGCTCCCGGGCAATGATGGCCAACCACAGACAACCTACACAACTACCAGGCCCAAGCCGTGGCTAACCCCCGTCAGACTAACGTGAAGTTACCTTGCAATTCAATTTTCAAGTCACGGCATTCAACCTGTTGATCAGACCCCCTACTATAAATGAGTTACTAAGAAAAGTTACAGAGTCCCGCCCCACCCTCCCCACCACCTACCTTGGCTAGTGCTAGCATTTCCCACCTGCTCCACCGTGCACCTGCGCCTTGAATCACACTGTCCTGGAAAGGAAGTCTTACAGATAACCAACACATTACATTAAAATTAATGAAGTGATAACCAGACTTTCAAAATATCCCTTTGAGCTATAAGAGCTGGTGGCGCTATTCCACCCGTCAATGGCTTCATTCCGGCTGCTGCCTTCTATGCGGACTACACAAAAAAAGGCTGACAAAAGAAAATTAAAAACGTACAACTGCGCATGATTTTGTCCAGCTTCTAATCTCGCCAGAGTGGATGAAAATGTAACTTAAAAGCCATTTGCGCAGCCCACTGTCACTTGCTCAAACTAGTAGGCGTCGATCGCACTTCAGAAGGAACAGATCAAAGTGAAGAGATCTTAATGCTGGGCACAATTTATGGAACATCAACAATTGCAAGTGACTTTTCAATTGGTTTTCAAAAATGGGTTGCCATGGCAATTGGCCCGTTTATGTAAATTGATATCTTTTTTGATTAAAGTCGAAATCCACGAATCATTCAGCTCAAATGGCAGGGGGTTTCTCCCTTCTCACCCCCCCTCCATCCCATTCCCCATTCCCCATCATCCCATTCTCTCCCCTGTCCCTTTCCCTTCTTCCCCCACCCATTTTCTTCCCCCACTGTACCTAGTTCTCCCCCCCCCCCCCCCCCGTCTCTTCCGCTCTCCCGTCCTATTGTCCCGCGCCCTCCCGTCGTATTGCTCCGCGCCCTCCCGTCGTATTGCTCCGCGCCCTCCCGTCGTATTGCTCCGCGCCCTCCCGTCCTATTGCCCCGCGCCCTCCCGTCCTATTGCCCCGCGCCCTCCCGTCCTATTGTCCCGCGCCCCCCGTCGTATTGCTCCGCCCCCGCGCCCTCCCATCCTATGGCTATAGGGCGGGAGGGCGTGGGGCAAAACTACCTGAAGCACTGCAGTCAACTTCTTACATGTAGGTTTATTATATAGTGTTTAGAGACCCGCTTTAGGTGGTTTCAAAGCACTAGAGAATAGGGGAACAGTTTATCAGTAATCGGCTGCTTGAGGAATCAGGTGCAACTTCTACCAAATAAAAGATATTCCATGCATTGAATTTGGAGGGAAGACTGCAGGGGTCAAGTCCTAAGAATTAAAGTGGGGGGGGGGACTCATCCACAAACGCAATGGGGTGTGACGCTACCAGAAATTAGCATATCAAGGTGAATTAAATTGGCTTTGCATAAACACCAACATTACACAGGACGAATGGCATTTGCCTTTCATAAAATCAACACACAAAACCAAGACAGGATATTTTCTTTTAATAGTGTATTTGAAAACGTTAAAAGGTGTACACACTCTGAAAAAATTGGGTGGACTCCGTCCCTCCCGCCCCCCGCGTGTACCCTCGACTTGAGCCCTGTGTACAGCAGTATATCGCATGACATTTAAGCCTCCTTGTATAAGCCAAGTGTAGCTTTGTGGCCCGGTATCTCGCCTCCCAGCTGCTCCTGGCGCCCGCACTGGACATTAAATGGCGCAGCATTCCGTTTTTTTTGTTCAAATGCTTAAACAGGTCCTCCCGCATGGGCCATTAACTTGTGTCCTGGAAAGGACCAGCATTCCATGCGCGGGCTGGGTTAAAGAACCCAGCTACCCTGTGATGTGCTGTAGTCACCAAGAAGGGTCACGCTTCGGCCAAACACGCTGCTCTGCTCAGCGAACCCGTTACAATCCCCATCGCCCCCGTCCCCCTTCAGCCTTTCCTGAATGCAGTGCACGTGGACTCGAGGGGAGACCTCGCCGCTCGGGGTTGGGGACAGTGGGGGGCAGGTCAGCAGCGAGGCAGAGGCTGCAAACCACATCACAAGCTAAGCCAGTGTAAGAAAAAAAAACGCCACCAATCAGAATCCGCCGACTCAGCAGAACCCATCTGGCAGTGATTAACAGCAACATGGCATGCTGGAGAGCAACAGTTGCGGGGTCAGGGCGAAAGAGCCTGCGTTGCACAGAGCAGCTGTGGACAACCCCGTCTTCTGCTCATCCTTTAGCAGGGCTCCCGTCACAGCCATAGACCCCAGCCTTCAAGTTTGGGTTTTACTGGGGAAGAGATGGTAAGCGCCGGAGACCTCATGCAAAGCACCACAACTAACGTGCTGGAAATAAAAAGCTACGAATAGTCAGACCGGTTCGCACTCGTGTCAAACGGTTGGAAAACGTGCAGATTGGCAAAGCACACATTTTTAGTGTATGCATGAGATCGGGTGCCCCCTGGCCATAAGACGTCAACAGGTGTAGTATGGCCCTAGTACCTGCGTATATATTAGGCCGGTGCCTGGCAAACTCCCATGTAAGACCGATACACAAGCCAAAACAGTTGGCGTTCACAGTGCTAGTTTTTAACAGGCTTCAGTGGAAGAAACCTCTCATCTCCGATCAATACCTCAGTGCAATCATCTTGGCTTGTAGGTGGCGCTAAATTGCCACCGAATAGGCAAAACTAAAAACTGCACAACTTCCTAACAGCAAAAGTGGCAACTCCCGACTGCTCTGCCAACCCCGTACACTTTAGGTACCCCTTTGGAGCAAAACCTCCCATCTCGGCTTTTGCCAGGGCTGAAGTGGGTCCACCACTTCAAATTGCAAAGAGGGGGGCACGCTTCAGCCAGTTTAAACTCCGGTACAATTAAAAACCAGTAAGCTTCAAAGGCTCTGCATACGGGTCACATCGGGGTGAAAGTGCGGGACTGGGCGGGGCTTCTAATCTTTACCTATAGAAGGAACAAGTTACTTACCTGTAACTGTTGTTCTCCAGCATGGGGTCTGGCATGGATTGACATGCTCATGAATATTCCCCGTCGTCAGGCTGGGAATCCTCGGTAAAGAAAAAAGTCAGTATCAGTTTCGTTTCTGATCTGTCTTTCTTAGTAGTAACCAATCACTGATCTCTGGTTCATACGCCCCCAGCCAATGACTGCCTTCTCCCCAAGCCCCTCCCCTGGCAGCCATCCTCAGATTTGGTAGCACGTAAAGTGGCTGTATGACCAGGTAAAGAGCTGCAGAGGGGAAGGAGGGAGGGTTTGCATGTGAATCCATGCCAGACCAATGCTGGAGAACGACAGTTACAGTTAAGTAACTTGTTCCTTCTCCAGCATGGGGTCTGGCATGGATTCACATGCTCATGAATATAAGAATACATAGCAGTACACACATGCACAACCAGGGGAGGTGGCAAAGGCTCAACATTAAGCATTACATAAACTCAACATTAAGCAACTCTTATCTCCTCACCAGGCCCACCTTCAGGCGCACAGGTTGCACAGCACTGCCTGGCCGACCCTGGACTCCTCCCTGGAATCCAGGTTGACGCAGTAGAATCTCGTGAAGGTGTGCGTCGACCTCCACGTAGCAGCCCTGCAGATGTCCAGCAGGGGCACACCAGACAAGAACGCCGTGGTAGCAGCGATCGCTCTGGTCGAATGGGCTCTCAGACGGCCGGGCAATGGTCGGTTTGCCAACCGGTGAAAGGGCATGATGCAGCCGGAGAGCCATCTGGAAATGGAAGCCTTCGAGAGGGCCTTCCCTTGGTTCACAGGTCCAAAGTTCACAAACAGCTGTGACGTCTTCCGAAAACTCTTCGTGCGGTCCACGTAGAACTTCAGCGCTCTAGCTACATCCAGCAAGTGCAAAGTCCTCTCGGCCGGCGACAAAGGTGACGGGAAGAAAACTGGTAACACCAAAGGCCCGCTGAGATGGAAGTCCGATGGACTTGAAGGCGGGGTGCAACCTTGTGTCGTGAAAAGTCAAGTATGGAGGCTTGCAGGATAGGGCCTGGATATCTCCCACTCGCCGTGTGGAGGTGATGGCCACAAGAAACCGTTTTCCACGACAGGAACTTCAACGGTGCCGAATGCATGGGCTCGAATGGCGCACCCATGAGCCTCGTCAGCACCACGTTGAGCTCCCACGCCGGGGATGGGGCCCCCACCGGCGGGAATGATCGGAACAGTCCCTTCATAAATTCCTTCACCAGGCGATGAGACCACAAGGATGACCGTCCCGTGGTTCTGGTGTATCGGGAGATCGCCGCCAGACATATCTTGATGGAAGCATGCGCTAGTCCAGCTTTGGCCAGCGACAGTAAATATGGCAGCACCTGACGGGCCGTAATCCGTAGAGGGTTAATCTTCTGTGCACGGCACCAGACAGAAAACCTCTTCCACTTGTCTCCGTTGCACTTGAGTGTTGAGGACGCCCTGGCCTTTGCAAGAACCTCTTTGCAGTCCGCCGGGATATTGTACCCTCCAAACTCTAGTGCTGCTGGAGCCAGGCCTGCAAGTTCAGCGACTCCGGGTCATGATGAAGGATGGCGCCTCCTTCTCTGGAGAGAAGATCTGTGTCTGTCGACAGCTTGACTGGTGGGGACGCTGACAAGTCCAGAAGGTCCGGGAACCAGATCTGCTTCGGCCACGCCGGTGCGACAAGGATCATCCTGCACCGGGACCTCTTGAGCTGGTTGACGAGTCGCAGTAGCAACGGCAACGGAGGGAACGCATACAGGAACAGACCGTCCCAGGGGAACAAGAAAGCATCGCCCATGCTCCTCGGCTGGGGAAACCTGCTGGCGAACCTCTGGCACTTGGAGTTCGTCGCCATCGCAAACAGGTCGATCCACTTAATCCTGACGCAGTTCCCACTCGTGGCACAAGCGCAGCTCTCTTCTGAGCGAGTCGGCTATGGGGTTCTTTATTCCTGCCAGATGAAAGGGTACCAGGAACATCCCCTGGGCAACAGCCCAATGCCACAGATCCTGGGCCTCCTTGGATAAGGCCGGGGGATCTGGTTCCTCCCTGCTTCCGGATGTAGAACATCGTGGTGGTGTTGTCGGTGAAGATCCTCACCACCTTGCCCTTGAGGGACGGGAGAAAAGACCTGAGGGCCCAGAACACTGCCCGGAGCTCCAGGATGTTGATGTGGAGAGGCTTCTCCTCCGGGAGCCAAAGGTCTCTCGCATGCAGATCTCCGGTGTGAGCTCTTCACCCCCCCCCCCAGGAAGGCGTCGGTCGTCACCGTCACCTGGTGAGCTGGGGTCTCGAAGTCTGTGCCCGCCGCTAGGTGCCCCACCACCGGATCACTTGGCGGAAAGTCTCGTTGAGGGACCCTGTCTTCGAAGCTGCCCGTCGCTTGCATCCAATGGGTGTCGAGGAACTCCTGTAAAGGGCGCCTCCGAAGCCTGCACAGGCGCACCAGGTATATGCACGATTACATCATCCCGAGAAGGGACTTGATGGAACTCACCCTGGCCAAGTCCGTGGCCAGTAGGCGCTGCACTTTGCCCAGGATGGCCTTTGTCCTTTCTTCCGACGGCAAGGCCAATCGTTTTACTGTATCTAGCTTGGCTCCCAGAAACAGTGCGACCTGCGACGGGACCAGGTGGGATTTGGGGAAGTTGCTGGAGAATCCCAGGTCCGTGAGCAGCTGGACGGTCTTGGCTGTGTGTTCAACGGCGAGTTCCCTTGTCCTTGCCCGAATGAGCCAGTCGTCCAGGTAGGGGTAGACGTGGACCCCCTGCAGGCACAGACGCGCCGCCATTGGTGCTAGGCACTTGGTGAATACCCTGGGTGCCGACTTCAATCCGAACGGGAGGGCCTTGAACTGGTAGTGCCGTCCTTGGACCACAAACCTGAGTATCTTTCAGTGACCCCTTAGAATGGGGATGTGGAAGTACGCATCCTCCAAATCAAACGACAATAGGAAGTCGCCTTCCTCCAGCTGTCCCAGCACGTGCTGGAGGGTGATCATCCGGAACTTCTGTGCCTTGATGTACTTGTTTAGTCGACGCAGGTCCAGGATGGGGCGCCATCCCCCTGTCTTCTTTCTGACAAGGAAGTATCTTGAGTATACTCTGGAGCCCCAGAGCCTCTTTGGGACTAGCTTGATGGCACCTTTCTTGATCATCGCTCTTACCTCGAGCAATAGTTGAGGGACGTGGTTTTCCTTCCTGGCCACGGGAGGAATGCGGGGACACTTCTTCAGTAATTCGAGCACATGTCCCTAGGCCAGGGCATCCAGCACCCAACGGTCGGTGGAGATGGACTCCCACACGCTGACTAATTTTGTCAGCCGGCCTCCCACAGGGGTGCTTCGGTTGGGGCCCGACGCCACGGCCGGTTCAGTCTTGCTTGGAGGCCGTCTTGCCGCTTTGGCCTCCCTGGCGACATCGGCGAGATCCACCGGACTTGCCTCGTCCCCTGTAGGCTTCTTGCGACGAGGAGCGGGCCGCCTGGCGGTATGTCGAGGAGCCGCCGCCGAATCCTTTGGAGGCACCTTGCTTGCCTCCGGAGTTCCGAAAGGGCGGCCGTCATTGCTGCAGAACTCCCAAGTCCCAAGCCGTCTCCGTGTCGGTCTTGATGGCCTGGAGTGACTCGTCCACAATCTTCCCAAACAGATTGTTCCCGTCGAAGGGCATGTCCGAAACCTTGGTTTGCACGTCCTGGCAGAAAACTGTCGTTTTGAGCCATCCTCGCCGTCTGAGGCAAACGCTGTTACCAAACTGGTGGAAACCGGTGTTGGCAATATCCGTAGCCACGTTATGGCGTGGACCGACGCCACCTCACCTTCCTGTAAGATCGCTAGGGCCTCTGCCCTTTTGTCGTCCGGTAGGAAGTCCAACAGGGGGGGCGATCTTGTACCACAACTCCGTCGTAGCAGGCCACAATTGCTAGGGCGTTGGCTGCCTTGATCGTCGCCGACAAGATCACTCGTCGTCCCATGGCATCCAGTTTCTTTCCCTCGCTGTCCGGCGGGGAAGTTGAAGCTGATGCCCCCCCGCTTTCTTCTTGGCAGCTGCCGAGACGACCGAGTCTGGGGTCAGTTGTGCCCCAATGCACAGGGGGGCGGCATCGGGGACCCAGTACTTCTTAACGTACCGATCCCTCTTGGCAGGCGTCGTGGATGGGTTCTTCAGAAGGGCGAGCCCCCAGTCCCAGATGTCATCCAGCAGAGGTACCGCGAGGAACGTCTTCCTCTTGGCCTCGCGCCGTTGGTAGAGGAAGCCTTCCTTCTTCTGCTCTTCGGGGCAGAGCTGGAAAAGCTTGGATGCCCTGGCAATCATGGCGTGGAAGGAGCCAATCTCGTCGGGCGGGGAGGCCCGAGGGGGTGGTGAAGGGAGATCCGTCCCGTCGCCACCACAGTCGTCATCCGTCCCCGTCGTGTCTGTGTCCGTTCCCGTGTCATCCCCAAGGATGGGAGATGGGGACAAAGGCTGAGAGGGCCGTGGGGGCTGAACCGGTGGGGGTGGATGAACTCCTTTTGTTCGGAGGGCTTCCCGACGGGCCCGGCTCTGGGTCATCTGTCGGGGGTAGTGGTAATCTCCTCATCTCTGTGCATAAGGATTGGATTGCCATCAAAATGAAAATGACATCAATGACCCCATCGATACGCGGGACCTTCAGGGTTGGTCACCATATTAAGCAAGTACCCCATAATGTACACACAGAGGGATCGGATCCCCTTTAGTGAAGGATGCCCAGTATAGAGCATCCTTCACTAAAGAGAATGGAGAGCACAGCACTTAGTTTTTCTGCTCTGAAAGTTTAGCGCCCTCCTAAAAGATGATCAATTTCTCTCCTTCGATGGCACAAAATTACATCTCTGCTTTTATCCTTTTCCGCCTGGCCTATTCTTCTGCTCCAAGCATAGGCCTCCCCACTTAGCAGCTTTCTCCTCTTCACTCGGTCTTCAAATTTGCAATGCAAACACTTCAGTCTTCCTCCTTGTTCCTCTTTCTCACTTCCTTTCCCATCCTGGCTCTCCTTCGAGTCTCCTCCCCCTGCGCCCCATTTCCTTTCTATAGTCTTTAAATTAATTCATGGTTTAGCCCCCTCTAGCTCTTCCACTGCCTACTTCCTACACCCTCTATCCCAATCTCTACAAGACGTCCTAATCCACCTTCGGTCCAATCCTGCTTTTGTTACCTCTCACTACTGGCTCATGAAAACTAACTCATCTCGCTTGATTCACTCCTGTATCCCACCTTTAAATGGGTCACACTAGTTTCTATTATCTTCAGAATATTGTAATTGGGTATATTGTATTGTATCATTACCTCACGTTGTACAGCTCTTTGGCATTATAAATAAATACAAGTGTTTTGAGGGTGAGGCATTGCATGAGCGAATGGGTACCTTGGCCGAGGTCCCCCCACGTCCCGCCCCCCCTCGCCCCAAATCCCATGAAGGTCCTCAACCATAGCCAGTCACTGCAAAGATCTTGAAACTCCGCCCGGTCAACGCACCGCCGAAGCTCTTCAAGACGTCGGCTTCATCTCTGGCACCGTCGGACACCAAGATATAAGCGCCAATAAAAGAAGTGCCTTCTAGCAATGAAATGCTGCCTGTGCCCGCCCTGCATCTTACCCTCACCAGCTGGGAGTCATTAGTAACAGACCAAAGATCAGACTCTGTATAAATACGGATCACAGAACGCAAGGTGGTCCTCGCAACAGAGCACCATTGGCCTGCAGCTGCCGAGCAAGCAGTCTAGGCATTCAGAGGAGACCATGGTAAGTTTCCAAACACACACTAAAATGTGAGGTTTATTGGGAAGAATTGTATTTAGTTGAGGTCTATGGAAAGAGACATGCATCGCTAGTGAGTGGTACAATGCAACCGTACAGAAAGAGGGGGGATTGCAATGGGAGACCGTTAAACAATCCCTTGCGCTGGTTTTGCGTTCCCCACCTCCCCCCACAGTTGCTATTTTTTGTTCTCTAGATCATAGTGTCCCTGCGAATTGCTCATCTCTTCTCTTTGGGGGTGCCACTGATATGTGCAACTCAGTTTTACTTCCACAATCCCAGGTCACCGCGCTGTGAGGTGCGGGTGGGACTCATTGGGGAGGTGGAGGGGCTAGGTGTACTATTTTCAGTATCTGGCCGTTTCTTGCTACTGCCAGTGGCAATACCCGTTAAGCCACTCCAGCCAATAAGGTTTTGAGGAGTGTGGGGGGTTAAATGGTCTTACATTCTTTGGGTGGTCACAGAAAGGGAGAGGTCCCCATTGTTTGGTATGTAATCATGGAGCGCTTTGGATACTCGCTTCAGGAAAAACACAGGCAGTAAGCATTTTAGATAGATCGGATGTAACATCAGATTTAAAAATAAAAAAATTGCATATGTATCAATGCGTTACCTAATGCTGCATGTGCATGCCCGGCACCAGCCGTCGCGCAGGATTCTATGCAGAGGGTGCGGAAACAAAGGCAATCCGTGGGCCGCCAGCAAAAGGCACGAGTAGAAGCCTTGAAGCACCTGGATTCAAGGCCTACAGGCACGAGGATCTCTGGCACCTAGACATGTCTAGGCATGAAACCTGTGTGTCCTCTTCATCCTAGCAAAGGTTACCCTAGAGGGCAGGGAAGAGAGTCGAGAAGGCATTCTCTACTGCCACACACCTCGCCATCCCCAGCCAGCTTCGCCAGATCACTCCCAATGCCCCCCAGGCTTTTTTTTTTTTCTTTTTTAAGTCTAATGCTAATCAAGCAGTCAAAGATCGGCAATGCTTCCAATTCAATGTTCTCCAGAACCTGGAAGGGAAGACAATGATGCATAGAATGGTTTGCTTCTGTGTCCTATCTGTTAAGAAATGGTGACAGGCCACGCACTCTTTTGCCAGTCAAGTTTTCCTGCATTGACCTCCTCCAAACGCACGTTTTCATGACTCCATCAATCTTCAGGGAGGCTGTGTTTCTTTTCCTTTTCAGGTGTAGCAAGTTAATTGTCTTTAGTGTCTCTAAGGATTCTGGTACTTGTATTTTTCGCATTTAATTTCACTTGCAGGTGACTGGGAAGAACTCCAGGAGTCCCGGGCTCAAAAAGGCAGCAGCAGCAGCAGGGCCATCATGCCTTACAATGGAGGGCCACAACCCTGGCTTTCCCCCTCCCCCCACCAAGGGGAAGATTTGTGCTATGGAGGAAGTTGTTTCCAGCCATCTGCAAGAAAAATGAAGTGCGAAAAATACAAGTACCAGAATCCTTAGAGTCAATTAACTTGACACACCTGAAAAGGAAATGAAGACACCTGAAAAAGCAAAGAAACACAGCCTCCCTGAAGATTGATGGCGTGCGTTTGGAGGAGAAGCTTTAATGCAGGAAAACTTGACTGGCAACAGAGCCTTGTCACCAATTTTTAAATCTTGTCTTATCTGGCCTGGGGAAGGAGAGCAGCTGCTGTCCAAAATTGAAAAGATCACACCCCTCCCAAAACATGCAACCGGCTGCCTTTCTAGCACAGTCCCACCAATATTCCCTACCACGAAGGGAACCAAGTGTCTGCAGGTGCCCCGTCAGTGCAGTACCACGCCCTCACAACAGTACAAGATCTACAGTAAGGAGGCATGAAAGGGGAAGAGGTGCCATGAAAGGGGAAGAGGTGGCATTGCTGTAGCCGTGCGAGTAAAGATTTTTACTCGCACTGAAATAGGTCTGTCCATTATTTTGGGGCAGAAGCATTAATTTAGATTTTTGGGTCAAAGGGCGGTCGCTCAAATTCAAAGTTGCAAGCGGAGACTAACAAAATGAATAAATTAAAATGGCAAACGGCCCGAGATGCCGTCTAGAACACAGCCAACGAGATGACCATGCTTCATCAGCTCTCACCAAAAGCGAGGGAGAACGTCTACTGGACGAAGGCTGTGGGGTAACCGATCACTCAGACGCTTCCTCCTACTAGGATTAGGGTGTCGATACTCCAGGTTTGACACTATAGGATGGAACACACCATATATCAGGTACAGTACAAACTAGGACCAAGACCCACCAGCAGTGCTTAATTTGTGGGGGTGGTTGCCAGTGCCCAACACCGGCACTCTTTTTTTGGGCACCGGAACTCATCCGGGGCCAGCGCACGTGCCATTGCTTTGTTTGTTCTTCAACTTCACTTTGCTACGATTATAAATCATTGGGATTTGTCATTCTGATCTCGATCTCTCTCGTGCTTGCAGGTCATAGCTGGCTGGGCCTGGGAGGGGCCAGCAATGAACAACAAACTGTTACAAACAGCCAATGAAAACTGCCATTCTTTTGTTACTATGCAGTATTTGATACATTCTGTATAGTAACACAGAATGTGCAGTTTTCATTGGCTGTTCTTCTGAGCCAGTGAAATTACATGGTGACGTATTGTTGTTGCCACAGGAGGCAGCGCGCCGCCACCTTGATTTCACGAGTAACTGTGAAGTGAAGGTGTCGAGGCGTGGTGTCGTCGGTCCCGACTTGTGAGAGAGAGCCTGCCCTGCTGCACTGCGTGGTGCAGCCTAGTTGCTTCCTGGGGTCCCCTCTGCCTGCTTTTTTCATTTGTGCGGGTGCCAGTGTGCGCACCCGGCCCCCCCACCCTGAGGTCCCGACAGGAGACCAGGTCCCAGCTGGCAAAGCAGGTAAGTCACTTGTTGCTGTGTGCGGTGCACCCAGAGGCCGTCACAGTCAAGTGATCAGGCAAGGAAGGCCAGGTCGGGGCACAGGCAGCGGCATGGTCCCCTGACTGACAGGAGTCAGGACCCCATGAGGGGCTCATCCGCACCCGGGCTTCTGCCTGTGTGCAGTGTGCTGCTGACTGCAGTCAGTGCCAGGCCCAGGCCAATTTGTGACATGGGGCTGCATGCTACCGCAGACTGAGTCGGATGACTCTGCCGCAGGCGGCCGGGCCTGTGGATTGTGCCCAAAAGTATGTTTTTTACTTTTTTCTTTGAAAACCTGACCTTCCGTGGGGCCGGTGGCCAGGCCCCGCCCCGCCGCACAGAAGGTAGGTTTTAAAAGAAATAACTTATTTTGAGTGGTGGCTGTGGCCCATCACTTTGGAAGTGATGGGCCCCAACCGCCCAAATATACGTTTTATCTTTTAAAATCTTACCTTCTGTGGGGCCGCTGTGCTGCGCACCTATTTTTGTCATCATCAGGCTCAGCATGGCCGTGGCGGTGGTGGCCCCACGGAAGGTAGCCTAAGTGATTGAGGCAAGGCAGGGCAAAGCCCAGGACCGGGCAGGGCACGGGCATCAGCGTGGTCCCACTAGTGTGTGTCACAAAAGGAATGAATTGTCGTTTGCAACTTTGGCCACTTTTTCATTGGTGCCGAGCCCGACTCAAGACAATTGTATGCCCCAGTCCAACCCTGGATAGCATTCATCTAAGCGAAACATGAACTGTGAATTTTTGCCCGGGTGTTTCCGTTCTTCCTTTTAATGTTATCGGCCTCATTAGTTCAAAAACGAGCTTCACCGAGGGGACCCCGAAGGGTGCACGTATTGGGCCGAAACCGAACCGGCTGCACTTCGCGAGAAAAGCCAATGTGAAGATGAACTTCTGAAATGCCATTTCAGGCTTAAAGATATACACATGTAAACTAGAGGGCGATAAACATGGTGCACATGCCCACTAATCTGTCGTCATAAATAAAAGCACTAGTTGAGTATTCGTGTATAATTCTCAACCGTCTTTTGCTGTCATTGTTTTACATAATTCCAGCACATGTTTTCTATACAGATGTGTGGTTTATACACCAGATGTGGCCTTTAACCTGGGTACAATACGCTCCGAGCATGTGCTCCGAATGAGAGCACATGCAATCCTCAGATAGGAATCCTCAGATAGGGACGTGGGTGTCTGTTACACCCCGCAGTTTAGTGAAGTATGTCAAGAACATGTCAGTGGGAAGGAGGTATCCCAATATGCATTCTCCTCTGGCTCCTGAATAATGGGTGACCAAACATCTTTAGTTTTTTAATATGAGTTAAGGTGGAAAGAGGCCCTAAAGCAGAAGTAGCACAGGCTGTGAATTTCACAACAATGTCTTGCAGAAATGACTTTTTCCAAGTTATACAACACCATGCTCATGCTTGAAGAAAGGGTGAAGAGGGATGTATTTATGAGATGTGATGACTGATAAGGGCTCGAAAGTAAATTGATTAAACAAAACACCTGGATGAGGTGACTGAAGAACGGTCCGAGGGTGGGTGCTCTTCCTGGAGGTAAACGATTTCCAATTCTTGGTGTTCTTTAACAGACTGTCAGATGGGGCAGAAGGGGTAGAGACAAATACAGTGCAACAGGGACTAAAACAGAATGCTTTTTTATTTGTTTGCATTTTTAAAGTGCTCACACAGCCCGGGGGCATTGAGGCGCAGTTACAGGAGGAGCATGTTTTAGTTGCGTATTTACTACTAGCCTGTGCCAGCAGTTGCTGCAGCGCCAAACACATGACATGGAGCAGCAGCAGCGTGATGGGCTGGTGCTGGGCCGATCCAGGTAGGTGTAGCACTGAACTGGCGCGGCCGGCGTGCCCGCGCTGAGGGCACTGCTGCGTCTGCACCGAGGACGGCCCTGTGCCCGCGCTGCAGACGGCACCGCGCTAGGGATCATGGGGCCAATATTTTTTGGGCACTGGCACTTATTTTTTTACAAATTAAGCACTGCCCACCAGTCAGACACCCGTTCTTTTTAAGCATCCGTTGTTCCACTCTGCAGGCACCTATAAAGCGGTGTCTTTGCCTACTAGTCGCCGACAACACGGTCGGGATGCAGAGGATGCATAGCACAGCTCCAAAGGGAAGGCAGGCGGGTCTGGCCAGCCGGCACGCATGAGGGCCCAGCCTGCGCGCAGCGACTTCAAGGACCAAAGCCCAGACATCTAAACTCAATTTCAAGTCCGATTCCCACCCGTGTGAGACAACTTGTGATCAAGCTTAGACTGTCACTTCAAACATAGAATTGGCTTTTTTCTATTCATAAATTATTTTTGCAAAATTGCAAATTGCACAAGTAAACCATGACGGGTCAACAGTAACTTTTTTTTACTATTCGGGTTTGCTTTCCACTTGTAGAGTCAGGGAGAAAACATTTTGCTCCTGTAGCAGCTTTGAGCAGTCCAACCAAAATTGTGCCCACTACTAGAATGTGGGCAGGTGAATGATGAGCCTATTAACCCATATAAGAAGGCAGGGAAGTTGACATCAAAAACGCGTGCACAGGCCCTGCGATAGCCCTTCCTGCGGGGAATACTCTATCATGGGGGGGGTATTAGGCGGGCGCAGATTTATGTCCCATGCAGTTTATCCAGCAAGCCGAGCAGTCTGCATTCCACCAAAGCAGCGGAGCCAGGCGCTGGGCATAGCCAATGGGCAATCGACTAGGAGCAGGGCGTGCAGGCCGACCATGGCTCGCCTGGGCCAATAGGACTCTGCGCCCCTAGGACACCCCGGAAACCCCAAAATACTTGTAGTCTCAACTAACAAGAGCAGAGACTCACTAGTCTCCCCTGGGAGCCGCGGCCACTACATGACAAGGCATTTTTTCTAAAGCCTGAAGCTCTCGCTCGTGTGGGGGAGCTTCAGGCTTACCAAAAAATGCCCGTCATCCATAATGATGGCACCACACCTGCAAGGCATCCCTTCCAGCAAGAGGCGGGCTGAGGGCGAGAGCAGGTGCCATGTGCGAATGCATGCCAGGGGAGAAGCCAGGATTGTCTATCAAGTGGGGCCTGAAGCTAATGTAGTTGGGCCCGGTGCAGTGACATTAACATCTGCAAATGCCCACACAGCGCCGAGTGGGCATTTGCAGATTTTGGGTGGCCCTTGCCAACTCCGCCCCTACGCAGTCTCCCACTCATGCACGCGCGTGTGTGCCTGCATGCCAGGCTTCTGTGCAGTAAATGCGAAAATAACCCCGTTTTACCCATTATCTTCAGGTTCTTGTACTGAGAATGTTTGAGCCCACCCCCTCCCTGAAAGCCTCTTGGTTGGTTCCGGCTCCATTGCTATGCTCCCCCCTCTCCCGCATGCTCAAAGAAAAGGGTTTACACCCCGCCAATTAACGAAAACGCACCAGCCGCCAGAGGGCGCTTAGACACAGTATCAAAAGGTGCATTCCATTTATTCCAACTCAATCTACACACTTGGGCCGCCGCGCGCACAGCCAAGCCAGGCACGCATGTCGCACGGTAACCGTGTAATTAATATGCGACATGTTTGGGGAGAGAAAATACGGCCGATTAAAATATAGCGCAGCTGCGTGGAGGTGGAGGCAAAGCGCCGCAGGAGCTCCGAGCCCGGGGAGAGCAATTCGGCTAAGTGTTTCTCTCTGCCTTGGGAAAAGAGCGGGATGTTGGGGAGGCAGTAAAATGCACATCTGGCGCAACCTTTCCAGAACATTCCGGGTCCGGGGCTGCGGGGCCTCCAGGGGGTGCCTGGGTAGAGGCAACGCTTTGCCAAATGTTAGACGAGGCGGATAAATCACGCGCTGGAGGCCTCGGAGGAGTCCCGCACATGGGCTGTCTTCAGTCGCAAAACTCAACTCCTGGGCTGGGATTAGACTCGCTGCGCATTCCTGCCCGGTTTAGGGGGGTCACAAGGCAGGCAGCAGGTCTCCGGCATGGAATACCAAACGAGCAGGCCGAGTCGCTTAATAGGAACCTGGAGGGGGGGGGGGGGGAAACCCTCTTGGACAGTGCAACCGTTTACGTGACTGTAGAGTTGTACCCTCCCAGTGCCCAGTGCAGCTATAGCAGGTCACTGTGCCCATTAGCGCAATCCCAGCTTGCATACCCCCCTCGCACCCAGGGGTACCAGAACAAAGCAGGTATATGTATAGCGCCTACTGCCACAGTTATGGCTTTGAAGCGCAGTGGGACGAAGGTCCTTCGGAAGACTACAGCCTGTGCAATCATGGAAATGAAAAGAGCATTACACTGCTTGCGAATAGTACATGCAATTAGGTGACAATTCAACTATCAGAGATGACTAGTTTAAAACATAAAAATCACGCAGAGCGTTGTGTTGAGGTGCAGAGAAGGCGGCTATGAGAGCTGGACCACATTTTTCATTGGGACTCAGCTGCATTCTATGGGTTGCAGTGCAAGAGAGGGAATGGGGATTATACATAGTCCATCAACCCCATGGGCAACTGTCTACAGTTGAAGGCTCTGCTATACTTCACATGCAGGCAACATGCTCACTGAACAACAAGAACAACCTGCAGCCCTGCACTTCCACCACTGCCTATTGCATGCAGGCCTCATTCCACTAGCTCACACTCCACCCGCCATCAGTCTCTCAGTCTCAGAAAATGGAGCCAAGACTATCTTCACAAACACATTTCATGCAAACTCATGTAGCAGTCAATATTTTACCCGCCTGTGCAATCCACGCCTTGTATCCATTTGCTGTTACATTCTTTGGCGTCGAAGATGGCGACAATGAACAATTGGGTTTAGAGGAATAGCTGGCAGCAGGGGACAGTTGGGTTCTACACTCTTCTCTGGCCAATCACATGGAGGTATGGGCACAGTTGCGAGCACTGCCTGATCTCGTGGAGACTGCAGGCTCTTTTCCGGGGGAAGAGATTGGAAACACAGAGTCGCCGGGCTAAACCCGGAAACTGGGCAGGTCTGGTGGCGCATTGGCAGGTTAGGGGAGATGGTAGTTTACCGCCGAGGGTTCTGTTCCACTACTTCAACATGCCCAATGCATGCATAGGTCAAAATGATCTGCCCCAAAGGGTCATAGCTGCCCATGTGGCTGTGGGATTTATAATCTGCACTAGGGATGTCCCGGACAGTGGATGCACTATTCAGCCGAATACCAAATATTTGGTCCAAGTATTCGGCCATAGCCGAATAGTAGTTAGCCCTCCCTGCCCCCACATTTATTTTTAACCTATGTGGCAAGCAACAATTGTGGGGGTAGCCGGGCCTTGTCCTGGGGACCCCTGATACTGCATTATTTTTTAAACTACTGTATGTGTTGATAAGGCTAGGACCGGCAAACCCTGAAACTGTTGCACGGGTGATAGGCAATTTGGGGGGAGGTTTCCGGGCCTTGACTGGGCAGCCCCCAGTGTTGCATTTTCATCCGATGGGTAGACTGAAGCAGCAAATAAGGAAAGCCCCGATTTGGCTACTGCAGCCTGTCCATCACGTTCTAAGATGGTCTCTCGCCTTCTCAAAAAACAGAGGATAGCTAATCATAGAAAGTGGACTTGGCTTTGAGCGAGTATTGTATGAGGTATTGGGCAAAATCAGAATATCCCAAGAGTACATTTCCTCCAAATATTAATTCAGATACAAATTTGGTACAAGCCCTACTGTGAACCTAGGTAGGAGGCAACAGAATGCTGTGTAAGGGGGCGCACCCAAGAAGAAGTTACAAGTAGAGTGCAGAGCTAGCAGGGGAGGTGAAGGGTAGGCTGAGCTGAGGGAGCAGTGGTGTGTGTGTGTGGGAAAGGGAACTCCAGAGAGGGATATAGGGTTTAGTGGAGCAATCCAAGATTGGAGAGATGTTCTTTGAAGCGGCAGTTCTTCAGGTACTTCTTCAATGTAGGATGGATGGAACCAGTAGAGCAGTAACTTGTTTTGGAGGCAGGGAGCATAGCAGAAAAAGGCCAGGCCCCTGTTTTTATGTTCCTCTATATGGTCTTTGCTTTCCGCTAGTTGATGTTATAGCTTTAGATGGTGCACAGGCATCTGTTGATGGTGAGTTTCTTGGGCAAGTGAAACAAGAGGTGATGGCTGGAAGGTTTAGGATAAGGCATCTCCCTAGGCAACCCTCTGGACCATTGTTCTTTGCCTGCCAACGCATTTCATAAGAGACTCGTCCTTGGCCTCAAGCCCTGGGATCGTATCTCTCCAGCTCTGAAATCTCTCCACTGGCTCCCAGTGGATGCAAGGATTAAATTCAAAACCCTCTGCATTGTCCACAAGTCTTTCTGGGGCCTGGGTCCAAAATACCTTCAGCTATCCCTCTGTAAATACCTCCCCTCTCGAGCTCTTCGCTCCTCTACCTCAAACTCACTCAGGGTCAGTCGTTTTTCTAAGAAATGAGCTGGGGGTAGATCTGTCTTCGGCTGGGGCCTCCCTCTGGAACAGCCTCCCTGCCACTCTAAAACTTGAGGAGAACCATCTCCGGTTCCGGAAGCACCTCAAGACCTTCCTCTTTTCTTCCGCCTTCGCTCCCCCTCTCTCCTGCTGATCTGTTCTCTCTTGGAACCGTGCACCTGGCCACCCTCTGTCTTTTGGGCCCAGGTACCTGCTCATCCTGCCACCCTCCCGCACTGCCTCCGGGTCACCCCTTGCACTGGGGTCGGTATCTGTACCCATACAGCCCCCCCTTTTTCTTCCTGCACTTATCAGACCTAACCTGTCTGCTGCATTAAACCTAGCACTTGCAAATTGCTGGCTGCATTACCACGGTTTGTTGCCTTTATTATTTATTTATTGTTATTTATCTGTTTCTCCTCTGCTTCGCACTTTCCACCTCTCCCCCCCTTCCATGCACTTTTCCCCTCCCCCCTCTCCCATGCACTTGCGCGTTCTCAATATCACTGGGCCTAGTAAGATCGCTGTTTTGTTCTCCCCTGTTCCCCTCCCTTGCCTTGTCGCGCTCTGAAACCCTTTTGTACGAGCGCGATAGAAATAAAATATCAATCAATAAAGGGGAAGATCATATGCAAATCAGGCTTGGCTCCACCCCAAAAGGGGCCAATCCATACTGATGTCACTCTTAGTCATTGCCATCAACTACAGAGTTCTATTCAACTGAAGGGTGCAGAATGACTTCTGATAAACAGTGACACTTGCGTGATCTATGATGTCACCCGGGTCTGAAGCGGAGTTTGCCCTGCATTTCACCCCCTGTGCTATTCCCATGGACCAGAATCTTAGGAGGTGGAGAGAGGGGGCATTGTGTAACTTAATAAAATAATAAATGCCAAGCTCCCGCAGCAACCCAAAATGCAAAACCAAAATTACTTGCCAGAGAAAAAAACTGGACCCCCCCCACCACGTCCAGTCACAGCAGTCGATTATGAATGCTTAACTGCCCTGCTATGACCTCACAGTAGGAGGATACAGCATTCGGGAAAGGGAATAGTTGCCAATGACGTCACACGACTGGTGTACAGCCCTGAATCCTGACACCAAAGGTCCAGTGCACCCACCCACATGCTGATCAACCCACTTCCCAAACTGCCCACCACGAAGTGCCCATAACGTTCAACCACCCCACTTTCATTAACTGCAGGGAGATCTCTGTGCACATGTCATGGCAATATTGCCATGTCCCACAGCAGAAACCGGTTAGCCTAAGCCTGTACAGTGCATCCCAGGAGCAGGGTACAAGATGTCCTCTCTCCATCAGCCCAGCCACTGCTATTAGTGTGCACCACTGCTTCCGGTCTCGCATGCTGATGCAGAGACATTAACTCCTTTAGGCAAATGGCTGGGTTTTCCAACCCTGGCAAGGCTCCCCGTCAATCACATCCCTTCCCTGCTGTGTAAGCGCGCCAGTCTAAGCAGAGCTTTCCAGAGCCCCCAGGACTCTCTCTTTGGCACCAGGTTCTACTTTGCAATGCAGATGATAGCCTGGGCAAGGCACCAGCCAGCCTGGCACTGCAGCATCATGCACACACTGCCATGAAACCCTCTATCTGCAGCATTAATATTTGTACAGCAGTACCTTGGAAGCAGTTCTCTTGCAATTATAATGGCACCCATCACCTTTAGGGTTCAAAATGAAGGATCAATGAGCGGAAGCTGAAACTAGCCCCTGGGTGGCCGGCATCACACCACAGGATGTGGTGGCAGGAGCTACCGATGTGGGACTTCGAGTGAATAACTCTGGCACCACAGATCCAACTTCCACATGAGAAAGATATGCAAACTTTAAACATTTTGCCCATCGTGTTTCAATGTTCACTAGATGGGCTCCAATTCTTTATTAACATTCTGAAATACTCCTTCAATTTCAAAGGCATGTTTCACCAATTAGCCTGGAGGGCCAAGTGTAGCTCCTGGTCACTGGTTTCAAGATAACCAGACACTCCTAGGCTATAAGCAGGAGCTAAATCGCCCACAGCACCCATCAGTTTCCATGACCTTCGTTCTCTTAATCATAAAAGCGGACTATATTGAGACAAAATATCAACACTGAAGCCAACAGCGGTGCAGGCAAAAGCAAAGCACACTGATGACCACCAGGCTAGGCTGCCATGGGCATTACAACTATACAGTAAACAAGAAGTTCAAAATAGCCTGAAAACCTTACACCGCAGTAGAGTGCACACCTTCATAGAGGCCTACAGGATGTTCTGCGTTGTCCGGAGCCAATGAACGATTCAAAACTGATAGGACCGCTCTGCGTTATAAAATCAATCTTGTTTTTAGAGATTCTCTACATAGGGGTGAGAGGGGCTACTAAAAACATAATTATCCTCGATTAGACGGCCAATCACATCCAACACCTTATCACCACCACAGTGCGCGTTATAGCGGGACACCACTTTGCAGGGCTCATTTCCACACCCCAGCCGCTCACTCATTAAGCCATTAGAGTGGTCCGTCCCACTGAGGATACCACCAAGAGCTGGAAAGGCTTTGTGCCATCACTTCTTTCTAACTAGGAATTGGTCAATGGAGGATTCCATTCCACCAATGTTCTGCTGGGTTTACAGCAACTATACAGCACACACAACCGACCATACAATACTTTGCACTTGCCAAACCTCTATCCAGCTCGTCCAAAACCCTCACCCCTCATGACCGGTATGACACATACATTCCAGTGGCCCTCTCCACGATTACTCGTGCAGGCCAGCAGATAGTTTCTGAAGATCCCACACATTTCTCAATGTGTCGATGCTTGCCCAGATGCAGAGCGCAGTTACTTGGACCTGCTACATACCAGTATATTAGCAACAGCAGCCTTGCTCTCCCGCTTCCCCAAAGCAACTAGTACACCCCACACCCTTACAGGATCCAACCAGCAGGAACTGTGGTTTTAGAAGGCCCAACCACATCACGGCCACCCCACCACCCTCCTGCCTCATCCGTGTCAGGCTGCAGCATGGGCACAGTTCCCCAATGGAAGGACACATGGCAGAGGGCCTTGAAGTAAGAGTCTCAGGACTGGGATGGTTGGCACAGTGAGCCGGCTGCTCTGCTCTCCTTCAACCGAGCATATAGGACCAACTCCTCCGGACCACATTCCCGCCAGTGCGATCATTTCTCCAGAGCCTCTGCAGGGATCGAAATTGGGATTTGTTGACCAGAAGCAAAACAGCTGCTGGACATCTGGCATCGCCTGTTAAGCAGGTGCAACCCCTGCGGAACCAAGAGCCAGTGCATAGCGCACAGAAACTCTAGCTTGTGCGCAAGATGCATAATCTCATTACATATTCTACATTAGCACCCTGTGCGGCGCTTTAAACCAATGAAAATGCTCGGAGTGCGGGCATTCCTTAGTAAATCCAGCCCACGGTCTGAGCATTTTCATTGGTTTAAAGCGCTTTCCTTCCTTGTTCCCCTTTCACCTTAGCACCCAGGTAGTTTCCTACACTGGTGCTAATGGTAATTTTTTTGTAAATAAAAAAATATTTTAAAAAACATCTCGGCTGGGCGGCCTGGTGCCGTGCAGTGCTGCTTTCCCTGAAGTCTGTTTTCATGTTGATGACATCACAGTTATCAACAGTAAAAATGGACTTCTGGCCTACACAGGCATGGTAAGTATTTTTTTACAAAAAAGAAAAGGGGGGGTGAATAAATAAATCAAAAATGTGCCATTAGCACCCATGTAGGAAACTACACAGGTTTTAATGGCGATATGGCCCGAGGTGGTGGGCCAAACCTGTAGGTAACTGCACGCCAGCTCAGGGCATACCGCCTCAATATGCTTCAAATGTCCCTTGGGTTTGTCCTTTACTCTCCGTTATGCACATTGCCAAACATGCTCAGTTAATAAAACAAAGTTTCACCACTTGCCTGGGGTGGTCAAAAGTATTTCCTGGTAGCTGTTGGTTTCAAGCAAACCATACCCTCCCCCCCACCCCCACCCCCTCAGCTACAACTAGGAGCTGAAGCTTCCAGATATTAGCAATATCGAATCCTGCTCTGGTCAGGCACAAGTCCAAAAAATTCATGTAAAAAAAAAAAAAAAAAAAAAAAAAAAAAACATTGACTTCATTAAGGGAGATTTAGTGCATCAGGTTTGCAGAACGCAGGAGGAGAGGGGGAGCGTTCTTTCCACACACTTAGCCGCCAACTCTCTACGCGCAAACCCATCCAATCACGGTTAAGAAGGAATGACAGCAATGGAGTCGGAGGAGAGCGGTGCCACGAACCGTGAAATCACTTCCCATCACTGGCTCGGCAAGATGGTACCCGTCGCCTTGGCAACCACTAGCCCAACAGCCCCACCCGCCATGTCCAATTCTGCAAAATGCAAGTAGAGAGATTGGGGGGGGGGGGGGACTAATGGGGGCGGAAGGGGGAAGCGATTAAGAGTCGCACTTAAAATAAATATATATTTAAAAAAGTGCGAGTGGGGAGATGTGGGCCCTGCCAGGTGAGGGCGGCGAAGGCTCATTTCACGGCTGTAGGAGCAAGTTTATTTTTTTTTTCTCAGCGAACGCCGCTCTTGAGTTGTGCATTAGAATGTCACCGGAATGTGGCTCCGCATTAAAACGGAGAAGCCCATCTGTTAAACACCTCATTAAGATTCATGCGGGGTGACCCCTTGAATGCACAGCCCCGCTATTAATTTTTCTTTTCGACTTTAACAGCTTCATTCTTCCATCAAGTGTTCATTAAACGGGTTTGTTTTTACCCATAATCGGATTCAGCTAAACTGACACAGGCCCGGGCAGCTGGGCCTGCGCGCCGCAGACCCCCCTCCACCCCCAAACCGGAGGAGCGCCCTAATCCGATTGGGCAGCCATTATTTGCGGGCTGGCAGGAGACATTTGGGCGAGTTGGGGATTAAGTGGAAGTGAAGTGGGGTGATGACTGCAGGAATGCCACCCTCCTAGTGCTCCGCAGAAATAGGGACTCGACAATCGGAGGGCAGACTACTTTAGGGAGGATCGCCCCCCCCCCAATCCCCTACGCTACTCTTCATTGTATTGTATTTATTGTTTCATAAAACGTATCGCCCATCACTCCACTCAAACCCGATCCGCCAACCCCCTCTGGAGCTCAGGCCCTCTCGTGCTGCCCCCACATACCAATCCCGGCTTCTCCGCTACCTGAAACGAACTGTGTGAACCCCTCATTTGCAGCGAAGGTTTGCCCTTTACAAATCACAGACAGACACAACAACCAAACTGCATTTACCTTTCACTGGAAAAGTCTTATAGCCAATGACCGTCTTCCTGCACTGCATTTATGGCCTAAAGCCTCATTGACCTTATGGGTCAAGTATGGTCCTAAAAATAACCTTTGGGGGCTGGGTGTGGCAAATCGGATCCCTAACCACTGTGGGGGTGCTAAAACCGGACACTTACTGGAAAGAACTACACTTCCAAAAAATGTCAAAGCCCCCATAACCGACTGATTTTTAGTTGTTGATTTTTTTAAATTTTTATTAGTATTATGGTCAAATATAACCTTTTACCAAATACATCAGATACATTATTCTTTATCATGAAAAATGAATAAAATACGTATTCATTTAAAAACATCACCAACCACAGATAACCGAATGAGCGAGTCTGAACGACACCTCCAGACCAGACAAGCCAAAGGCCAAATAAACCGGAAATGGGGGTAAAGTGACGTTTTTGTGGGTTGCCTTTTTAAAAAAAATGTTACAATACAAATAGACAAAAGATAAACACTTGATAAATAATTAAATCAATTCCAAATGGATTAACTTACACGTTTCTAGATGAAACCAGGCAACAAATCAGTGCAAAAATTAAATAAGTTTGGTAGCCGGTTCAGACGCAGATCCCAAAAGGTGGCCGAGCTCAAAGTACAGGAATTATATACACATTTGCAGAAGAGCTCGTTCCTGATGTTGGCCATAGCCACAGTGTGCTAAAAGAGGTTCATGCAATCCTATCACAGCTGGATTTAATCAGGCAAACACTAGGCTTAACAGGGGTGCCCCTAGTTGGGACCCACCTTTGTAATGTTCCCAAAAGATTGAAATGGAAAGGCATTTAGATGCAATGGAGCTTGGGATCAGGGAGTCTCGCCAAGTACAGAGCATTGTCTTGTGAATCTTCCCACATCTAAAACAAAGCGTGCATTTACCGAGTCGATTGTGGTCCCTGCTCCCTTCAAGTGCCCCAGGTTTCCCTTTTAGAAGATCCATATTAGATAGTAGGGTTTGGAGACTACTGCCGGTGACTGAGCGCCATTTGTCAAGGGATGAAGGAGCCCTGGCGTTTGATTTTGATTAAATTAATAAAACGATGCAGGTGATTCCATCTCGGAAAGGGAAATCTGCCAATCAGATTCCCTTTCAGAAGCGCCAGGCCAAAAGCATAGCATGTACCTGTGGCCCGCTGCATCAGTAGCCTGGTTTGCAGCATATGTTCTACCATTGGAACAGAGTTCAGAGGTCACAACTGCCCATTTGACAGCGACAGCCAAGTCTCTGCAGGCCAGGGGCTGCATTTAAGATGTGCTCCCCTGTACCACACCTATGAGGATCATAAATACAGGGCGGGGGAGGGGGGGACTAAGAATACAGCCATGCCTGGATTAAGGCATGGTGTATGGCACTACTTCTGATCATTACAGCCACATCCAATTTGATATCACACGTGTTCGCTGTGAGCCAAGCTCAGCCGTGTAAGGTGATGTGTATTTATTCCAAACAAGGCTCCCCATGCCCACTGGCAAGACTATAGCCTTGCAGAGGTTGCCGCTCTATGTCCCTTTGTAAGGGCAGGTAAACGCCCTTTCCCTAGGGATAGCCACTACACAGGAGGCAGGCCTGGGAACAGCAATCAAAGAGCACATCCAATCTCAAAGGGCTGGGCCTTGCACCAGAGTTGCATTCCCAAAGGCCTTTGATTCCATTGATAAGGGTGGGGGGTGGGGTTAGAGTAGCCAGGGAGCCATGCGTACAGTTTGGGGAAGATTCTGCCGTCTCGTTTCCCTATCCTGTCCCGTCCACTTAATGTAGCACAAAGCACTTTGGGTGCTCAGTTATGTTGGCTTTTACCACGCACCATTATCATTGTATGGTCTCCAGGAGCTCACGTGGCTCTGCAAGAAAGTGGGTTGGGTAGGTTAGTGAGGGAAGAGGGTATAGGATAGAGCTTGTGCTCTTCTGTTGGTGCTTGTAGAACCAGGAGAAAGTGGTGTCTGTGCGTGTGCTTTCTAGGTGCGTTTGGCCTGTGCTCACTGGGGTCAGTGTCCAGAAGGGCAACGTCCAGTGACGGTTGTGGTAGTGGGACTTTATGGCAGATGTGTGGGTTGTGTGTGGTGGGAATGGCCCATTAGATTTGTGTGGGGTATGCTGGAGAGGAGCGAGAAGCATGGATAGATTAGTGCCAAGTACGCAATGTTTAGTTGTTGATTCCAGAATCCGTACAGTCATTTGATGGTATTGGGTCTTCTGTGGTATTGCTCGCCGTTCCCCTTTTATACTAATCAGAGTGAGTTGAATTGCCAGGTTTTCAGTCATTTTTGGATGGTGAGGTGGTCTTCTGTTATTTCCTTCAGGCTAGAATTCCACAGATTAGACATGAGAATGCACTTCCTCAGAATTCCCTTTTTTTCATAACGTTCCATATTTGGAGGTCGTTGCTTGATATTAGGTTGCTTCCTGGTTGGTAGCGGTTAATCTTGGCTTGGAGTTGTCCATGTAGTGATTTTGGGTGGGACGTAGAGGGCTTTGAATTCAATGTGTTTTTTTACTGTGAGACAGCGTAGGCTTCTCAGGGCTGGTGTGATGTTGCGTCTTCCGTTTAGTCTCGGGAGTATCTTTGCTGCAGTCAGAGTTTTGTTTATTGAGTCGTTCTGGCATTCCAAGGTAAATATTGTTCAGGTAGTCTATTCTAGATAATACTAAGCAGATGATTGGGAGAGTTCTTTGTGGGAAGGAGATAGGGCAGGACCCCGCCAATTAATCGCAGGAGGTAGAAGCATTCCGTAGTTATAGCGTTGACTTGTGGTGCTAGTGGGAGTCCGTTGTCCATGAGTATTTCCAGGTTTGTTATCACGGCAGATGTTTCCGGTTGGGTTCCATGCCTGGTGGCCATTTCAGTTGTGCGTCTGTTGCCTTATCCTCTGTAATGAGATTATTTCGGTTTTTGGTGAACTGCTGCTGAAACAAGCAACTGCTTCTCTGCCAGGCACAGGACCCTCCAGTGCTGCCTTTTGCACCCTCGCGATCTTCACATCACTCACGCAGAGCCAACAAGTCTGGTTCAACACTGTCGGAACCGGCAAGAACTGCAAAAGGGAACTATTGACTTGACTGCCTCCTTGGTCCAGTTCTGGGACCGAGCCACTGGGTAGGACACACATTCTATTTTTGCAACCAAGAAACTTATCCCTTTTTAAAGAGCACTGGTTTTTGGCTTGCCTTACACCCTTAATTACTCTGAGTGCTGCATTGTGCTATCACAGCTTATTCTAGCTTCTTTCCTCAGGGGTAGGTTTTGCTTAGTGTTTTCGAATTAGTTATTTTGCAGATGGGGTGTTTTATTAAAAGTATCTTTTTTTTATAGAACCTTGGACATTCCCTTTATTTTGCACGGCTATGCTTTGCTGTTTGGGCTGCTTCTGAACCACATTCACACCCCTCAAGAGCATAGCCTTCCCATGGCCTACATGAGCACAAAAGGCAGAGTAGTTCCACATTTTACCTGTGCCCGTTTTACCTTTATTATCGTGTTCACTCTTGGTTTGTAGACGTGAGGGCTGAGCGAGCATTTTCTGCCCTACTCATCCTTGTACTCCTGCAGAGCATAATTCCATACATCACATATGATGGGTTATTTATAATGTACTTAATACCAAGAGGTTTCTAAGCACGGACCCGGGGATCAAACCAGTGGTGGTCCGTGTCGTCTTGTTTCCAAGGTGAGCAAGTTGCCCCAGAGCTATCCTCCACTCACTCAAAATAAATTGAAAGAACACATTCTCATAGCAGCATAATCGAGTTCGACACGAGTGATCATGAGGATCTAAAATGTTAATAGTTTAGATTTCATCTGCATAACGTAGCAATGCCAAGATTATAGCCCTAGTTGTAGGACTAATTACAACAACTGGCAGAGCTATAGGGAGGCTCAAAAGCTTTTTCCAAAGGCAACCTTCCAAGATGTTTAATGTATTCCAATCTAAACATAGTAACGACTCAAGCCCGGATAACACTGATGGGGTAACTTTCCCAGAACAGAACTTTATGGAGGGGAATCCAGATAAAATTACAGTACTTCTACATCGCAGAAAAACGGGGGCCAACTCAGTTCTTAGGCTGTAGAAGTCTCCCAACCTAGTTTGTCGCAGGTGTGGGATACCCCAATAGATCAACTTAGAAACAATACCCGCACACATTCCATTGCTAGACCATATGAATTTGAAATGGATTACACACTTGTTAGTAATGAGAACAGCTGTTTTAGACAAATTGATCTTTAGGTTATTTTGGGCATACCGATTCAGATAACAAAGATCGTCTTAATTCAATTGATTCCTATCAAATAGGACAATGTCATCAGTGAATAACAGCTGGAATATTGTAGTGGCCAATTTTTGGAGTGAAATTTCTGCATTTAGACGCACCAAAAAAACACCTGTAAAGATAGATGATTGAATAGACAGGGTGCTAGGACACCCCTGTGTATGGCCCACTAAGGTTCCAATCTTATGCCCCAAATTCCTCTTCTTATTCAATCTTATTTGATTTATGGTTTCCTGATGAAACTTAATGATTATATATAAAGTAGTTCTCTCAGAATAACCCAGCCAGTTACTTCATTCCACAATAACAACCCTTCTAAAGTTCAAAACTGTAGTGAGGTCAAAAAATCCGGCGGCGTGTTTTTTTGCAAAGCCAACGTTTGCAATTAATGGATAATCGGGCCTTGCAAATTCTTAAAAATCCCACTAGACCTGCAGGGATGGTTCCTTAAGTTACATACACGACCTAAGAGAAATTCACTCGCCACATGGCAACAGGTGACAAAATATTTACCTCCGGTTTCTATAAAACGTTGCTCATCACTAAACGCACTTAAAGGATAGCCATGCACAGTGAAACCTTTTGCCATTTACTACAAACAGCTTGTTTTCAGAAAATGTCAAAAAAATGTTTCAAACATCCCCATACTCGCCCGCAAGGTCAAATACCCTGCAAATGGTACTCACCCTTAAAAAAATCTCCTCGCCAACGCGAGTGGGCTAGTAGATTTTTTTAAGCCCTGATAAACCCATCAAGAGAAGTTCCCCATTTGTGAAAACCCTATTGTAAAGCAATTGGCCGACCAACCACCCTTGCCCAAGTAGTTAAATTATCTGATAATAACGAAGCATGCATTTCAGAAGATGCATCGAGTAGAGTTACGGGGCGATCGTTGGTCGGGTTTGTAATGTCATCCATCTTAAAGATTGGTACAATGAAAGAAGAATGCTACATGGGCAAAAAGTTCTCTGGCGTTACAAGTGGAGAAAATATATTTTATTTTTTAAGTGGTTCATACACATTTTTCCCTTTGTGCCATCATTAATGGGCCTGTAGCTCAGCCCAGACAATCCACTAATTTGGCATCTTGGCTGACCAGAGAAAGCACGAGATTAATACAATTAAGGACAGCCAACCACTTTCAATGATACTGGAACCCAGACTACATGCAATACAAGAGGACTTCCCCATATTAGGTTTTCGAAGATTAAACAATCTACACTAGATTAACACCATCAAAAGCAACCAATCGCGTCAAAAGCAGAACCCACAAGTCAATCTGGACTCGGACGATCACAGATCGATTCATGGGCCCATACAACTCGCAAGGAATGCCAGTCTATTCACACCCCTGGCCAAGCACTAATACACAAAACTCTCATTGGCATTACAATACATGTGATTTTGTATCCTGGCAGATCCAATGCCAACCCAAATTCCTAGCGTCCACTGACTATCTGGAGAGATGGTGTCGCGTAAGTTCGCTCTGCTCTTCTTCTAAAGGCCCACCATAAAAGCGCATCCTCCCTGGACCCCGAGCCATCCACCGCTGGCCAAACTGCATCATAAATAAGAGAACATTTAAAGTGCTTGACTGCAGAACTAGGAGCATGTATTCCTAATCCTGGCTTCTGCAACAGTCATCTTGGGCAAGTCACCCCCGAAACGTGCATCAGTTCCAATTTTTGTCAGCGACGCAAGTACTTCATGGTCTGAATTGTGACATTAATATGTGCTACAAGATAAACAAGATCTGTCAATTTCAGAGCAATTTACTGCCATTCCAAGCACAAACTCGTCAGTCCCTTTTACTGGGGGAATCGAATTCCACTTCCTCAAACAATGTTATGTTGTATTGTCTTATACCACACACCGTTACCATTGGTATGGTCTCCTGGTACTCACGGGGCTCTGCAAGAAAGAGGGTGGGTTAAGGATGGAAGATGTATAGGATAGGTCGGGAACCTGTGTGTTGGCTTGCAGGCGAGTTGGTTGCGTGCACTGGCTTGTATCCCTAAGGGTAAGACCCAGTGTCAGGGACTGTTTCTTGTATGCAAATGTTAGTTATGTTGGGTGTATGTTGGTGTAGTTTAGCTAGCCCATAGGGCGTGTGGTTAGTGCATTGGCTACTCTCAAAGTTCTTCCAAGTATGTCCTCAGAGCTCATCCGGCTGCAACACAAAATGGTAGCCTCCAGTTCTTCCATGTGCAATACAATTGCCACCCCGCAAACCCTCCAAACGTCAAAAGAAGTGTTGTGAGGCATGTGGCCATCCTCCAGGTAGCAGCGTTTACAGCTAGCGGTTATGGCCACCATCCAGGTAGCAGTGTTTACAGCTAGCGGTTATGGCCACCATCCAGGTAGCAGTGTTTACAGCTAGCGGTTATGGCCATCATCCAGGTAGCAGCGTTTACAGCTAGCGGTTATGGCCATCATCCAGGTAGCGTCGTTTACAGCCATCCCTTACGGCCACCACCCTGCCACGCAGACCACTCTAATGCTTAGTGTCTATGAGCATACCCGACTCGCATAAGTCAAGGGATTTTTGGCCTCAGAAATCAGAGGGCAAACCGTTATACAAGTCCCGGATACATAGGGAGTGACCCTATATCATGAGCCCTGAATATGACAGCAGAGTGGGCTGCATGTCTTAATGCACATTGTTTTGCAACAAAGCTTCTAATAGATGTGTTTTAATTAATCAGGATCACTAGTTAACGTTGCAATTTGTTCATTGTGATTATTGACCAGGGTCAAGACAGACGCCACAAGGATTTAGAAATTGGGATATAAGTCATTTATAAACACACCTGTACACAAGTCTGGCGTAATTTTCATTTGTCCATGTGCCAACACCACTTGTTTGGATTTCTTCCGGGTCAATGCCCACTAGCAACAGTAGCATCATGAATGCTGAGTCAATAGCATTGCACCATCACTGCAACGACGGATCCGCCCGGGCCTTAGGCAATAGCTGTACATTCTAGTTCTCAAATTAATGCTAGGCCATGAGGCTAGGTTTAAAAAACAAAAAACATCAACACATACAGAGGTAGAATTCAAATACAAACCTGTGTATTGGACCGGTAAGATGAAATTGACCAAACACCTCGGTGCAAGATCCATCTAGTTGCTGCATGCGTGTTTATGGAACTGTCAAACCGATTGAAGCACCAACACCATGGTAACCACCTAGCAAAATAAAAACCAAAGGTAAAAAGGCCAACAGACCTACCGATGAAACACACGGCGAGCCAGTTGGAAGTCTGTTTCGAAGGGTTGTCCAACACGGAAAGGGTACAATCTCACAGCCACACGTTGTGGAGTGTGCAAGTTCTGCGTGACAGCAGCTCGAGGACACAAATCGAAAGCCTTCACACTCTTTTCAGGCTAATTTCCAGATGACTATTCCTTGGAAGCCTTCTTCCTCCTCCACGGGTGTAAAATGTTACTTCCTGATCCGCAACCACGTGCCACACATCTGGTTCCGCACACTGCATCCTCAATGTGCTCTGGGTATTTTTCCTTCCCTGGGAATGGCAACTAGTGGCCGTTCATCTGTGATATTGTGAAAAGCTGGGGGGAGGCAACATTGAAAGCGTGTCACCTTCTGACCCAACATCTTATAGGCATTGCAAAGTAAAAAGTCCACAGAACAAATAATGGATGGTCCAGTCTTCCATATGCGGTCCAAGGCAAGCGAATACAGTCCGAAAGGCAGCTTCATTTTAAGGCAGACCCTGAACTCCACAAACTATTAACAGAGAGGGGTACGCGGTGTTGCGTTAACAGGTAGCATGAATGAAGGTACCTCTAGCAACAAGACGAAAATGAAGTCCTTGCCGTTCTACTGTGGAGGATCCCACCACACTCATACTTCCTCTAAGAGGTCTCCGTGGACAGGATTACCCCCCCCCCCCAGACCGGCCCGCAGTCACACTTCCCCCATCTTCCATTGGCTTAAGGACATTTAGGAATAGCCTTTTCTTTAGGCAATACTTTTGGGCATATTTGTGGATAATGTGAGTTATTTTGGGGGAGGGGATAAGTGTTGAGATTTTCCTTGTGCTGGTGTTTGTGGAATGATGGGATAAAGGAATTCTCCCCAACTCAAAGGGACCACCGACCAGTTGAGAGTTAGGGAAAAATCAAACAAAATGCTCTAAACTTACGCGTTCAGATGTTTTGAGGTGATCACGCCGCGGTTCAGCAGAAGTTACCTTAAAGGGGCACAGAGATTTACCCTCTGTAAGGAAGGCGTAGTCGGATCTTTGTACCCCTCAGCAACAAACTCTCGAAATGAGAAATTGGCACCAGATTAGATGAGTTGCCTTTTTCCTTTAAGGTTTTAAAAAGGAGCAGATCAAGGTCTTTATGGGAGCCATGTTGCGTCCTTCCCTGCAAAACTAATTTAATTTAATGGCAAGTGTTCCTTTATAAACATTACCCCCTTACAGCATTCACGGTGCGACTGGAGAAAACACACTCAGGCTGGAGAAGTGTCAAACATTATTAAATATTTTAAAGACACGAACCGGTGGGGAAAGGGAGCACTGTACAGATCATAGTGCAAATAAATTGGTAGCGAGAATTTAACATCTCATAAAAAGTAAACATTAGTGATAGAGTTCACATTGCACTAAACAGGCGGGTGGGGGTGTTCACAAGCTAGACGGAATCTACATTACACCAAGGTGTTTCTGGAAGGTCCCGTCCTTCAGTTCTTTCCCAAAACGAAGGAGACGGAGCAACCCGGATCTCCACCGGGATGGAATTCCAGATCAGCGCATAGCAGGGAGACCGGTTCCTAGTTGTCTCCTTGCGAGCCAGCCTAGTTTCCACTTTGAGGATAGTCTTACTGCGGGACGAAGATGCGCTCGGCGAAGACTTTAGTTTGCCGTGAGGTAGATTGCCATCTCGGTGTTGGTAGCCTTGTAGGCGAGGCACACTCTTAGAACCAAATCCTTGCAAGGAGGGCAAGCCAATGTCAAAGTGGGTGAGTCAGTGAGCAGCAGCTTACTGGCCCACTCTTACAGAGGCCAGGTGAGCACCCAAGAGTCCTGCATATCTCCCATCGATATGAGAGACCATTAGGGCCTGGCACCACCGTTCGGACGCTTTGGTGTGGGTTGAAGAGCTTAATATTGAGGAGTAGAGGGATCCGAAACTAAGGTGGTTGAATGTTTCCCAACGCGTGGTTGGAAGTATAGGTTGCCATCCAAAAGGAAAGCTAGATATTTTGCTGAGAGGCTGAGGCAAGGGCGTCCCCTGCAGAGGCGCATTTCATCCAGCCACCTTTGATCGGGTTCCTTCTTGGAAGAGAGGCACAGGAGTACGCATTTGGTCTTTGTGTTAAAGTGTAATTTCAGGATGATTTACACTAGAACCAGATGTGGAGCCGGCTACGTACAGGAGGTCCGGCTCCTGACAAGGCAACCGTTGGGCGAATGGTTAGAGGTGAATAAAATGGAGGACATAAGGCGGTAAAGCCAATATTGGACATGAGATGGTGTGAGTGCCAAGGTTGGAACGCGCTGGTTAATATCACCTATAGTACAAGTGGCGCACTGGAGTCAGGGAACGAAATACCAGAAGGTTCCGCTACATAAGCAACAATTAAGCAGGGCTTAATGACTGTAAACGGGGCGAGATGGCCTGGTTTTAAAAATCACCATCAGGGGGCCAATTTACTTATTCGGCACTTCTTTAGAGCAAACCTTGGGGATTCCCTTTCTTTGCAGGAGGCGGCCGCGCGAGCTGAGCAAACAATTACCACAGGACATATTGACTTTCCGAACAGATTAACCCAGGAGCATCCGCGGTGAGAGAAGAGCAGAGGTGCTCCTTTTCTGATCCCGCCTGCCTCTTCGCATCACTTGTGGGTGCCAATCCATGCAGAAAAAAAAGACGTGCTGTGTTGGTGATATGCGTGTTGCTGGTGCCACAGGTTAGCATTAGGCCAATATAGGGTTCGAAACCGAAGGGCAATGGAAGCTATTTAGCTCCTTGTTGTAGCCCAGAAGAGCATGCTCAGCTTGACGCCAACAGCTACCAGGAGCTACTTTTGCCTCCCCAAGCCAAATGATGCAGAACACACCCATGTAACCTTAACTTAGTGCATTACAACACAATCTATAAACATTAGGACATGTCAAAACATTTAATGCATGTGTGGTCATACATAATAGACCTTGTATGTGTGCCTCGTAAACGTAAGTTAGATTGACAGAAGGCTATATACTAGCTCCTTGTTCCCCAGATGCAGCTCCTGGTTACCTGCTTAATGCTGAGATACCAAGGAGCCGCTTTTAGCTCCTGCTTATCCAATCTTAATTTTGATGCCTGCAGTAAAGCCTATAGAAAAAGGGCCAAGGGGGTATATGTTTCCCCCTCAATACCGTAGCATGGGCATGTAAAGTTTGCTTCAAGGATCGCATTTTCCCCTAGACCCCAAAATGTGTAATGGCACAAATGGCCACTGCGACAGGTCAAATGACGCCAACTATTTATGAATCTCACTAGGCCAATCAAGTCTGCCCTGCACACCCTACCTGGCATTAACCCCCTCACCCCCTTCCCGCCAGTACCAGGTAGTCATCTCAAATTTGTCTGCCAATTTGATCCCCAATTTACCTTCCACCTGTCGCTGTGGCAGTCTCCCGCTTCTACCATCCTAATTGGGAAGGACGCCTTTGTAATGCTGCCGACAGCCCCTCTCCTCCCCAGTTCCCATCACCGGGCAACAGATTGCGGATAAAAGGGGCCACGTGCAAATTATAGATAGCCAATCCTCCAGAAAATATTGCAACATGGCGATTCATCCATGAAGAGCAAGTGGCGTCTCCTCTTTACTCACTCCCGTTCTCACCCACCAGTACCAATAGTGACGCCAGCTTGCAACCCTCCATGGTGCACAAGGAATTCAAGTGCACGGCAAATGCTGGGGAAGCATTGAAGTGCAAAGGGGGCGATCGAGCTGCAGCATCTTGCAGCGTCAAACTCTTGCGCTTCTCGCATTCAAACTATTGCATTATTACTGAAATGCAACAGTCATTTAAAAACGGCTTCGTTTTTAACCTTTCTAATCAATGTGGCCAGCGAGACAATGTATTTCTCCAATAGACCAGGGAGAGAATAAGCTACAAAGACGAAAAAAAGAAAAAATACTCATTAACATATACCTATTTTTACAGTTGCGACAAAAGAGCAGTAATTTAAATATGGTCTTCGACAATTGACTCAACTCTTGCAGTAAAATCACTAAGAAGCGAAAGAGCGGCAACTTCCGAATCTAGACACTATTTTGCATTCATGTTAAGACATTTATATTACAATTGTTTTTTTATAACGCGCTTAATACCGAAGAGGTTTCTAAGCGCAGAGTACGCAGGTTCGAATCCCGGCTCTGCGCTTAGAAACCGGGATTCGAACCTGCGTGCTCTGCGTCGTCTTGCAGACAAGATGAGCGTGTCATGATACTACCCTTCCCTCACCCCCTTTGCTCTCAACAATCTCAAAGTAGTATTGCAATCTCGATGACTACAGTATGTAAGATTCACCCGTTTGGGGGGGAGACTCGCTGCTTGGGATGAGGTCCAAGAGACCCATGTGCGCGTAAGAGAACATATCGCTTTGAGAAGGGCCATCTGGATCAGGTTTCCTATAAATTCTGTTATGTTACCAGACTCTCAGGCCTCCTCCAGA
The DNA here is from genome assembly GCF_040938575.1 of Ambystoma mexicanum. Lineage (NCBI taxonomy): Eukaryota > Metazoa > Chordata > Amphibia > Caudata > Ambystomatidae > Ambystoma > Ambystoma mexicanum. The sequence continues at coordinate 128,561,858 of NC_090923.1, read as the reverse complement.
CCAAGAATCTGGATGTCGCATCGGTCTCCACACCCACTTTGTCAATGCGACTTTTGCCCTTGTTGAATTTATCTCCAAATCTTATAGATTTGGAGAGCAGCCACCTGACCTGCATCTAGTCGAGTTAGCGACTTTAGTACGCTCCAAGATCAGCCAGCTTCACTGCCTCGCCTGCATCTAGTCGAGTTAACAACTTTAGTACGCTCCAAGATCAACCAGCTTGACTACCTCACCTGCATCTAGTCGAGCTAATGACTTTAGTACGCTCCAAGATCAGCCAGCTTGACTGCCTCACCTGCATCTAGTCGAGTTAGCGACTTTAGTGTGCTTGGCTAGGGCGTGATCACCTCCGAACACTATATTGTCAATGTGACCAGAAAGCTCATCATGGCCGCTAGGTAGCTCTCGACAGATTTAAGTAGAGCGGCCTGCACAAGCTCACCATGCTCGTCTGTTGCAGGGCTCTTTTTGGTCACTGCTCCTCACTAATCGACCAATTGCTGCAGATCAATGCGCTTCCTTCTACCTTTTTGCTGGGCCTTGGGCCTCCGACATCAGTCACCAGCTGAAGCAATGCCCCAAGAGTGTTCATGCACCCCATCTCATGGGCTTTTTATGCAAATGTATCTCATGAATATTGAGGGTGTCCTGAAAACCCAGCATGGATCCGGGCCTCATGGCCTGGAGTTTGACAACCCTAAATGGGACACCCGAGGGAGGGCGCAGCCTTGGTACATCAGATCAGAGGTGCACTAGTCTGGCTGTGCCGAAGCCCCTGCATTAACCCACAGGTTATGGCCACTGTAGGGGCAGGGATGAACATTTTGCTTTGGAGGAGAGCGCTCTTTCCTCGAACAATTTCTGATTATCTCCTTCTGGAAATGTTCAACTGAACTGGATTACATTAGACAACTATTACCATAATCGTTCCTCCTTTGTTTAGATGTGAACGCTCGTTTCGATCTTTTGTTCTGTAGGTTCTTTTGCTAATTAGTTGGTAATGAATGAATTAATTTCCAAATGGTGCCGGAGATAGGTTGAGGGGAGACAGATTTCCGGTTTCCTGCATGAAACGGCTCAATTACATTTTGCTGCAAATTTGCTGATTCGGCAGTTTTGGGGTAAAAGGGGTGCCAGGGCGTTGGCCCTTGGATCAGGGTGCTGCATAAGAGCAATGTTAACATTTACATTGAACCTGCATCCACTTTGCTCAATGAAATAAGTAGCTATAATCCTAGTGAGCACATGCTCACACAGCGATTCAAACATATGAGCCGAGATCTAAACCAACAGCCACGACCTTGATTCAAGACCTTTCACTGAACGGAGCCAGTGTGGTGGCGCGACTTCACTTTTTGTTTACATTTCTATGCAGGACCGAAAACAAAAACGTGGATGTCCCAGGAAAAGGCTTCGTCGAGGCACACAATTGGAAAACTCCACTAAGTGAGAAAACATGTGGGATTTCATTACGGTGTGGAATTAGGACATCCAGAACGGAGTAAAGCATTCCTTTCTGGGCCCTCTCAGACTCCACTCCAGTGCCACTCTCCTGGCACATAGGAACTTCCGCTCCACGTGTAAACTTTTGTGAAATTCGCCACAGGTAATCCGAAGTGGCAGCCGGTGCCACCTTGCAGCCCCGCCGCCGAGGCAATCATATCGCGCCGCGGCACACTTGCTCGCAGCGGTTCAATTTGCGGCTTCCTTAAAGCCCTTCATCTGCTCCTGAATATGCAGGAGGATAAATGTTTACGCTGTTTACTCCTCTCTGCTTTGTCTCAACAAACTCTCTGGGAAACGACAAATACAGCTGCACGCCGGTCGCCGGTGACAGCCTTGCTCCGGCAGAAGCGCGGCGCAGCAAGCTCCTTCCCCGGCGTCGATAAATAATTACACTCACAATTAGCTCATTAACATCAAACCGCCTCGTTAGGAATTCTCAAACGGAGCGCTGCGTACTGCGTTTGGGCTCCACTGGCGAGGGGCACATGATTGGTGGCAGGGTTTTCCAAGGAGTGTGGCACCAGCTTCAAACAATGATCGGCTGATGGCCGCATAACAAGGCCTTGCAATTCTACTGAACGAGGCTCCTTGACCTGTTCCCGTTTCATGCTGTGCCTCCGTTGGTCTAGAACCTTCCCATCCTTCAACAAATTACCTCATGCTCTTAAAAAACTAGCAGCCACGCTCCTTCCGCACCGATGGACGATGTTGAGAGCGAGAGTCGTGGCATTGATAGCAAGGGAAACTGCCTTGCCAACAAGGTAGGCCGGCTGCAGCATCGCTGCGGACAACCTCAAGACAATCCGGGATGGTGGAACCAGCACCAGGCCACCATGACCACCTCCAAAATTCTACAGGATGTTCTCAGACCACAGGGCTGAGGCGCGCACACAAAACCTACACTCATTGCCAGATGCACAGAACATCAAACTTCAGCAAGGTGCTGGGGATCACGATCGGAGATGAATCTTTGGCGGGTAAAGGTAGCACGCGGGAAACGGTGAGGGCGGGGCGAAGAGGTGTGGCACCCCCAATACAAATTACCATGGGGTAAACCACCCTCCCCCCCACTCAAAATGACCAGGGGGAGCAGTGTAATGGAAAGGGACTGTGGGAGTGGGGGGGCCTTCATCAGGCAGCCCACCGCTGCGTATCAGTTAAGCGCAATTCAGACCTTGATCCATTTGCTCTCCACCAGACAACCAGTTAACCTACAAAGGTTTGGGCTCAACTGCAAAGGACAAGCGTGCACCAGTATTCCAGCTACCACATCAAGTCCATGCCCCTCCATGAGCCATCCACCTACATAACAGCACAGGCTTCCCTGAAAAAGACAAACTAGCGTTCCAACCTAGTGAACAGTTTGTATATAGCTGTATGAATCGATTTAAGGCCTAGGGGATAGGGAGACAGGTTTCATCTGGTTGTGCCGACACCTGCCTCAGATCCCATAAATCTTTGGTGTCAAGCTTTGTCTGCCTTACAGTTCCCCAACATGTCATATCTGCGGCATCGACCATGCGTAACTCCATGCGCGTTAAGTGCACCCCTTCGTAGAGCCTGGTTTACAGCACCATTGGACAGACCTGCTCTTAGGGTATCAAGATTACTAGGTGAACCAGTTCCAATACCATACCCTCTTTCTAACGGCAAAGCTTTCCAGCACTACAAAGGATGTACATGTTCACCTCCAGCCTTACTATGCCTTGAGGAAGTGATAGTTAGAGATCGTTCGGTCGTTTTGCTATACAAATTTTCCAACCAAAGTTATGTTAATGATACATACATACATACATACATACATACATACATACATACATACATACATACATACATACATACATACATACATACATACATACATACATACATACATACATACATACATACATACATACATACATACATACATACATACATACATACATACATACATACATACATACATACATACATACATACATACATACATACATACATACATACATACATACATACATACATACATACATACATACATACATACATACATACATACATACATACATACATACATACATACATACATACATACATACATACATACATACATACATACATACATACATACATACATACATACATACATACATACATACATACATACATACATACATACATACATACATACATACATACATACATACATACATACATACATACATACATACATACATACATACATACATACATACATACATACATACATACATACATACATACATACATACATACATACATACATACATACATACATACATACATACATACATACATACATACATACATACATACATACATACATACATACATACATACATACATGGGCACACACCCTGCCGCGCGCATGCACACCCTGCCGCGCGCGCACACCCACACACCCTGCCGCGCGCGCACACCCACACACACACACACACACACACACACACACACACACACACACTGCCGCGCGCGCGCGCACCCCCTGCCACACACACACACACTGCCGCGCACACACACACCCCCCCTGCCGCGCGCACACACACACACACACCCCCCCTGCCACGCACACACACCCCCTGCCACACACACACACCACACCCCCTGCCACACACGCGCGCGCGCGCATGCACCCCCTGCCACACACACACCCCGCCCCTGCCACACACACACCCACACACACACACACACCCCGCCCCTGCCACACACAAACCCCGCCCCTGCCACACACACCCTGCCACACACACACCCTGCCACACACACACACACCCTGCCACACACACACACACACCCTGCCACACACACACCCATCCATACATACCTTGCCACAACCTGCAATATTATATGCCCTACCATTTGTTATGGAGTGTCGTACTGCTGTCCTGTACCTAGTACAGTGTAAAAACACACACACGCAGATTACCCCACAGTACTACAAGGTCATGGGAATTGCAGGTGAACGCTTTACAATCGACAATCGCCAGAAAATATACCACAGAGCTTCTACTGCTCAGTCTCTCTCCATTGGCTCTGACCAAACAAGTCACCGAGGCCGCCAAAGCACAGCATTGGGATTTCAACCGCGTTATTTTCAGCTTTGGCAAAAGTTTGTGAAATACTTTGTATATAGTCGCCCAAGACCCTTATAATCAGGCACAGTACTGTGCAAGCACGTGGAGGGACGAAATGAAAAACAGCCTACAACACCTACGGAAAGAGCCTGCACAAAATACGTTGTTCCCAGTTCCAAACTCTGGGCAAGTAAAGGGAGTAAGAAAAGTACTAAGGGAATAAAAATCCTGTCTGAATTAAGACCACACGGAGATGGCTGGGCCAAGAAGCGGGTCAAGCTACCTCTGCAGGCAACCACGCTGGCCGGGCCAAGCCCTGTGCTGCAGAGGTAAACGGTGTGCAGGCAACCACGCTGGCCGGGCCAAGCCCTGTGCTGCAGAGGTAAACAGTGTGCATGCAGCCACGCTGGCCGGGCCAAGCCCTGTGCTGCAGAGGTAAACATTGTGCATGCAGCCACGCTGGCCGGGCCAAGGCCAGTGCTGCAGAGGTAAACATTGTGCATGCAGCCACGCTGGCCGGGCCAAGCCCTGTGCTGCAGAGGTAAACATTGTGCATGCAGCCACGCTGGCCGGGCCAAGGCCAGTGCTGCAGAGGTAAACATTGTGCATGCAGCCACGCTGGCCGGGCCAAGCCCTGTGCTGCAGAGGTAAACATTGTGCATGCAGCCACGCTGGCCGGGCCAAGCCCTGTGCTGCAGAGGTAAACATTGTGCATGCAGCCACGCTGGCCGTGTCAAGCCCTGTGCTGCAGAGGTAAACGGTGTGCAGGCAACCACGCTGGCCGGGCCAAGCCCTGTGCTGCAGAGGTAAACGGTGTGCAGGCAACCACGCTGGCCGGGCCAAGCCCTGTGCTGCGGAGGTAAACAGTGTGCAGGCAACCACGCTGGCCGGGCCAAGCCCTGTGCTGCGGAGGTAAACAGTGTGCATGCAGCCACGCTGGACGGGCCAAGCCTTGTGCTGCAGAGGTAAACATTGTGCATGCAGCCACGCTGGCCGGGTCAAGGCCAGTGCTGCAGAGGTAAACATTGTGCATGCAGCCACGCTGGCCGGGCCAAGCCCTGTGCTGCAGAGGTAAACATTGTGCATGCAGCCACGCTGGCCGGGCCAAGCCCTGTGCTGCAGAGGTAAACATTGTGCAGGCAACCACGCTGGCCGGGCCAAGCCCTGTGCTGCAGAGGTAAACGGTGTGCAGGCAACCACGCTGGCCGGGCCAAGCCCTGTGCTGCAGAGGTAAACGGTGTGCAGGCAGCCACGCTGGCCGGGCCAAGCCCTGTGCTGCAGAGGTATACGGTGTGCAGGCAGCCACGCTGGCCGGGTCAAGGCCAGTGCTGCAGAGGTAAACATTGTGCATACAGCCACGCTGGCCGGGTCAAGCACTGTGCTGCAGAGGTAAACATTGTGCATGCAGCCACGCGGATGCGCAGCGACAAGAACTCCTATGAAGGTGACGGGCTCAAAAGGAACTAGGATGAACTGAGGCTACTGTGGAAGTGGAAGGCAGACAAAAAAGGGAGGAGGCTGTGTAGGAAACCCCAGTCGGGACCACAATTTTAGACCAGGGAGTCAACAGACCCAGTGAGGGGGGGGGGCTGTTGTGTACGCAGGCAGACTGGGTCGCCCCCGCCTGGTAATAACAGGCAGGTTACATGTAAAAGCAGGAACACAATGAAGGCACCAAAGTCTTTGTAGAAATCAGGAACTGATGTATTACAGGAAGAGGAGTAAACTCATGGCCAGCAGGATACATTAGACACTCTGGACTAGCTCAGGCACACCAAGTGGCATGGAACTCTGGGTCTGAAAAGGATACCAAGGGAGAAAGGAAAGGGTTGGAGAGGGGAGCTGCTAGAGATGGTGAGGGGCAAGGAAACCAAAGGGAGAGAGCAAGAGGCACAGGGAGAAACACCGGGAAATGGAGACGGGCACAGACACAGGGAGGGGGAGCCGGGCACAAACACAGGGAGAGACAAACAGGGGTGCCCGGCAGAGAGGCCAGGAGTCCCACAGGTGAAAAAAAAACAGAGCAGGTTGAGGAGGAAAGGGAGGTGAAGGATGGAGAGCGAACACGGGTACCTGCTGAAGGGGCCTCTGTTGCCTCTCTCTCCACCCCCGTCAGCACACAGCTGCCAGCAATCAAAAATAAAAGAGCAGTGTCCTCTCTCCACAGGCTGATATAAGGCTGCTGTTCCCGCCACCCACTCCGGGGCCTGCCCCTCACCCAGGAACACCTGTTGCCAGGGACACGGTTTTGTGTTTGCAGGGGAGATTGGATACAGGGTCGGACACGTGTTTTACGCAATTACAGGTTGGAGGAGAAGTGTACTTCTAGAGCCCGCCCCCACCCATTCCCACAATAGGGGAAACTAGATTCTGTTATTCCCAGGTCAGGGGATGTTGACATTATTGGGTGCAGGATACTTGGGGCCCAGGGGGGAAGTTATTTGTCGGGTGTGGGACAAGTGGCTTTGCAGGGCCGACTCCCCACCCATGATGGACACACAAGTGGAACTCGTTTTGCAGAGCTCAGACAGGACAAAAGTGGGGATGGATAAATAGGTCAGGCCAGATTGCTGGCTCTGGAATTCTGGTAGCTGGGTGGGGAACAGGTTTAACCACGGGGGTAACTGGTTTTCTTTGGAGTCCTTTCCCAGGGATGGCGGAATTCCACAACCCCACATACCCCAGATGCAGGGGACAGAGTACACTAAACTCAATGGCAAACACTAGCAAAACCGGGTCACCCCAAAAAATAAACTAAAGACAAATGTCAATGATGGGTGATGTAGAGTGTGCCAGAAACAAAATACACACACAGGGGAACATGCACGCACTGGAGCACAAACAGCACAGAAACGGTAGTCCGGGGCAGTGGAAAATACATTTGGGAAACCTGAGTCACACACAGCCATTTCCACAATATCATACAATATGCAGGTTCAGACGGAGCAGGAACTCATCCCATTGGCAGTCGTAACAAGAGGAGGAAGGAGGATACTCTCCCATGGAGGCGAAGACCCTCAGGGGATGAGGATACTGTTCTATGTGCAGATGGAGAAGGAAGGACAGTCCCATTATATGCACCGACAATTCTCTTAACTTACACAGACAATTTGACAATGACCTTTGCATAGTGGTGTAGGTAGAGCAAGAACAATGATTTGCCACTCTACTGGTGGTGTAGGAAGACCCAAGGAACAAGGATCCAATTCTAGAACCGGGAAGGCCAAAGGAACGAGGATCCTGTTCTACAAGCGGCAACGTCCCCCGAAAGGAAGGTTAGGCATTCTCACCTGGACAGAAGTAGCCAGAGCCATGATGTGTGCAGGTGGAAGAAGCTAGGAGGATTAGTGTATGCTGGGGGTCTTTTCCATGGAGCACCGAAGCTCAGACGTAAAGCACCGTGGAAGATGGAGTTTCTCTTTGTGCCCAAGCTCTACATTCTGGCATGTTTAGAAAGACTTTCTATATACCTGGAAATAAGGCACCGGCGCGGGTAGCTCCCCATGGTCATACAGCTCGGCAAAGAGAAGCAAGGATTAGAACTCTGGGCCCTGAAAAATGTACCGTCCCCAATGGAAGATTCTGGGACACCAATCTTTTCAAAGTAACCCTGGTCACAACATTTGCAGAAGTCACCAATCGTAGGAAAGTGACTTCCTACGATAGGCGAGCACAGAAATAAATGGTGTGTTCATGTGTAGAACAGGCACTCATGTGGGGACCGGGCAAGGGACTCGTGCGTAGCTAGTAGCTTGCAACTTGGTATTTTTTACTTTGTATACCCTACTTAAATGAGGACGTCCTTGCTCCATCAACGAATTATGCAGGTCCACACTTCAGCAGAAAAGTCTGCCGCAGACACCACTAGCAGCGAATCTGCCAGAAGCAGACGCGACATTTTAACATTTTTTTTGGTTGAATTTTAGCTAGATTGTGTGCATTGCTGGCTATATAAGAAATGACCTCCACCTGGAACGTAATGGACAAAACACTGCGCAGATCTTGAGAAAGCAGCCAACTCACCAATAAGAAGAACCGTGAGGAGAGGAGACTTAATGTCCATTCAATGGCCTTGTGCAGGGATCTGTAACCTCTAGCTCTTCATACATTTTGGACTACAACTCCCACTAGCCCTAGCCAGCAGTCGCTAGGGAGGCATCATGGGAGTCAGGGCAAAACATCTGGAGAGCCACAGGTTGCAGACCCCTAGAGTGGCTGCAACAAACTAAGCAAATCATCAAGTCTCTCCAACTGCCTGAAAATGGTTCTTTCAAGGCCATGTTACAGGCAAAGCGGCCTAGCAAAGGGCTCAACATACTGTTTCACGGCAGAATAGCGCCTTATTTCTAGAGAATGCAACTGTTCATTAAGAACTCCCCAACCACAATTCAAAGAAAGCCACGCTTGGGGTGTATTCCGTTCCAGTCTTGTGTTGGACAGTATTAAAAAAAAACTACAAAAATTGGGCATAACGTGTCTAGGTTACACATCCAACAGTGCGACCAGTGGGAGACAACCGAGCGCTGTGGCGAATACAGCGCAGCATTCCCAACAATGACTACAGTGCCTAGAGAGTAGTATAACAGCCTACACAAATGCTGTATACATATAGCCATAGACTCGGAAGGTCTAACTGAGCCAGTGCTTCAGCCGACCCAGGCGGACATGGCGGATACTGGCCCGCTCTTCCCACCACTCCCCGATGTCAATGATGCACAAAGGGGCTCCTCTCCCACCTCGTAGGCTGAAGGCCTGTGGACCACCCCTCCCACCACAGCATAGAAGGTAAGCCCTGCTGGGCTAATATGGGGACTGAAAACGCAGCGCATTGGGCGCTTGTATGAAACTTTGTTTTTTCCTTCAACATCTCCTTTATTTTCAACAGAAAGAAAAGAATATTGCCACCTTTGTTTACTGCAGCGCCCAGCTGCACCTGCACGCCAGTGTTCAGAACACCATTCTTCCATATACCCAGCCTCCTCTCCAGGATGGCTGATGCCAGCAATGCAGGTGTGCCTGGTCCTCAGCCTGCTCCCACGTGATTGGGCCTTTCCACCTTCACGACCAATCAAGCGAGCCGGTAGGCGAATGCCGGCCCGCCTCCATGGCCCGTGATCCAAGGCCCCTTTCTGTGCCCGGCTGGCCCAGATGGGCCCGACTTTTTTTCCCCCTCCTCCACCGCTGCACAACTTGATTAACTCTCCTGGACTTAGGGGGCGGACTGATCACTCGCATCTGGCGCACCAGAACTGCAGCCACCCCTGCAATGTAACTCATGAGTAGGCAGCTCACTGCTTCTCAATTTCCCGCAACTTTCCATCTGCAGCCACTTTGGTTTTTGGTGTGCCGTTCCTTGCCATCCCTCTGAACCCCCCCCCCCCAACTCTGTGTATCTCTAGCACTTATTTTGCTCTGTTAGTCTTATTCCCCCTCACCCCCCATTCATGTTTAGCTCTTGCATTACTGAAACGCCCGTCAGGCACATACAATAATTATGTCGTATGTTGTAGCAGTTTGTATTCCTCCGTGTCCTACGTTGTGCCAATAAATGCATAGCACTTGCCCATTCCGAATATTAAGCATGTCAATTTTTGTTTAGCCAATTCACCTGCCCTGCGTTGGAGCGCTATGAAATGATTGCTGTTAAGTGTATAGGCGCTATATAAATGATCAATAAATCATTGCATACAGGAAACTGTGGCCCTCCTTCACTTGGTACCCTAGACTGGCAAGATACTTGGATGGCACGGCTTTAGATCACTGCGTTGAAGGTGGTACGGAGAAGATATCCATCTACATGGGCACGATCTCGGCAGCCAGCTATCTTGACAGCATGGCGCACTTCCTTCTGCACAGCTCCTTTCTGCACTGCCCTTGTAGCTTGTATTGCTCCACTGTGGCATTGTAGTGGTATTTTACACCAGTGGTTAGCAACCTGTGCCTCGCCAGAGATTTTAGCCTACACCTCCCATGGGCTCCAACCAGGATAGTCAATTGGGAAGGATCATGGAAGTTGTAGGTGAAAACATCTGGTGAGCCACAGATTGCCCACCACTGTATTTACAGTCTCAGATGCCCAGGTCAAAACAATGCACAAAGGTTCTATTATCTATCAGATGCAAAGGAAAAAGTGCTAATGTTGTATTCATAAATAGAATAAAAACGATATAATGTATGAGCAGGCGGGTTAGTAAGTCTTTCTGTGGAAAGTATGGGGATAATATACATGAGCAACACCAGGTAATTCCTTATAAAGGGGGGAGGGGGCAGGGGTATTCAATGTTAATAAAACAGTAATTTTGTCTCAGGGAGGATTAGTTATTCACCAATGGCACGGCACACCCACCCGCTTCAGGCAGGTGCATGCACAGCGTCAATCCCCTCAACCCAAAATCCTGAGGCCACCACAGTCCAATGCAGACAGCAAAATGTCTCCCAGTCCGCTGAACCAACGACGACGCCAGCCTCCCTCCCTTGCAGCCAAACTGGAAGTTATGCCGAAAGAAAGCAGGCCAACGGTAAAGCGTGCCAACAACTGTTGGCAAAGATAGAAAAAAGGAGAATAGGCTCGGTCTTCAGAACTGGTTAATTGAATTCGGAATCCAGCATGGAAACAGTGATTAAATCCCCGCACGGGGACAGGGCCAGGCATTAGAAGAAAGACTAAGAGGGTCGTCAGAGACCGGGCTCCCCAGGAAGCACCATCTGACGCCGCGTCTCATTGCCTCCAACTCTAGCCCCATTTAGCACAGCAATGAGGGAGGTTGCGACAGAATAATCGAGCATTACGAAGGCTCAACTCCATTAACATGGACTAGCAATTAACGCAAAACATTTCTAATGCCAAATCAACCTCACCGATTCCATCCGAGGGTAAAATTCCTAAATCAAATATGTAGGCTCTCCACCACCCCCAAACCTCCCCTGCAAAACCGGTGGTCATCAAACATGCAAAGTAAGTGATGCCTGCCATTGGGTGCAGCAGTAAGGATACAACAGCCCTCCTCAATTAGAGAGCAAATTTGCCAACCTATGCTCATTAAAGTTCTCAAAATGTCTCTGCCCTTAGGCGAGAGCAGTAATGGTCATTACAGCCACCTAGGCACGTGGTGCAGCATCCGGCGGTTGCCATCCCAGGAACTTCACTTGCAGTTTGTACCACTGAGCAATGCATTGTGGGTATGCAAATTAGCACAAAAGCATGCTTTCTGATCCCAAACACGGTCCTGGTCTTCTAGGTATTATGAAGACCGCTGGTGCCTCATTGGACTGCTTGTAGAACTGGTGGCCAAAGAAATACGACTCGGTGGACGATATTTGACTGGATGAATTCACGCTTTTCTAGTGCCACAGACTTGCAAAGGTAAATTACTACGTTTCAAAAAGAAATTTGAACAGCGTTTAAATAACCAAAGACTTTCTTTCTCCTCCCTGCCTTTGAAGTCTTGTCTCCCATCACAAACTAATGTGTGCAAGTCTTTTGTGACTCCAGATTACTGCAGGGTATCCCAGAGTAAGAGTAATGAGTGCAAGTCTGTAAACATGCCAGTGCAATGAAAGGTCACTGCAGGGTATCCCAGAGTAATGGGTGCAAATCTGTAGGCATCCCAGTGCAATGAAAGATTACTGCAGGGTATCCCAGAGTAATGAGTGCAAGTCTGTAAACATGCCAGTACAATGAAAGGTTACTGCAGGGTATCCCAGAGTAATGTGTGCAAGTCTGTAGGCATCCCAGTGCAATGAAAGGTTACTGCAGGGTATCCCAGAGTAATGAGTGCAAGTCTGTAAACATGCCAGTGCAATGAAAGGTCACTGCAGGGTATCCCAGAGTAATGAGTGCAAGTCTGTAAACATGCCAGTGCAATGAAAAGTTACTGCAGGGTATCCCAGAGTAATGTGTGCAAGTCTGTAAACATGCCAGTACAATGAAAGGTTACTGCAGGGTATCCCAGAGTAATGTGTGCAAGTCTGTAAACATGCCAGTGCAATGAAAGGTCACTCCAGGGTATCCCAGAGTAATGAGTGCAAGTCTGTAAACATGCCAGTGCAATGAAAGGTCACTGCAGGGTATCCCAGAGTAATGTGTGCAAGTCTGTAAACATGCCAGTGCAATAATATTATATTAATAATAATTTAGCATTTATGCAGCACTTTCAACCTTCAGTATCTGAGCGCTGCTTTTTATTACCCACGGTGTGTGGTGCTCATTTATCGATCTCGGATGGATGAAAGGCTGGGTTTGACCCTGCCGGGATTCGAACCTGCGTCAGCACACTGTACAGATGTCCTACTTTCTGTGCTATTGGGCCGGCAATGAAATGTTACTACACGGTATCCCACAGTAATATGTGCAAGTCTTTTGGAATTCCAGTGCAATGAACGGTTCCGTCAGGTTATCTGTCCAAGTCTGTAAGAATCCCAGTGTAATGAAAGGTTACTGAAGGTATCCCAAAGTAACCTGTGCAGGTTTGTAGGAACTCATGTAATAGGTTATCCCAGTGTACAATGCTCATCGGGATTTTGAAAGAAATTGAAGCATTACCAGCCAAATTCACTCGTGCTTGGGAATTTGTACTTTAAGGTCCCAGCCCTACTAGATTATTGGTCGGCACAGAAGCATACATTTGGTCCAAACAAGAGGTTGGTCTAAGCCTGGACTTAGTCACTATATCCGTGATCGAAATCAGCAGGTGCAGCAAAGGTCCAGATTGTGGAAAATTCCCAAAGTGACAAGCGTATCCCCAAATCAAAGCATCGCTCCAGCTAGATCCCAGTTATCTTATGGTCCTCCAATAACCTTAGTATATAAAATGTTAAAAATGCCAGGGCTTGAAATGAATGACAAATCACTGGAAGACGGTGCGAAATACCAGATGCCTTCATATTCCAGCCATATGGACCAGTACTGGGATTGGAGCGGCGCGCCCAGCAGACGCGGGGCGCATTTATCCTAGAGAAGTCTTTCCAATTGTGGCTCCTGGTGGCCGGAAGGTAATTCAGGTTTCGTTGAAAGGTAATTGACAACCAATTGGATGCAGCCATCCAGCCGTTAATGGTAATTGCCCTCCATTCATGCTCAGCCCATGAGAATGTCCAAGCAAGTCTTACATTTTGGAGCGGCCTTCCTTACGCAACCCCCCTCGCCCCAATATAAATGGTCCCGCGTCAGAGCTCCATGCTGCCTAACAAAGGTGAACAAATCTGGCTCAGGCTATATTCAGTGATGCTCCCCTCGTGGTCTGTGCCCGCTTGACCACACGCCTTTGGAGATCTAGGCATGTAGATGAGTGTGCGCAGAGAGTGCACAGCCGCTTCTCCTCAGTCGTGCCACATGCATTAGTAATGTTTTCAGAGTTGTCTTTCAGAAATGGACCCTTGCCGGGCCTGAGCTCTCACGCAAGCAATTGGTTCCTTCTTCTTTCCATGCGTTTGCACTTTGGGACTAGTGGTTACATCACCAGCTCATGGTTGAGTGGTTGCCCCCAGTCCACCCAAATCTTCCTGTAGCCTTGTTCAAGAGTGATTAAGGCATGGGGTGGAGGCCAAACTTCCTCCTGCCACAGCACACTCCACACCCGGCTTCGAATCGGGGCCTTTTATACCATTACGTCCAACGGGGCTTGCGTGGACGGCCCCGGAGAGGACGTAGATGTGGATAGGACACACAAGTGTCGGAAGGGTTTTCCTATAGGAAATGACTATATATGTGTACGGAGGGTTCCCAGTCTGACGACGGGGAATATTCTAAGCATGTGAATCCATGAAAGATCCAATGCTGGAGAAAATAAGGTTTTTAAAATCGCGAAATTAACTAATCCTGAAAACCTGATGAATACGCCGACTGGATCCATGAATCAGTGTGCGCATGCAGATACTGCGTGGAACCTGCACAGAAGGCTCAGCAAATATGGGGAAACAACCAGTAAACTAGACCATTGAGATCCGATGCCCAAATCCAACCCATAAAAGCCTTCTCCAAGAGGGTCAAATTTGAAAAACAAAATAGGGAAGGAAAATTACTTGACAATTCTGTAATTGTGTTTACTTCCTGGTTACCAACTAGCTGCACTGCACTACGATTACACGAGTGTGCTTGCACTATATTTAAATATTTCTACAACTACTTTTGCGTCCCTTTGTGCTTCCTTGCACCCCCACTCCCGTCCCACTCTCTCTGAAACTATCACAACTTTGTGTTATGTCCATGTTGTAGAGGACAATGTGCTGACCCTCCGTGATAGTGCAGAGGAGCACAGCGGCCACATATGTTCATCTGTGCTGCAATGCAGACGCCTGCAGGCGTCAATTTAGCCAGTCCAAATTCTAAGCTGGTAAGATAGCTCAGCAGGTAAAGCAATTACCTGCCATTTGTGAGCAACCTATGGTCATAGATTCAGATCTGTAGGACCCCCATTCAGCCTTTCTTACTTCCAAGGTCAATAAATAGTATCACATGGCGTTAGCTATTGACCTCTTAGCCAATCAGAAAGTTGAGAGTGCAGTCAATAACTACTGGTATTGACCGTATTCTTAACATTCTGTCTGCAGAAGTAGACTTGGAAACAATGCAATTTGCAGGCAAGATCATTTTCAACAAGACACTTCCTCTCTAGGAGGGCCTTTTATTGGCTGCAATATTTACCACACAAAAGATCAAAAATGCTTTCACTTTCTTCTAGAGAAACATCACACTTCGCGCATGAGAATTTAAAACCTAGGTGGCAATTAAAATGATTTGCTTATGAAAACCACCATGTTATTTAAATACTACAAAATAAAACCACATTTAATTTACTAACTCAGTTTGTCTGTTTACTTTACTCCCTTGTTAAAAAGTTTCACTTCGCCACCACAATTCCAAAGCATGTACGGCTACTAAAACCGTGTTCTAATAACCTTACAGACCTCAAGAGGGGTCTGTAACGCTTGGGATAATGACCCTTCCACCAACGTGGCGAACCTTATATTAAGTTGGACCATAACACATCACAGCGCGCATAGAAGAAACAAACATGTAATAAAGCACGAGATAAAAGGAAATTGTATTGTCTGCTCCAATGGGATCACTGTGCCCGTCACAGAAGACCAGATTCATAAATGAAAGTGCAGGCCTGTGCGCAACACCCTCCAGGGCCCAGGAATAACAAGAGTTCCGACCTTCGAGTTTTTGTATACACACATTTTACCAACTGCTTGGCACACAGAGTCAACCAACAGAGTAGAAGGACAATTTGCACGACTGATATTTATGTTAGCCATCCCTCCTCCCGCCCTCCCTCCCCCAAGTCATCAAACACTCAAGTGTAGCGCGAAACGCGTTCGTTTGCAGGTCGTGCACCATGGCGTCCTACCTCTGTCCTTGTGTTGCTGCCTGTTGAGCGTATTAAACTTTGTCCTTTTTTCTGTATCCATTACAGTGGTTTTACTTTTTTTGGGAGTTTGCAATTTGCTACTGGCCCGCGCGAGTGCAGTTCACCCTCTCCTTCCTTTTGATATAGAATTCCCGTTTGTTTTTTTTATGCACTGAAACTTGTTCCCACCTTTAGGCTATTCGTGGAAACGCCTCCAGCGACTGTAAATGTGTCGATATACAAGATATTTCTGATCAAAGATCAAATCCCTGTTCTTTAAATAAATACAAATGTTTTTTAGAAAAAGGAAACGGGGGTCTACTCCCCAACCCATTAAAGGTCTCGATAGCTAAACCTTGCACACCTTTGGGGTCGAGTGCTGTTTATACCCACGGCCCCGTGTGGTGCCGCCCGCTCGAGCATGGCAGAGAATAGCTGGGTTTCGTCCGGGATGCAGAGCGGCTGCCGCTGCAAACATCCTCCGCCATAAGACCATAGGGCTCGCCACTAGGGGGAGGAAAAATAGCAATTCCCGCAGACAGACTGGGCGTGGGAAAACTACGCCTTTTTGCGATGCGAACCGCAGCATGCGAGTATTTTGGCGAATGAAGGGAAACTAAATGTTTTAGCCCCAAATGGGCCCAACATTTTCGCACCTCCAAGGCACGATCTGGAAGTGCGTTTTTCTATCCCATTGCTGAAGAATCACCCAGGGTGGGGCTAGGCCAGCAAATATTTTGACCACTCCTTCACCCACGCAAGGCTCACCACCCTCATTTGATGCACTCTGGTTTGTGAGGCCTTAATTGGGACAAGAGTCTCAGCCTCCACATCTATAAGAGACCAATGTTGTTTGCATTGTACTACCCCCCTCCCCTTCCCTCCCCCCCCGCCCAGCACCCACCAACGCTAGCTCCTTTCCTAGCCAAGGGATGACTCCAAGGCGACGTGATTTCTGCCAGGGCCATGGCCGCCTGGCATCCAAGCAGCCGCCTTCGCACCCCCTCCCGTTATTTACTCGGCGCAGGAACTCCTTGGACGGCTGATGTCAGCCTTGAGCGGTTTCCATTGCATGGCAAACACATCAGACCTCCGCAGACTGCGCTCAAGTGTCCACAGACAGACGTTTCAATCCCCGCGGTAAACAGGGCGACTCCGCCGAGCAGCGCTCGCGAGATGGCGGCAGCGATGGCCGCCAAGACTTCCAATGAAGACGTACACAACCACCACCATAGGAACATGGGGTGAAAAGCGGGTGTGCTCGCCGTTGGCATCCACTGGCCAGCAAGGGGCTTGGCGGGGAAGGGAAGGGACTATGGTTGAGTTGGCCGATAGGAAGTACAACCCCACCAGGGTGGGCATTCCCCAATGGACATGCCTTCTCTTCAGTTGGGGTGGGGAGAAGTGGGTGGAGCATGCTGCTCACTAGCAGCCATCCCTACAGATAAGGGGCGTACCAGACACTTTTACTCCCCCAATAATTGGCAAATAATCTAAAAATACACTCGATAAAAAAAAAAAGAGGTACTGGTTCCCCCTGCCTTCATCCAAACAGCTCCATGGGTAGGTTTCGGCCAGTAGTGCTGCTGTATAGCATGTAGTGCCGCTGTAAGAAACTGATCATTTCTTCTACCTTAAACATTCCCATTGAGAGTGCGACTTACATTTTTACTCCCTAAAAACCGATTTTAGTCCCAATTTAACAAAAATAGGGAGTAAAATACTTTCACTTCAAAATCCTATCATCGGGAGCCCTGCTAGCAGGTATAGCTTGAGCGCTTTTCCCAACGACGTGCAACTACCCAAATTAATCCCATGCAACTTTCTCACGCATTCATTATGGATAGGGTGACCAGATTTTTAAAAAAAAGAAACCCGGACGGGCCACAGAAATAGAAGTAGGACTAAGGTAAATACACATACAACTTTAGTCCTATGTCACTGGCCTGTTCACTGGGAGGTGGTACGGAGGGGGTGTGCTAACATGCACACTCCTCACATTGGAGGAGAGTGCCGGGGAGGGGAAGGGGGAGGAAATGGGGGGCGTGAAAAGCATTTCACACCCTCATTCGCGCAAAAAGATTTGCACCGGGGCCCGATTTCGAAATCAGGTCCTGGCCAAAAAAAAAAAAAAAAAACGACCATGAACAAAACCCCGGACAGGGTTTATAAAAGAAAAAACTCCCGGGACCCCCGGACATCGGGTGATTTCCCCGGACTGTCCCGGGAAAACCCGGACGTCTGGTCACCCTAATTATGGATGCCTAAAAACCTGCCTGGATTTTACCATTCAGCAGGTCCATCAGCATAGGTCTGGCAGGATAATTGCTTGCACCAGGCGAAAGCCAGCCTTCAGAATCTTAGTGCCGCCTTCCCATCATCCCCAAATCTGCTGAAGTGGAACCCCCACCTACACCTCATGGCAGCATCATGCCACGGCTTAAATGGATCCTTCCATGTTGGTTACACCAGGGGGGCTGCGGCATGCACCAATGTTCCATGTGCATGCGTGCAAGTCAATTTTGAATCTGAGTCACCAGCTCGCCCCTTTGAGGTCCATAATCTTATCCCAATATATTGAAGCACTATTGACACGACTGGCGTTAACAGCCAACCGGACTGCTTATCACTATTGGCTCCTGCGATTGGTATACGTGGGTGCTAAGAGACCCATGTCAATTAAAGCAAAAAGAAATTAGACTTAACATTGCCATCTGTTGTAGATCAGTGTAAGGAAATGGACCATCCGCACGGGAAGAGTACGCTCGCCTGGCCTTTTTTTGTTTGTTTAAAAGAATGTATGATGAGGCCATTCCTGTGCACATTTCCACACTCACCACACAGCAGAAAAACAGTCATATACTCTGGGAGGACACAGTTTACCAGTGCCGCCCTTCCCCGTCATGTATAGCTCGTCCCGAGAGGATAGCTCAGCAGCAACGTGCTTGCCTTGGAAGCAAGACGACACAAAGCAACACAGGTTCGATCCCCAGGAACGTGCTTAGAAACCTCTGGGTATTTAAGCGCATTATAAATACGCAACTAAGACAAAAGACAATTACGCAACATAAAAAAAAAATTCCTGTAACAGCACCTCGATGCCCGCTGGCTGTGTGAGCGCTTTAAAAATGCAAAAAATAATAAATAGCTGACACCCGACAGCCGTAGGTACATCAAAAGCCTTTGGCCATGGTTGGCAAGCCGGATTAGAATTTCAAGCCCCCATGGATTTGCATCTCCATTGTCAAAACTTGCTGGTGGCTGCGAATACTGAATAATGTTAATTAGCAGGCTTGGGTGCAGGAAGTGACAATGGAGGCCAGACGCCAATGCCTCTTTGTAACGCAATGTGTCAACTTGGTACTAACACCCCTCCTTGGTATGAAAGGGCAGTGAATGTCCTGTCTGGAACCACTCCTTTCAGATCAGAGAATTATGAAATGGAGACGAGTCTGCCGGCAACCCCCTACTTCAAAGGAGGCCCATGTTGTGTTCAAGCGCTGCATAGGGATCAGTTAATTAGGGAGACACTTTGATGTACAGCAGACAGGAAGATGGGGGGGACTTAGAAGTAGATGTTGTCATCCTTCCCCCCACCTGTTGCCAAGCGCCCTGGTTCTGACCTAAGCATCACTGAAGATTGGTGGAGACCCAGGATTGGCTCACTTAAATTAGGCCTACACCATCCCCGGGCCCTGTTTGGCTTTAAAAGAGTGCTGAGCCCCTCACTGATCAGATCATCTGAAGACTGAAGACATAGCAAGGCGCAAGGAGGACTCATTTGGACCTGAGCTGAAGTACAATCTACCTTACATCTTCCGCCACTGAAGGAAGTCAGGAGTTCCAAGAGGGAAGCAAAAGTCCCTCTCCTAAACATCTACCAGGGAACAAAGGGAGATACCAGACTCAGAGGACCCATCCAGCAGCTCCAGAACCGGTACCCAGCCAGCAGACAGCATGCCCTGCTAGGTTCTGACAGCAAGCTTCCTAGGTTGGAAGTGTTGGAAGAGTCTCTAGACAAAGGACAAGGCCGTTGCCTGCCAACACTCCTGAGCTTTGGGTCGTCCGCCTTGAAAGGAAACGAGCCCTGCAAAGAAACTAGTGCAACACAAGCATGATCTAGCATCCATCTTTTTAAGGACAATTTCGAGAAAGTCGCGTCTGCATCTGGTCATGCCGCAGTCGCAAGAACCATCTGAGATACCTCGATCAGCATTCCAGATCCGCGAACCAGCAGAGAACGATTCTTGGCCCCCAAGCGACCACGCCGACAGCCTGCGTACGTCAGTCCACCCTTGCTTGCGAGCTGCCTGCCACACGGTACCCGCAGCGGTCTCCCGCCACTAACTGTCTCATGGGCTGCGAAGCGCCCTGGAACGTCTACACTGTTGAGCACCATGAACTTCTTCAGCACCAGGTACATTGTGGTTTTGCCATCTGGTCCTTCTCTGAAGGCCCCTTGATACAGTTATGACTCTTTGCCCCTTTGGTGTTGAAACCAAATAACTTTGAACAGCAAGACCGATTGCATTACCAACTACCCTCCTGTCAGTATCCAGAGTGCATCCCTTTCCTTCCTTAAACTGTCTGTCCTCCTTGTTCCTTTACAGTGTGGGTAGTAATAAAGTAGATATTTTTATACAACCTTGGCTGGACAGTCACTTTTATCATTGGGTAATAATTGTATTTTTTCTATGCTGCAACTAACCAACGATCCACGACCTTGCAGAGATAAGCCTGCCGTTCCGTCCACGTTACCAAAATTGGACTAGGTCTTAAAATTTACTTGTATTCCCATCTGTTTGGATCCCTTCTGGTGTACTACAGTGTTGGATGATTGATGGTATAGAAATAGATATTCATCCCTGGACCAGTGGTGCCCCGGAAGTTGATTTGTCACAGTCTGCCTTGTGGACCAGGGGCTACCCTGAACCGGGCTGTGGGCACGCATCACATAGTTGGGGTGCTTGGTTACACAGTGGGGACCATTGCCGAAGGTAGGGCGGGGCACCCAGACTTGTGGGATAACTGCTGGGAGCACCCAGGAGGGTTGCGGTGTCACACGGGCTTCCCTTAGTGCTAAGGTCACCCGCACTTCGTACCAGGATCTGTGATCACACAGATTAGACATGCATTTAACATTGAGTCAGACACCAGAGTTGCCACACAGAGAGTCTGCTGCCGTACTAACTTCAAGTGCCGGCTTGAGCTCCTGTTATTTGGAGCACGTCATGACTGAGGCATGACATCTTAAAGAGGGCAACACCACACCATCTAGGAAGATGTACCGCACTGCCATATCAGCACGGTAAGGAGGACTTTAGCGGTAAATTCCAAACCAAAGACAAACACGTTCTCTTTTCACGTTTAAAGTTCTAAACGTCTTGAGCACCTGTGCATGATAACCGCAGGTGGTAAAGTATGCATGGATGGTTCCGGCGGAGGGGAGTGTTGGTAGCGGCAGTGCCGGGTGCAGGTATGCACCAGTTAATACAGTCCACGTTCCAAGTGCCCCGATGGCCTAGCGCCCCTGCCCAGGGTACCAATGCGGCGACATTTTAGAGCAAAATTAGAGTTAAATCGAACCCACATTAAAATGCATCAACCCTGACAGCAATTCTTCCGTGATATTAATGAAGAAAAATGACGCTTGGTTAAGGTTATGCGCGTTCGTGCTTAAACAAAAACTAGCAAATAATGTAACTATACATCCATTTTACATCTCCTTCAGAGATCATTAAAATTAGCAGCACAAGCAGGGGTGGACTGGGAACCAAAAGAGGCCCTGGAACTAATTTTCAAAGTGGCCCCATATTACACCTCTTCCGCAAGCCCAACTCGTTTTCAATGAGAAAATGTGGAAATAAAATAGGTTACCACACAAAAGCGGCCCAGGGTGCAGCGGCCTACTGGGAAATCTCTAGTGTGCGCCATAGGCCAGTTCACCGTTAAGCACTAGTATGGGCTACTATCAGTAACTTCTTTAAAATGTTAGGACACCACAGGAGCGGTTCCAAAGAGTATTTACAAAAAAATAATCACTAAAAAAATAAAATAAAATAAACAATGTCAAGTTGCAAACATGTCATTAATAGTCATGACAATACAGTGGGAAAAATTGACAGAAACCCCACTCATGAGACATACATCCGGCCCTCGCCCCCACCCCACATCTCGGATAGCACCGATGCAGAGGTATGCAATAATTCCAGTTTAAATATACAGGAGAGAAAAGTTGGAGACAGTGTGAAACACACACACACACTTTGCCCAGAGTCATCCATGCGGTTTCCACAGCCGGCAGCATGGCCTCTACACCACTATTGAGGGGATCGAGTGGATAACCCTGGCCTGCACTCTT
Source organism: Ambystoma mexicanum (assembly GCF_040938575.1). Classification (NCBI taxonomy): domain Eukaryota; kingdom Metazoa; phylum Chordata; class Amphibia; order Caudata; family Ambystomatidae; genus Ambystoma; species Ambystoma mexicanum. The sequence continues at coordinate 128,539,551 of NC_090923.1, read as the reverse complement.
AATTTATTTATTTCTATAGCACCAAAGCCTGTAGGCAGCGGGGCGCTGTACAAACACACTTCGGGACAACAAAATGACAGGACCAGGACTCAAACCAGTAATGTGAAAATGGATGCTCAAAGTCGTCCATCGGGATCACTACTAACCTACACCCAACCTAACCCTCAACTGCTACACTCCTACACAGGGCCCGATTCTTGGAATATATTGCACAGAGCAAAGTGACTCTGCACTGACAATAAACACCCCGATTCATGGAACAGTGCAAAGTCAGTTTGCACGGCAAAAATACACTTTGCACTGCTCGATGAATCAGAGTGCAGCAGAGCAAGCGTATGTAAGCATTGTGCAAGGTAGCTTTGCACAGCAAAAAGACATTTTGCACAGTTCCATGACTCAGGGTTTGTGTCGGCAGTGCAAAGTCACTTTGGACCGGGCAAAATTCCATGAATCGGGCCCACAGTCTACCCACAGCAGCTAAGCCACTCGCACAGCAAATGAATACCCCTTCTGACACCCAAAAACAGACCACTATAGATTCATCGAATTACTTGTGTGTAAAACGGGGATTTGCGTGCCATTCGACCCGCAAATCCCAGTTTCACGACTGGGGATTTGAGGGCAGACTGGGACGCAAATCCCTGCTTTACACGCAGAGAATTCCGTGAATCAGGGGCTCACCGACCAACTTGCGTATCAAAGGCCCGGCTGGTGAACGGTAGTACCAGAGACACGATTGCCGCATGCCGTCAACACATGTGCTTCTGAACCACACACATCAATGCGAACTTGCAGTTACCCAATTTACCTTCCGCCCCCACACCCCCCCCCACCCCTAAACAACACAGCCTACACTTCCAGATTTGCCAGAAAAGACAAGATGGTATGCAAACGGCACAGCGCGGCCAGGTCAAACAGAAAAGTCATTTCTGTAGCATGCCAACTGCTCCCACAATGCCTTATTTGAGCTTTCCCTGAAGCCTGCCATGCACAGTGCATTGTGGAACATGTTTAAGCAGTTTACCAATGCTTAGACTAGAACTGTATGCAACTCCTAAGAATATCAGCGCCCACATACTCAGGGTTAGGGGTGCTCTACAGATACCTAAATAATAAACTGTTGGAGAGAGGATTTGCACTGCTTGGAAACGTGTATTGTCCAACTGCTGGAGAAGTGATGGAGAAACGTTAAGCAAGAATTTCTCGGTGTAGGGCAAGTTCTAATACCAAATGTACACACATCTTAGAAGGGTGAAGTTGGTGGAGCGATTAAATGTCCCGGGAGGATAGCTCAGCGGCAACGTGCTCACCTTGCAAACAAGAAGAAGCAACACAGGTTCGATCCCTGGGTCCGCGCTTCGAAATTTCTGGGTATTAAGCGTGTTATAAATACGCAACTAAGGCATATTCCTGTAACAGCGCCTCGATGCCCCCGGATAGTGTGAGCGCTTTAAAAATGCAAATAAATAAAATAAATGGCCATTACCCGAGCTGGTGTGGCCCGAGTCTCTCAAGGGTTCCCCTGAGCTGGTATAGTGGCGGCAGACGCCTCATTGTTAGTCAGTGCGCCCGCGGCAATGGAGCGCATTTAGGAACATTAGGGTGCTGATGCACCCCTATTCATAGCATTACCTCCTCGCCGGAGCGAGGAGATTAAAAAAAATAAAAGGCCACATTCCTGTTGATCAGGGTCGCGCGGGGAAGGTGGGGGCACACATCTTAGAAGAGTGAAGTTGGTGGAGCGATTAAATGACCCGGGAGGATAGCTCAGCGGCAACGTGCTCACCTTGGAAACAAGATGACAGAAGCAACACAGGTTCGATCCCTGGGTTCTTGCTTTGAAAGTTCTGGGTATTAAGCGCGTTATAAATGCGAAACTAAGACATATCCCTGTAACAGCGCCTCGATGCCCCCAGGATGTGTGAATGCTTTAAAAATACAAATAGAATAAATGGTTTCTTGTTTGAGGAAGAGTTGGTTAGAGTTTTTCGCATTTCTTCTCATTGCAGCCGGACAGCGCATTGCTGCAGCCTTCAGCCAACTACATGTCCAAATCCACGGACCTTTGGGAGTTAAGGTAGCGCGGTGCAACCACCCTTCAATTCCGCCACCATAGAGGTGTGACCATCTAAATCACTAGAACCAACTTCCAGCCAAGCATGCGCGGCCTTAAAATAGCTCGGCGCAAGCCAGCCATTAGCCGATCAGCGAAGTCGGAGCAAAAAGACATTAAGATGAAAATAGCTACGGAGGGTAATTACAAATTACGCAGGACTGCTGCCGCCGGCTTCTACAAGACCAGCGCTTGGTCGGGCCGCCCACGACAGGTTGCGCCATTGCTTTGTTAAAAAGCACAATTTAACAGTGTTGGAATTCAAGCATTGAAGGCAAAAAGGTCTATTCCGGAACAAAGGCCCGACTGCGTGGACATTGTATTTTGCGCAGACCAAATTTAAAACAGCTGTCTAGTGGCTCATGATTTTCCACAGCTGCCTGTCACAACTCAATATTTAAAAAAAAAATGTTATGTCCATCTAGTTTCTACAACTAATACATGCTCATGAATTTACAACGTTACAGCTGGTGTTTTTTAAGTCAGGATTTTCCTCACAGCCGGATCTTGGCTCATGATTTACTACAGTTATTGTTAGAGCAATACACCAGACCAGGTGAGCTAAGCGAATTGTTCATTGCTTGCAAGAAAGACAGGGCAGTAGAGACCCCCAACCATCTCCACAGCATACAATCAACTGAATAGTTTATCAAGCAATAACATTCCATAGAGAGACTCCATAACGATACGACACCACATCAACACACCAGAGTGCCACTTGGCATCGCCAGGCACTGATGCTGCCAAGACATTATCATAACACACCCCCCCTCCCTTATCTGAACAAAAAAAAACTATATACATGAATATTTCCATATGTTGCAAGAGGCACATACATGGAATAACAAACTGCCAGCATGTGGAAACGTAAAGAAAGAAAAACAAAAGCACTTCTCATTTCCTCACCTTGGCAACTCTCGACAAATTCCATACCTGACCACTTCCTAGTTTCACAGCACCCTCAAAAACTTGGGCAACCCGAACTGGATCCGAATACAAAGGATCACCCTTCTGGGCAATAACAGCTTTCCTTATTCTAACAAGATCGCCAACCTCAAAAACCATCCTTTTTCTTGGAAATCTCCCATTGGTTTTCTTAACCCATTCTCCCTTTTGCTCATCCATTCTTCTTTTTACTTCATCCACTACTCTCTCTCTCTCTCTCTCTCTCTCTCTCGACCTAGCCAAGCTGGAGAGAGAATGTGTTTCCCTTCCGCCCTCTCCAACTCAAAAAGGCCGACGCCCGTTTCAATATTGGGAACCATTCGCAAAGCATACATTCGTTCCTTGACTGCGACCTTCCTAGCCAAACCACATGCACTTGCGCCCCTCTGATAGCCTCCATTATGCAGCAGTTGACTCTCTCAATCATACCATTCCCTTGAGAATAGTAAAGGGCAGTCTTTTTGGGTCTAATCCCACACTTCTACAAATACTCCTGAAAGAAACCCCCAGTAAATTGCAGACCATTATCCGTCATCACACTCCTGGGTAGCCCTTCCCTCTCAAAAACGTCTTCTAAAAATGCCACTAGTCTGGCCCGCGACTTCCTTCATTACTTTGAACTCCGTCCAGCACGAAAACATATCCACCAGAGCAAACACAAATCTACCTCGACCCCTACCCATATCTACTGGGCCCAAGACATCCATGGCCAGATCCTGCCAGAAGCCCTTTGGACTTTTAACTTCCCTCGTTGGCTGGACCACCGCAGAAACATTCTTCCCCGACTTTATACACTCTACGCATCCCACAACAGCCCTCTCAACCTTACGGTCAAGGCCTGGCCACCAATAATCTGCTTTTATTACTTCCTTAGTCTTGTATGTCCCAATATGACCTTGATGCGCTATGTTAATAAGTCTTTTCCTCAGACAACCACGTACAACCAGCTTGTCCCATCAATATCAACCCATCCTTCACCGACAGCACAAACCTCACCTCCCAAAGAGCTCTTTCTTCACCAGATAATCTCTTCTCAGGCCAATCTCCTCTGATAAAATGTACTATGCGCCTCCACATTTCATCTGATTCTAACACCTTAATCCACCCTTCTCTACGAATCACACCTTCCACAGTGGCAGAAACCATGTTTTCAACTTCCACACAGCCCCTTCCACCATCATCATCCATTCTTACTCTAGACGCATGATCAGTTTGCACATGGTTTCTACCAGATACGACCTTGATACTGAATTTGTGACATTGCAACCTGGTTACCCAACAAGCAACCCTCCTTGAAACTTTATCCAAGCCTTTGCTTTCAAATATAGCTTTCAAAGTCTTATGATCAGTTCTCAATACAAACTCTTGACCCCAGACAAAGTTTTTCAGCTTTTCTATGCTCCAATGACACGCCAAAGCTTCTTTTTCAAAGACAGAGTAATTAAGCTCGGCACCCCTCAACATGCGGGAGGCATGCATTACCACCGACTCTGCACCATTTATTCCTGCACCATTTATTCCTACTTGAGACATCACCACTCCAATGCCCGTTTCACTCGCATCTACAGAGAGTATAGTCCTCCTGCTAGCGTCATACACAGCTAGAGGTTTGGCCATATCTATTTTCAACTTAATTTCATTAAATTCCCTTTCGCACTCTGTCCCATTCAAATTCCACCCCCTTCCTCAACAATGCCCTCAGCACGGTAACGCTGTCAGCAACATTTTCTATGAAGTGGTGCTAAAACTCTATTGTCCCCATAAATGATCGTAGTTCTGCCTTATTTCTGGGTTGTTGCATTCCCTTTATTCCATCTACCAACTCTCTTTTCGACTTCAATCCTCTTCAGATATTTCATGCCCTAAATACTCCACAAATTAACACATCGTCTTGAACGCACCAGACATCCCTCACTCCCTTGAATAACTTGTCCATGACTTTTTGGAAAACAGGAAGCCGATATTAATCCAAATGTCATGCGCCGAAACTGGTAAATCCCTTCGTACGTAATAAAAGTAGTTAGTCCTCGTGACTCTACATCCAAGTTAATTTGATGATATGCACTCGCCATATCTAACTTGGCGAAGTATTTGGCATTCCCAATTCTACTCAATAGTTCACCCATATTGGGAAGCAGATGTCGATCAGCTACAACACAACAATTCCATTCTCAAGTAAATACATACTCTCAAATCCCCACTAGACTTTTTCACCACGACTACAGGGGAAATCCATTCCACAGCCTTGGCTGGTTCAATAATGCCGGCCCTCTCCAACTCCACTCTCATAGCATTTCGCATTGATACAGGTATGAGCTTTGCTGCCACAGGCTTGCATCCATCCTTCAAAACAATCTTGTGCACCATCCCTTTGAGGCAACCTACACCCTTGTTGAAGACCTCAGGATATTTGTCAATTAAGCTATTGGGACCACCATCCAACCTACTGACCTCTGACGTGTTTCCCACATTCAGCACTTGTTCTTCGCCATTGGGATCTAGCTTAATACACAATCCCCTCTGCTCTTTCCATCCTAACAAAGTATCACCCTTCTTGGTAACATAGTTTTCCGTACATAACTATCTTTAAATTTGATGGTGGCAGTAAAACATCCTAATACCTCAATTTTACTACCATTATAGCCCCCAGGTGCTTTGTCCGACAGGCTCAAATCATCCATCCTACCACACAACATTCTCATACATGGCCTTCGACATCAAGGCGATTTTGGAACAGGAATCTGCAAACATTTTGACCTGATGACCATTTACCTCGACCCAGGCAGACGGGTGTTCACACTCATCAACTCCAGAACACTACCATATTTACCGTAACAATTTCATTTTCTGACCCTTCACATTCCTCCGATTATGCCCCCATCACCCTCTTCAACAAACATGATACTCCTTCCAGCACCAATACTGTAATTCTTACAGCAATTTTCAAAGTGCCCCATCCTTTACAAATATTACAGTTCGCTCTTCTCCCAGGACATATGGGAGAGGATGATAAGTGGCGAGCACTCCCACACCGTAAACACAGGCGATCATCCCTCCTTTTTCCTCCTTGCACAGTATCCCTTTGGGTAATTTTATTTGCTATGTGGGCCCCATCGCCGCCCGACGCTGGCGTGAGGTTGGCTCCGCACACGTGACTTGACACGTGATCCCTCACAAGGTCCTTTCCTCGCTGTGCTCTCGCACCGCTTTCCCAAAATAAAAACGATGCGGCTGAAGGCCAATAGCTCACCACAGCACCCACTCTCACGCGGATAACATGTGGACGTTGTGCCTCCAAAGGAAAGCGATTTCCGAAAGGTTCCAATCCTAAACGCTTCGAGGTGGGCGCAAGGGAGAGAAGATCCGTTTCACCAGACCCGGATCCCACAAAGGATGAGGGCCGCTCCTCCTCACCAAGCCTTGCGATCGGGGGTCTCAAACTCAACCGCTAGTCGCAGGTCGTCACTTTGTTGATGGGCGCTACCACAGCCCATCCCATCCTCATCGCCAAAGTTAGAGCAATAAACCAGACCAGGTGAGCTAAGCAAATTGTTTATTGCTTGTAAAAAAGACAGGGTAGTAGAGACCCCCAACCATCTCCACAGCATACAATCAACTGAATAGTTTGTCAAGCAATAACATTCCATAGAGGCACTCCAGAACTATATGACATCACACCAGAGTTCCACTTAGCATCACCAGGCATTGATGCTGCTAAGACATTATCATAACAGTTATGTCTAGGCTGTTTTTCTTTACAAAATAGTTTTACAAAGGTAGCGGGCGCCCCTCTCTCGCAAGAACAGACATGATAACCTGTTCAGTGGTTATTAACCACTTGAGAGTTCGCAGCCACTGCTTTTACTCACTGTGCCTTTCACAGATGGGAAATATCCATTTGCATATCAGTCTTTGTCCTGCCCAGGGGCAGTCCAGCACCGAAATACAATGGCAACTCCAATCTGAACGAGAGTACCACCAGCAACCCCATTACAGCTCATTATAGTTTTCCTATTGATGGTGAGGAATTGCTAATGTTGCAATACCATGTTGTGGCGCATGATTTTATAGAACTTCCTCTAGGCTTGTGCATTTTCATGGCTCATCATAGTTTTCCCCACTGATATGGAGGAGTTGCACATATCACTGCCATGTCACGGCTCATGATTTTTTAAAAAAGCCATTGTTCAGACGGATTTCTGAACTCTGTCCTGGAGGGGCAGCGGTTCAGAAGGCCAGCCTAGTTTCTTGGAACAGAGTAACCTCTGGACAAGCCAGACCAATCAGGGTAGCGATGGCGGCGGTCAAGACCAAGTCTCAAGAGGGGTGAGGGTGACGGAAAGACCTCAATGAGCACACAAAGCAAGGACACTTACAAATTACTCCAAGCAGGAGTTATATTAAAAAATATGTACACATTTATTGCAAGGCCTTTGTAACATTGACCGTAGCGAGAAATCACAATAAAACTCCAGTAAACCAACACATACCAATACAATACATATACAAGCGAGTCTAACGAGTTACACGCACAAAATGTGTAGACCACCTAGATGGGGAGGAAAACAGGCAGTGCGAATAATAATTAGACCCAGTCCGCCTTCAGAGGCACCTAACTAAAAGGAAGTCCAAGCCCTACGAAGAGTGGAGCCTTGTGCTCAAAAGTACCTGCACACGCTGGTGCCAACGGGCAAAAAGGGGAGTCTCTTCGAGGGAATCAGGCAGTTTAGTTCGGTGAACAAATGAAGATGAACAGAGCTCTGCGACTCAAGTGCAGCCTCCACTGTGGGCAGAAGCAGAGCGCGAGTACGGAAAGGCGTGCTGTTAGACACAGCGGGGAAAAGCTATGGGCTCCTGCAGGAGGGCGACCAGTTCCTAGCGATGCTACTCACCGATCCCTGATGCAAGCAGACCCAGGCTTCTCCGCGTCAGTTTCAGTGCTGGTAGGTTCAGATAGGAGCAGGGGACGTCTCGTCGTCATGTAGATTCCGCAGCAGCAGAAGTTGAGTTGAGGACGTCCCAAACGCAGTGAACCCGCACAGTTTGTTACCACAGCAGGGCAACGGAGCGGCCGTGTGTACATCAGCCAAATGTACACTACTCACTTCAGACCTGGGAATGCCAAGTGTACGAATCGTGTGAGAGTGAAAAGGACTCGTAATACAACACAACCTGAAGGCGGTTACAGAGCAAGACTCCTGAGTAGGCTGGTCAGTCTGCTGGATGGCCCAGAGACACTTCCGAAGGCTTATGTGCAGGAGATGGTGAAGATGCCGAGAATAGTTGTTCCCACTATTCCAAGGGGTCGAAGCACCAGTACAGGCCTTCTCGTTCGATCAGAGGCAGAAAGGGTTTCACAAAGCGATAGCGGTGCAGAGGAGAAGTTCTTCAGCGGGTCACCAGCGATTCCTCGGTCCAGCTCTTGGTTGCAGGATACTTGGCTCCTGTATTCCTTTGTTCGTGAGAACTCAGGAGATCGACATGGTAGTGGCGTTTCTAGCCCCCCCCTTATCCTCGGTTCCCTTTGCACCAAAACGGAGGGGACCCAATGGGAGATCTGCTCACAAAACACTCACCATACTAAACCTATCACGGACCACGGAGGTCCCAGGCATTCACACCACCCTAGAGACTCTCTGGCACCCAGGATGTGTATTGGGACCAGACATCCCAGCCCACATCAGGCCTGTAGAAGCCCGCAAAAGCATCTGTTTCGTGGGAAAGTACATGCCCAAATAAGGAAGGACCCGGGTCGGCTCGACCTGGGGAAGGTGAAGGGGGCAAGACGATCAGCGGACAGGACAATGAGCCTCGTGGTCTGGCCATTTTGGGAGCCAGGCCACCATCATTTTGGGCTAAGCGCAAGAAACGCGCTTAAACGCCAAAAGGAGCTCAAAAACACAAGAAACGATCGCTGCCACCAGTCCCGTCCGCGATTCACTTGCACCGTTCGTTAACAGTCCCAAGAGAGTATCTAGGCCCTGTAGCAGACTAGAGACCCAAAGAGAGCAGTAACTTAGCTTACAGTGTCCTCTTGTGCCATGTTGCGCGAAAGCTGCAACATGATAAAGAACCTACGGAAAACAACGTTTCCCGGTACTGACTGTCTTAAGGGCATGTCAGTTTCCCTGTAAGAATGGAGCGAAAGCCCAGAGGAGTGCGGCAGAAGGCTGCACTTCTCTGGCAAAGTCTAGATCCTGGTGAAAACAACAGCAAAAAGTTTAGGGGTTGCCACATGGAAGGAAAATTACCCACAATTAAGAAATCTTTCCTAACAGCCATTAATAAAGAACAGCAAGGAAAAATGTTGCAGCAAAATCCCCAAGTTTTACACTGCATGCGGCAAACCCTCCCCCCCAGAAAAAGTTAAAATGTATTTTCTGAAATGTCCAGGTGCCCTTATGGGTATCCCCAAAATGTCCCATCTCCATTTGTAGTCCTCACCTAATCTATGCGCGAAAAGCCATGACTGAGGTAGCGGCCTTCTTAAATTTAATGCAATGGCGGTACACCCACGCACCAACATGGTTCGAGACCGTTGTCACGCACGGATGGGATACGCTATTTAATTAGAAATTACGCCCAAATGTCCATTTGATGGATACAGAACTAAAATGACCTGAATTTTGGTCAATGGTGCGGAATAAGCGCTTTTAGGAGCAAAGATGATATGCGCCCACTGGGAAGTTGCTGTGCTTTAAGAGGAAATCGAGTGGGTTTGGGGGCTTTAATAAGTGAACAAACAATATTTGGGGCCGTGCCTAAAAATAGTTTCCTGTGATGCCCAAGAATCGCGTGTAGCAAAGGAACCTTTTAAAAAGGCGTGTGCCTTATGCAACGCAAAGGAGTAGTGTGACAGATACATTTTCATAACTGGCATTAAAATTAAAAAAACTCAGTCCCAAAAATATAAAAAAACTAAAATCTAAATTAGTTAATTAGGGAGGTACCAGTCGCCCATTTCTTTTGCAGGAAAGCAATGAACCTTGGGTACTCATTTTATTCAGTCGTCAAGACTAACATAAATGTATTGCAAAATCTAAATACATTCTGTAAATCATTCCCTCCATAAAATCAGAGCCATATACCTTATCCCCAGTGAAACCGATGATGGCATTGTAAATATGCGCCGATAGTGACCTCTACTGGACAAAGACAGTAGGACGACTTATTAGAGCACGTGCCTGTGGCAGGTCGGGGCCATTTCATTTGGGGAGTCACAGCAGTGAGTGCCCAGACAAGATCCCGATCACCCCACTGAACACCACAGGGTCTGGGAAAGGCCAGGGTAGTGTTAGCTGTAGGGCCACACACCCAACTGCAGGCCCGGCATTGGGGGGAGGGGGGCGAGCCGAGCGATCTCCCGGGGCACCGCACCCCCCAAGGTGCCATTAGCCCCCGCCACGCCAGCTCGGGTGAGTCTTTCAAGGGCTCCCCCAAGCTGGCATAGTGGCAGCAGACGCCCCATTGTTAGTCAATGCGCCCGCGGCAATGGAGCGCATTTAGGAACAATAGGGTGCTGATGCACCCCATTCATAGAATTACCTCCTCGCCGGAGCGAGGGGGTTTAAAAAAATAAAAATAAAAAAATAAAAAGTGGCATTCCTGTTAACCAGGGGCGCACGGGGAGGGGGGGCGCCAATTCGCCCAGGGCGCTGCTGCCCAACTGCACCAGGTCTACTAACCTCTTGTCTGGAGTATTTCCCCAACCAGAGGTAGATCTCTGGGGATAGCACAGAGCCACAGATTTGGTAGCTCTCCCAAGTTACCCGGCAGAACATGGGGACACGCCTGGGACGTTGTGATCGCTTTAGACGGCCTGGAGCCGGACTGTTCTTGCCTGAATGCAGAAGAACCGAGGGCCGAACATCTTCCAAGGCCCGCGCCAACATTCACCGGCTCCGTGTTCCCCGGGCTATGAAGTTCTGCCCAGACTCCCTCCAGAAGTAAAATGTTTACTGGAACAGTACTGAACCCCAGAAACAGCGGATATAGCTTTTATATATGACTTTGGCAGCGTAGATATATATAGTTAAGGCTTTGGGGAGGGTTGAAGTGGGGTCATAGCATGCATGATGGGGTGAAAAAGCAGAAACAAAATAACAGGGTGGGGGGAACATGGAACAAAGGTAGCACTGGGGTGGAATAAGGGACAGCACCAGCTGTGTGCAGGGGCTGAAAGGGCATAAGCAGGAAGAAGGCACAAGACTTAAGAAGGAAGTACGTAAAAAGGCAAGGCAGCAGAAAGGGCGGGAGAAGGAATAAAGCAAGAAAAGTAGCTACAGAAATCCTGTGGCGAGGAGAAAGAAGTGCGAGATGGCAAGCACCGAATGGGGAAACTTAAGCTGGGCGACGGGCTAGGAGAGAAAGTCAACCCGGGACGAAGAAAGGGCGAGAACATGAAGCAGGGGTCAGTGGGTCCAGAAAATAAATGATCAACTGGGGTAAAGACAAAAGGATGGAGAGGAGATGGGGTGAGGGGTCACAGTAGGAACAGTGGAGGGAAGTGAAGAATGGAGAAAGGGAACCAAAAAAGGCGTGGCAGGGCTGCGGTGAAGAAAAGATGAGTGATATGAGGAGACAGAGGGAAGGGGCCAGCGGGAAGAAGGGAGGAGCCATTCAGGTCAGTTTTAGCCTCGAAACTTAGAAACATATGGCCAAAACAAACCACTGCTTGTGCTCAAATGAAAGGCAGCAGGTGCACAGACCGCACAGAGGTGTACCAGAATGCCATCTCACCCTCTCACCTGCCCAGACCGCAGGGAGGTGTACCAGAATGCCATCTCGTCCTCTACACTGCAGACTGCGCAGGTGTACCAGAATGCATTCTCACCCTCTCACCTGTCCAGACCACAGGAGGTGTACCAGAATGCATTCTCACCCTCTCACCTGTCCAGACCACAGGGAGGTGTACCAGAATGCATTCTCACCCTCTCACCTGTCGAGACCACAGGGAGGTGTACCAGAATGCCATCTCACCCTCTACACTGCACAGACCGCAGGGAGGTGTCCCAGAATGCCATCTCACCCTCTCAACTGCACGGAGGTGTACCCGAATGCCATCTCAATGGCACGGAGGTGTACCAGAGGGTCATCTTACCCTCTACACTGTAAACTGCGAAGAGGTGTACCAGAATGTCATCTCACCCTCTCAACTGCACGGAAGTGTACCAGAATGCCATCTCACCCTCTACACTGCACAAACCACAGGGAGGTGTACCAGAAAGCCATCTCACCCTCTCAACTGCACGGAAGTGTACCAGAATGCCATCTCACCCTCTACACTGCACAGACCGCACGGAGGTGTACCAGAATGCCATCTCATCCTCTCACCTGTCCAGACCACAGGGAGGTATACCAGAATGCCATCTCACACTCTCTCACCTGTCCAGACCAAAGGGAGGTGTACCAGAATGCCATCTCACCCTCTCAACTATCCAAACCGCAGGGAGGTGTACCAGAATGCCATCTCACCCTCTCACCTGTCCAGACCACAGGGAGGTGTACCAGAATGCCATCTCACCCTCTCAACTATCCAAACCGCAGGGAGGTGTACCAGAATGCCATCTCACCCCCTCACCTGCCCAGACCGCAGGGAGGTCTGAGACCGCCATCTGATCATAAGAGGCCTGGAATAATGAAGAGACTCGTTCAGGGTAAATTTTGGGAAGAAAGTAGTACTTGTTACAAATGTAACTTTTTCCAATTGAAGGGAGGGCGCATGAACTAGGCAGAGGGGTAGGAAATTCAGGGGTTTGACTGGAATCGAGGAGAGAGGATGGAAGAGGCGTGAGGGGATCATGGAGGAACACAAATTGAAGCAGGAAGCAGTAACAAAAGAGTAAACGAATGAGGGAGAGATTTCAAAGTTGGAACACGACAAAGGGGTTCAATAAGACTGGAAGAATGGACAAAAGAGAGACTCTGGGGAGAATGAAAATAAGAAAGAATGAGAACTCCTCCGGACACGAAAACAAAAGCAGACAAAGCGGACAGGACAAAAGAGGGGCACAAAAGAGGGGCAGTGTGGACCAAGTGGAGGTAAACTATCGGCCTATGAGAGAACACCCAGGAAAGGGGGCGCGGAGGGGGTGAGGCGATGGCCCGAGAGCACAAGGATGAGAAGCAATGCCAGGCTCGCGTCCATTGAGGCATTCACTCAGGGAGTTCAGGAACAGGGATTGCCTGTGGTGTAAATCCGGGGAAGGATAACACATGCCGGTCAGATAACACAGCGAGTAGAGCGCTCGCTTTGACACCCGAGCAGAGGCCGCCGAGGCAGGTTCCAATCCTGGCAAGGCCAAACTCAGCTTTTCATCCTTCCGAGGTAGATAAATGAGCCCCACATATGCAGCGCTCAGATGCCCGAGGGTTTGTAGCGCTATATAAATGCAAAACTATTTTTATTTATTATTAAGGAGTGTTTGAGAAGTCCATACACGGCAAAATGCATCAAGTCCATTCAGGAGAGACCAGTCCTGTCCTGGATTCAACTTTGCACTCTGGGAATTGTAGTGCTGGATTTCCTGTGTTATGGAGCCAGGACTGCAAGTCGCAGAATGCAAAGTTAAAACCAGGACTACACCAGTGTCTTCTGAATGGAACGGATAGAGTTGGCATACATGAAATAGACCCCACTCGTCTCAAACCCCCAAGCGCTGAAAGAGCCGACCGACCCCATTAAACAGTGCTCAAGTGCATTTTACTCCCTATTTTTTTTCAGTTGGCAGTAAAAAAGTAAAGTTCCCGTCGACAGCATTTTATAAGCGAGTAAAAAATACGTTTGAACTATAAAAACAATGTTTTTGTAATACATATGTCTTTGCACTTAAGATATTCGTGTACAAAAAAATGCAAAAAATAAAAGTTACGCATCAGGTAGAGCTTCTTCCCGTCGCTAACATGTTCTGCCAGTCCAAACCTACCTATGGGGTTGTGTGGGTGAAAGCGGGGTGCGGAGGGGGGCAGGCTCCCATCTGCAGAAAGTGGCTTCCGGGACTGAGTAGGGGAAGGAAGGATGGGGGGGGGGTAGGGAGAGCAACAATCAGTGTAATTCAGAGGGCTGGCTCTGCATGTCTGAAGCTAGTGGATTATGGAGCAGAAAACTATGGAGCGGGTGAATTTTTTTTTTGTATAATAATCGGTGCCCCCAGACCTTCAATTGTTCCAGCTCACGTTAAAGGCAGGAGAGTACCAGAGCGGTGACCCACCCACCGCCGCCCCCCACTCGCCTTCTCCCCCCTTGTTTCCCCCTCTCCTGGAAGCGTAGGAATCTATACGGAAAAGGTTCTTGCTTTGGCCGAGGAATAGTCCAGCATTGGCTTGCGCCCTTAGGCCTCCCGCCAGTTGTTCCCTCTGCAATGGGCTATGTTGGCACCGTGGCTTCAAGAGACGGGCACAGCATCAAGAGTTCGAGGCTTGCCTTCGTCAGAAGCCAGGGGAAGCTCTTCCCATTTCACGCTCAAAACATTATCATGAAGTGCACAGCCCCAGCCTAGAGGCTTTAAAATGGTCTCAGACACGTAGATGCAGGGCCAAGCTGCGACAGCTTGAAAAAGTGCGGGCACAAGAAGATGGGAGTAGAACAGGAATTCCCATCACCCGTTGTCTCCGGAGGATGGCTCAGGGGCAACGCGCTCGCCTTGAAAGCAAGACGGAGCACCACAGATTCGATCCCCGACTCCGCGCTCAGAAACCTCTGGGTATTAAATGCGTTATAAATGACATACCACCCAATGCGAAGGACATTTTTTTCTTAAAGAGATCTTTGGTGCTCCACACTTCTTTGCGCCCAGTAACACATGCAAACCAAAAGATGTATGCAGCTCCGCTTCAGAACAGGCAGCAATACTATGGGAGCTGCAGTGGCACAATCCTGCTGGCACCTCTGGCCCAAACATCAGTTGCTGTGTGGGTGGAAGCTCTGGGCAGGCTTCTGTATGGCAGTGGTTTCCTGTTGGGAGAATTTGTCTGGTTTTACGGAGTAAAAGGGCCTGTGTGAACATTTATCTGTAGAGTTTCACGGGAGGCCCATTGGCGCAAGACGCACCCTTGTGTTTCTGCTCACTGCAGCATGTAGCCAGCCCACGTCCTTTCTGCACAACCGCGCACCCTCAAGGAGGTGCATTTGTCTTGCTACATGGCAACGTGCACTAGGCCGACTCACATCCCAGATAGAGGTCCTTCGACAGAGCTCGGCCTCAGTTGGCCAATTAGGTATTGGCCTGTTCCAGTCTCGGAACCTGCAGGTCCCTGGGTGGAAGAACACGAAGGACTGCCTCGGTGACCCTCACCTCCCCCAGCATGCCATCTGCCAGCTTCCCGGATTTGGAATTCCTCAACACAGGGATCTTGCTTCCACTAATTTCCCTCGGGGCATGTGCCGAGTGACAATATGTTAATAAAGGATAATTATCACTATGACTGATTAAGGGGTGAATGTGGGTGGGGGAGTTATGGCGTAGCTGCAGCAAAACCCACCAATGTCGTTCAGGCAGGATACGCCACACTCCCTGCGGAGGTGGTCATTAGCAGACCTAGTCTCCTCCTGCTGGACCCCAAAGACCGCAGTGGATGTCTGAATCCAGCCACTGTCAACACCATGCTTCATTTATGGTGTGGAACAATTAGAAGCACTCATTTGGGGGCAGAGAACACCTTCTGGGTGAAGGGATCCTTCACAGCACCCGAGGAGATGACGATAATGGCGACCATAGCAACTGAAGTGGATACAAGGCAAATGCTCGCATTTGAAATCGGAATCAAGAAGCGAAAATCTAATTGCTGCATTTTCACATGCACTGCCAAAACTCAGACATGTCCCCATGGGCATCTCAAACAAACGTTTATGTATTGGGTATTTATAATGCGCCTATGCAGCAAATGGTGTTTCAAGGCGCAACATTCCGATGCAGCCTCAAGCCGGATCTCTGGGAAAAGTTCTGGATTCCTCTGGCCTATGGGCTGCCAAGTTGCAAGCATCTCAAGTTCTGAACATTTCTAGGTCAGGTTTTTAATACAATGAAGATCATTCCTATCGGGTCATTGCACCGTTGCGGCTCGCTCCATAAAGGGAACACGGAACTAGTGCAACTCCGTGCATGTTAGAGCCTCAGCAGTCTTCGACCCATACACAAGACCATATTACACCGGTACTCTGGCACTTCCTCTGGTTGCCGGTCATGTACAGGACCCGTTGTAAACCCTTTGCTAGGACACACAGGTCATAGCAAGGTTCCGCTGTATCGTACAAATCGCATTCAATGGTGAACCTCCCATTGGCACCAACAGGCCCGGCACACCTTACCCTAGCAACCCCTCGCTATTCTCTTTAACGCAATGGGTAAATATTTGCAGTTCTAGCAGCAGGACCAGAAAATGCTCTTCCTGACGAATTGAGGGATAACCGATCTATTCTTTCGGATGAATATCAAGTTTCTGCTCTTATTACCTGGTCGTCTTATAGGGTCTTTCATGCTAGTTGGAAGGTCTTTCATGCCTCTCCCTGCATTAGAGTTACCTTGTAGTCCAACAATTCATTGATACTTTAGGGTAAGTGGCGCTACATAAAGCCAAAATGGAGCGGACAGAATTATCGACAGCAATCACTTCTGGCAACACAGCAACCAACAAGCTCAAACCACCTGGAACGAACCAACACGCGTCAAGAAGATGACACTTCCTCCCACCTGGGGATTTCAGCAACACGGTCCAGGCTCCGATGGAGGGACACACCCATGTCACCGGCATGCCCATCACGCACCTTGCCACTTTTAGGGTCGCTCTACACCGATTCAAGAACCTCATGCCTTCGAGCGAAGGGACAGTCTACAGAGGTTCCATGTCATTTTGCCGACCCCCTTTTTTCCGACGGGTGTTTTGCTGAAAAACTCAACTTTTTTAGGGAGAGTCCCTCCCCTCCTCAAACCCCCCCCCTTTATTTTTATTTCCCTTCACACCCAACCCATTACCCTTTCCCATCCCCCCAAACCATTTCTATTAACATTTTTCGGCAAAACAACCACACCAAATCACCAGTCGGAAAAACGGGTGTCGGCAAAAGGACGCAATACCATCTAGAGACTGCTCACTTCCTCTGAGGCACACGGAAAGGAAGGAAACCCCCAACTGTATTATTGTCCCGCCCATGTTCCTAGAGTAACCCTTTCCTCAGGTGTTGATGATTAGGGCCATCTGCTTCTGTCAATGCCGAAACATTGTTGTCTAGAGTTGCAAAGCCTTGACTTGGCATTAAAATCTTAAGCAACACAATTGTCCATTGTCGGGGCAAATGGTGCTGAAATGTGTTTTTCTGCTCAATTAATCTATTTTGGCAGCTCTACTGGGCCTGTATTCCTCTTGTTCCACCTCTGTGGTGTTTCAGAACCCCCCCTTGCCCCCCATGAGCTTTGTCCAGAGATTTCTTGGGAACCTCTGGGTGTGAGGAGGTAGGTTGCTCAGGAACACCAAGGGAGCCAATGCATGGGACCTGTGACCTGCAACCGATAGGGTTTTGTGACAAGTCATAGTTTGTTAGGGAGTCATTACCCTTCCCTCATGCACCAAGGCCAGTTTAGCCACTAGGTCCTTGACATCGCTAAATTCTTGGGACATCGAGTTTTTGGGAATCGCCTGCCCCTATGGCATATGCTGCTCACTGTTTTCAGAATTTTAGGTCACTCTCCTGCCATCCTCAAACTTAGTGTCGCGTTTCTGTGCAAGGCGCTAGTTCCAAACCCTGTGTGTACACCCAAGGGACGCCATTAAACATGGCTTTCTCCTATAAGCCTTGACACGCAACGTTCCCAATGTGTGTATTTAATGTGCTCTGCACTCCTCTTCTCAGTGGCCAAAAAAATTAAGGATGTTGTGGACTAACAGGTGCATTAGGGGTAGCAGAAATTTTGAAAAGGATTTGACTAAATCTGAACCACTAGCACTGCTCTGAGCAACCTTCCAACGTTTTTTAGCCTGTCTGCGCCATTGCAAAAGAGGTCCAGCCATATGCAAATCAGTCGGGTACTGCCACCAATGGTAGCAGTCAAGCCAGAACTGCTAGGCAAGCTCCCCTCTGCACGGAAACCCAAACCACCAGAGACATGTTTTGGCCTTGTTGGGGGCCTCATCAGTGAGGTGTATCTTGGTTCCCTATGGCGCAGCGAGCAATAGATCCACGTCTGGGCATACCCTCTGTCACACAGGGAGACAAATTAAAACCACAAAAGTCATGGGTGGGAGGTTTTGAATAACTCTGAACCACTGGCACTGCTCTGGGCAATCTTCCACACCACTGTTGTTTAGCCCATCAGCATCATTGCAAAAGGGGTCAGCCATATATGGCAATGGAACGAAGTAACGATCTACTCATTGACCCCCAACAAAAAGCTCGGCAAAGTAAGTGAAATGCACAAAACCAGGGGCCTGCAAGCTTGGTCTCGCCAGAGGATTTGTGGCAAAAGTCCAACCAGCGCTAGTCTGCGTGGTCGAGTTATTCCAGGCCTGCTGCTTGCATAGCTGCTCAGAAGTGCTGGTATGGTGCCTTTCAAATAAAAGTGCAGGTACACAGTCCTTGCAAATACCGGCCTATTTAAAATCATTGGTTCCTTAAGTAGGGGGGCACGGACCAGCCTCCACCCAATTTTTGCCTAGAATCAAAGTAGACAAGGAGTCCCCCAGAGCCCCTTTTAACAGCTCTGTTACAAGAATGAGCCTGTGCACAGATCTAACGCCGTGATGGCCTTAATCAATGGCCGTTCACCAACATAGTTCGTGGCACACACGTGCAGGGTTTTGTTCCGAGTGTAGGCCGTGTGACCCCCCACCCCTCTCAAAAAGGACATCGGGAACCGGGAGCCCTCCGTGGCCACCACACCCACTTCGTGCCAGGACACCCAACGGTGCCTGCAATGCGGGGACCCCCGAGAGCAACGTGTGGTGAGCGGCCAAGTAGAACTGCACGCAGAGCTCAGAGCAGGCAAACCGGTTCATCGGGCCCCGGGCTCTGCTCGGAAACAACTGGGCCTTTGTCTCGCTCCTATTGTCCTCCCTCCTACCCCCCCCCCCCCGAACCTGCTGCGGCTGCAAAATGTGCAGGGGGGGGGCAGCGGGTGGTAAACCAAGGAGGTGGGCAGATGCAGAGCAAGGGTGAGGCGGGGAGATGCGGGGGGTGGGGCGGCGAGTCAGGAGTGAACACAAACGAAGCTGTGGGGTCGAGAAGGAATGCGGCGGAAATAATTAAGAGTTGAGTAAGACGGAAACAAGAAGGACAAATGCAATTGAGCGCTTTGAAACACGGCCCGTGTATAGGCGCTTTACAAATAAACATTAACCTAAAACGATTAGGTTTTTATTTAGCGTTTTGTACAGTGCTGCATGCAGAAAAGAGAAGAAAAAGGAACGAGGGAGGGAGGGCACATGTTTAGGGGTGGAGGGGATGCATTAGCGTAGAGCACGTGGCGGATATAGGAGTGGGGGCAGCCCTACAGTTAAGGGGTTTATCGGACACCTTTACTCCCAAAAATAGGCAAATATTTCCCCAAAAAAAACAAAAAGAAGGAGTACGAAGACTCCCATTAAAGAAATAGGAAACAGACGTAGAAGAAGAACCATGTGCCCCCGATTTCAGCCACACAGCTCGATGGACACATTTGGACCAGTACTGTACATAGTACCACAGGAAGACACTACCGTTATAAAGGCCGGAAGACGTAAACATGCATCTTTTCTGTGCATGAATAACTAGTTGCAAAGAAATGAGAACACAAACATTTCCGTGTTCTATTTAAAGGTTTAACCGCTTATAAAAAGCATATCTTGGGAATTGGACTTCCGTTTTACACCCAACTTTAAAAAACGAAGTAAAATACTCCCACTTCCAAATCACATCTGGAGCTCTGAGTGGGTTGCGGTTAAGGACATGGAATTTCACGCTTGCACATTACTCCAAAACGCCATCTACAGATCTTTCCAGCTACTGCTGGCATCAAGAAAAGAGAGAGCTCGAGAGAGCGCTGCGCGAGAGAGTGCGCTGCACGAGAGAGAGCGACAGAGAAAGAGGGAGAGAGGGACAGAGAAAGAGGGAGAGAGCGACAGAGAAAGAGGGAGAGAGCGACAGAGAAAGAGGGAGAGAAAAAAGGATGCACTTTCTGGTGAAAGGTGGGAAAAGGGAGTGTGAAGGGAATAGGGAGAAATTTGAGAGAAGATAGGGTGCTCAGCAGGTTAAAAAAGGGCGTAACAAGACAGGGGGTGTTGCCTAGAAGCTTGCAGAATCGAAAGAATGATCCAGAACGAAAAAAAAGGCACAGCAAAGGGAGAAATAAAAGGGGGCACAACGGGCTGGACTAGGGGAGCATAGAGGGATTCAAAAGGTGGATGGCTACAGTAATGAGAGAAATTATAATGATCGGGTGATCAAGCTTAGACTGAGATAATTGGGCAACACATGAAGTGGTGGCCTAGCATTCTAGGCTAGCCCAGTTTCTTGGGCCCGGTTAACGAGCTACAGCACTGTGCAGCTTTGATCAGTGACTGAACAAGTGCGTTTTAAAATGTTCTATTTGCAACAAATTTGATCAAAACACTGCACAAGGGACTTATTGAAACTGTTTCTCCCGAAAAGTAACCAATTGCAATTTGCAACTGTGTCGTTTCTTAATGCTGTTGCGGCCGCTAGATGAGAAACAAAAAGCGAGACGGTTGCGGTGAGAGCAAAGCGGTCCAGGATTCCCTCTTCCCAGGAATTTATTTTTGGCTTCACGCCGGACTCCAATTCTAAGCGCGGAGCCTGGTATCGAACCCATGCTGCTTGGCATGGTCTTGTTCCCAAGACCAGCACATTGGCCAGGAGCTTTCCTTCAGACTTTAGATGCAGATTAGTGCAGAGAGACAGCAGCGCTGGCTATTGTGGCATACCTCTCAACTCACCTAAACTTAGTGGGCGTCGCGTGGCATCACATAGCAAGCGTCACCTTCCTCCAAAGGCATCAATGGCCCGTCACCCACCTTAAGGTCTCAACCAATTAAGCAATGTGCGGTTGGAGAGGAACCCTGGTATAGTAAGCTGCTGTGCAAATACACCATGTAACGGACCAGTCCAATACACCGATACTGGGTAAGCACCTGGGTCGCCCCGCTCCTGAACACAGCCATTAGACGGAGATGGGTGTGAGCAGATGTTGGCCTTGCTTGTAATAACCGTTGCTTGGATTAGGCCAACATTTTGTGCATTGCTTTATCATAGCTTCCAACACTGCAGCCAAGCGGACTTGGTTGACGTATAGAGAAATCCTCTGCGCCTCCATTTTGAAGTACATTCACCCGGTGTAGAACAACATAAAAGCTTAAGGTGCAGCAGTTTGCAAGCCTGCAGTTTTGTTCCGCCAACAATTTGGCGCATCTGCATTTTTTCTAGCCAAGACGTACAATAGCCGCGCACTGCTATTTTTCTGCACCTAACACACATTTCGAACAAGGCAGGGTGCACCCAGCAGGGGGGCTGAGATAACAAGACCAGGATGATGTATGAAGTTAGTTTCAATTTACAGAATGCATGGGAAGCAAAATTGAAAACCAAGGAAAAATATAAGGCGCCGGCAGAGGGAATAAAAAATGTTTTAAGAAGTCATTCAAGTCTATTGTGATACTGATTTTCATGCATGGACACTGCCATTTATCCTTAGTTAAAGTAGGTCCTGGTATCTACTAAACATCTAGAGCATCGTTTCCAATGTACTTTGTGTGCCACCAGGTTGAAACCCATCTCCCACAACCCCCCCTTCCTTTAAGTGATGGGGGGGGTGTTTGGTGGGAAGGTGGTCACTAGTGCTGTGGGCCCTGGATACCAGAAATTGGCATGGATTGGTTGATATAAACTTAAAGGAGAATTCTATTTTTGCACCCTTTTTAGTGGCATTTCAGAAGTTTACTAAATTACTAATTTTGCACTTTTTTGGCTGCAAGCACAAAATAACCTGTAAGCCGGACGGTCTGATTTTATAATAAATTCGTTATAACTACCATTGAACACCAAAGAGACCCTGCGTGATTTGAGCAAACACGCAATGATCATACACACGTGTGTTTGGAAATTAGTGATCAGCTCACATTTACCTGAAATCCTTCATAGTGAGAGAATATCTTTTTTTTTTTTAAAAAGCATGCCGAGGTACAGGTGAGTTGGCAGGACGACGTACAAACCGGTCAAAGGTTAGACCAATTGGGCAAAGCCCCACTAACTGCAGAAATGGTCAAGAAGCTTACCAAAGGATTCTGGGGATGTATAAGAGGCAGTCTTATTCCCCGACACCCGGTCCTTCATTGGTCCCAGGCCACGCCCCCAATTTCTTCCAGTACCTATGACAGCTCACTAATCGCACACCACCCACAACGTGGGGAGTGGTGGGAATGGTATATAAAAACAGGGATGAGAATGAGTAACGGAAGACAAAATGGCCGCCACTGTAACCGCAAAGCCCATCAACCATCCTGAACTACCATCTCCGGCTTGGAGGCAGAATGTTGCTGCACACTTACCTTTCACCTACAATCTTACTTTGCTCAGAATGGGATGGCAGGAAAGAGACCCCACAAAACAAACACTCAAGCGGTGCTTGGGGGATGCAAAGCAGGAACACTGATGGTTTGCTTCTTGGTGAACCGCCCAGACCCTAGCCACAAAGCACCCCTTGAAGCACTCACAATCTACCCTGCGGCATGCCAGTACAGATGAAAGTTGTCGAGACGATGGCATCTTGCCCCATAATGTCGCACAGAATATCGTACAGGTGGTGCCGCCGTGGCAGTCACATACCATCCCAGGGTCGTCATGCTGCACGGTGTGCCCATCAAGTGTTGAGCCTTCCTGTTGGGTGTTCTGGTGGCTTGACTCCGACTGTATCTGTGGCAGGAGAGGGTTCAAACGCAAAGGAGGTGGAACAAAGGAAGGACTATGCCTTCTCCCACGTGTAGCTGGATTGAAATACAAACCAGGACCTTTGGGAAAAGTTGGCCACGTGGATTAGAATTCCAATCTTCACATTGGATAAGGAAAAGGAAAAACAATGGTGAGATCCTGGGTGTATCACAATCGACGCAGTGACTTCTACTGTAAATATGGATATATGTGATTTTACCAACCACAATTAGAGAGTGGTAAATTTCATCGTGGACCAAATACCGAAAAACACCCATTTTTTAAATTTTATTTGGGCCCCTCTGTCCCCCCCCCCCCAACCCCTTTTGCTTTACCCTTATAACACCACCCCAGTCCTATCCAGACCCATTTTAACCCCTTTACCCCTCTACCCTTTATTTGTTTGCAGTGTTTTTCAGTATTATGTCCACTCTGAAATGTACCACTCATATTTTATTAGATATAATGACTGGGTACCGTAAATATCTATAGTGCAATTAGTCAAAGACCAGTTGTACAGCGTACACTCCTACCATCCCAATGAAGTCCTGCACACCAGCTATACTATGATCCTTGCTGCTGTAATCCCATGACACAGCAATCCATCCTGTCCTAAGCACGGACCCTCTCGTGAGATGTTCCTGTAGCAATCCATGTTTGCAAAGCCTTCCGCTGCTCTTGGAAGCCAAGCTCCCACTAGATCAAGCAAAAGAAAGATGCTTTTTAGGTAATGGTATATTGTGAGGATCACCACGGGTCATCTCTTCCTCAGCAATGCCAATGCTTAGAACGGCTAGATCGCTTGTTCTGTCCGATGGGTACTGGGCCAGTGCACACCTTGGGGTCTGCATCGCCACCGCTTGTCTGCTTGGTAGCGTGTCTGGGCAGCACTTGGCTTCAAGTTTATTGGCAGGCAAGTAAGTAGCAACTGGCTACCAATCCTTGCAGATGGCCATATTGTGGCGTTCCACCCTATGCGTCTTGGCAGATGGCACCTTGAATTAAATCCCATTGTAAGTAACCCGTGCAGTGTATTGGGGGTTGCCTCGATGGCGGCTTACCTTGAAGACTGGGCATTCGAGTTATCAGTTAGCGCATGCTCTCGCGGGCCAGCACTTTGGTCGTTTTGTTACACAGTTCACTGCAACAGCCCAGGAAATGGACAAGGGAACTACATGCCCGCAACACACACCGTTCCATTTGTAGCAGGACCAAAAGGTCCGGGTTTCTGGGGGCAGTCCCGATTTTTCACAGACGATCCCCTTCACAACAAGCTTCTGCAAATCAGCCAATGCCCCAGTTATCAGAAAAGGCATTTAGCAAAGATTTTTATGTGGAAACTTCTGATAAATGGCAGATGCAGATCACTCTGTGGGGAACGTATGGTTTAAGTGTACGCTAGCACAGCGATGCTGCCAGAAGGTCCGATAGCTCAAAATACATAAAAGCAAGAGACAAAATCGGTGTTCTAAAATGATGGGACGAAGGAAGCGGTGTGATGGACAGTGCAAGAAAGAATGAGAAAAAAATGAATAATGGGTTCAAGGAGTGGGAAGGTATAGACGTGAGCAACACACACCTCGTTATCGGGCATAATCGGTGTGGCCGAGTAGTCTCCTCAGCAAAGGATACAAACTCTTGAAATAGTTCCAAACACACGGAGGACACAAAACCTAATACACCCAAAATCTTGGCAAAATGAACACTGATCTAATTGTTCTGTGGGTACTTGAGGGGCGGCAGGGGTGCTACTCTGGGTCCCAGCTGCAGTGAGCTCAAACAGTCCAAAGATGTTCTCCTATCGCGCTTTCATGCCTCAGCAATCTTCAGGGAGGCTGATTGGATGCAGGTGTGCAGGGTTGAATCCCTCTGGTATGTACCAGGCAGTGGCAGCATGGAATTCTGGTAACTGTAGTGTAGAGCCAGCCAGGATCCAACTTGCCCTGATTTTCAATGTTAGCCCTCAGTGGGGAGGGTGGGAGGGCGTTACCATCAGTATGGCACTCCAAAATTAGGCACGAGTAGCCCAGGTGCAACCCTTCTGGAGCCCCAGTCTCTACTTAGATGTGCAAACAAAACTTGAGGGGTGGCAGGGGCGCTACTCTGGGTCCCAGCTGCAGTAAGGTCAAACAGTCCAAGGATGCATATACTTTGCCCAGGTGTCCTTAGCTGGAGGCAACCTGCTACCCATGCTTAAAAAGGCACCTCAATTGTGAACATGCACACAGCAGACCTTTTCTTACTCGCCAAGAGTCAAATATCACTAGCCAACTGCTAATAGCGAGTGCACTCTTTGCAGCCTTCCCTTAGTCTAGGTTTACTGCATGGACTTGTGACCAGGTTTACCAAACCTGAAAACCAGATCAATGTGTCCAAGCTGTGAATCTTTGCCAGGCATAGGAAAGGGTGCCTACTATAAGTCTACATTCATTTTTCAACCAAAGAGGCAACATACAAGCATTTGTCAAAGGGTGAGGTCTTTAAGGGGCCTCCCACTTCTACAAAACAACTCCATTGAACTGAGTGTGTGTTGTATGTAGCATTTGTGGTCCGATATAGGGTTTTGTAGCACTGCAAAAATGGCGGGTTAGTAAAGCTCACCTGGAAGGTCCACGAGAGCCAAATCTACGACTTCTGTGGCGTAGGCGGTGCAGACCCACCGAGCCAGCATTAAATATCACTTGCCAATAGATGCAAAACACTTGATCAAAAGAGGCTACGAATTCTCCCCACAGTCTGTGAATTGCACATGTTTGAGTGACCCAGACACATTTGGGGTCCCAGGCACCAGTTCCCATAACTGATGCGCTTCAGCCTGCCGATGAACGCAAGCCACTAAGAGTACGCGAGTATAGTCAGCGGCAGCACCGTCAGGCCCACAGCCTCATGATTCCATCGTTTTTAACCAAAATCAAATTACCTTGAGAGCAAAATCAGATCAGAGCTCCACGCACCTGACAGAAAGCCCTCAACTTGTCAGCCAGCTGTACCAGTCTAGCTGCGTGAGCCCCGCGGGGCAGCAAGAGAAGGGTGGTAGGTGACCGTCATGACTGGGGTGCAAGGAAGGGAGGAAAGAGGAGCCGGAGGGTAGTGGGCGGACGGGGCGGGAGGAGACTGGTGGGAAGGTTGGGATGTGGACAAGGGGTTGGGGGCAGAGGTAGCTATAAAGGAAGCCAGGAGAGTAGCCAGGCGATGGAGGTTTTGATGGGGAGGGAGAAAAATTGATCTAGCTAGTAAGGGAAGACCTGTCAGAGGGTAGAGACTACAGTTAAGAAGGGACAAAGGAGCGAGGAGGGTACCATGACAGGACGGTGATGTGGGAGGGGCGGAGAGATCGGGGGGCCGGTAAGGCAACCACGTGGGAGATAACTTGCTGAGCATAGCAGAGGAACAGGCGAGAAGTAAGGGACAGAGAAATGAGCAGCGGGAACCATCAGAGCAATGGGAGAGGCAAACGAGAGTGCTTTGCGACAGGAAATGGCAGGAGGCCTTCCACCAGCTCAGTGCTACTGTGGCAGTATGAATGCAAAGCACCCTAAAAAAGGTATTCTGTAAAGTGCAGAGCAGTCAATGGTAGGAGACGTGGACAAGGATCCGTATCGATGTTTCTTATTTTCTGTTCGGAGTATTGGTCTGGTTTTAGGGGCGGGGGTATAGGAAAGGATGTTGGATACTCTACTTATGTGTAGGGCATCCTGGCACTGCAAGCTGTTTGGCGCAGTCCAGATCTCCGCTGTTGGGCTCCCGGCATCCTCCTGCCACCCCCCATTTGGAACACAAATGTCAATCGAACATGGTGCAGCCCGAATGCAGGTGCAAGGGTTGGGAGTTACCAAGAATTGCCCATCTGTGCATGGGACGAATATGATAAATCATCTTCCGGGACACCATTGTCCTGGGATGAATACTGGTTTCTAAACAATCAGCCCCACACCTCTAGAACACCAGAAGGGATCCAAACAGATTGGAAACAAGCCAATTATAAACCTCCTTGTCCAATTAGGTAGACAGAACTACAGGCTTATCTCCGCCAGGTTGTGGATTGTTGGTTAGTTGCAACACAGCGAAAATACAATTACCCAATGATAAAAGGCACTGTCCAGTCATGGTTGTATACAAATATCTACTGTATTATTAACAGACAGCTTTAGCACACTACAAAATACAACCCACCCTGTAAAGCAATGCAGAGGACAGTTTCAAAGAAGGAAAAGGGATGCACTCTGGATACAGACAGGAGGGTAGTCGGAAAAGTAATTCATTGCAATAGTTCAAGGATACTTGGTTTCAACACAAAGGGAGCAATGGGCAATAAAATGTCACATGGGGCCTTTGGAGAAGGAACCGGGGGACAGAACCACAATGTATCTTGTGCTTGTCGAAGTTCTTGACGCGCGACAGGGTCGAGTCAGTTTCAGGGTACTTTGCAGCACCTGCGACAAAGTTCAAGATGGGAGACGGCTGCGGCTATCCGGTGGCTAGCAGTTCGGCGAGCAAGGCTGGCCTACACGGCGATGGCAACTCAGAATTAGTTCTTAGTGCTGGTTTGCGTGTCTGTACCGTCAGCCAGGATCCAAACGAGTACTTCTTGTTACCCCTTGCAAAGTCTTCAGATCTGCCCAAAAGAGGGGCCGTCTTGTAAAGCCAAATGGGCTACAGTAATTAGTGTAGGCTATGCCTATCTTAATGAACCAATCCTGGGACCCAACCACCAATCTGCTGCATGCATGAGGTCATAACCAGAGTGCTTTGCAACAGAAAAGGTAAAGGGGTGAAAACATGTAATTCTAGGTCCCACCCATCTTCCTGTCTGTTGTGGATCAAAGGGTCTCTCTGGTTAATTGAGCTCTCTGTGGTTCCTGGTTATAGCTGCAGGTCTCCCTTGAAGCTGCGGCAAAAACAAACGTCTCCTGCAAGTCACATTCTCATACCTTCTGAATGGGGTCCCCCTGCAGGGTTGCCTACTGTAAACACTTAGGCCAGACATGACAGCTCACCGTCAGCGATACTTTAGGGCGGAAGCTGGCTTCAGGTTGACACAGTGCATATGAAAGGGCGTTAGGGTTTCCGGTCTCCTTCATTTAACCTCTGCAGCCAGGTCCCATGTGGGCCTGTTGGAATTAAACTGATTCTTATGCAAAGCTGCCACCAGCAACAGCTTACACAAAAGGGAAAGGTCAGATCCATGGAGCCTTTGTTCGTTAATTTAGCTGGCCATGGCAGGAGGAAGGTTTTGCCCCTCCCCCTTTGAGATGCCTTGATGTATTCTTGGCTGTCTTTTCCCAAATAAATATGACAGGGGGATGGTACCTGTAGGCTGTATCCACCCAGATTACACAGCAGGTCTGTGTATGTCGTGCAGTGAGCATAGGAAAAGGTGTGTGAATTAGCCCCACACATTTTCTATGAGGTTGATCTACATTCATTCAATTTCATTTACAATTTAAAAAAAAAGCCTAGTGGAGTGCCCACCGTGCGGATGCTCCAATTCCACACAACGAGGGCCGCCGGAGATCAGCTTGCATGAGGTCCAACATTAAACCATGTAGGTTAGTACAGGTCAAGTCTACTATGGGTGAAGCTCGGCGTTTCTTATTCTGCCTGGTTGAAAAATAGGAGCACTTTATGAAGTTAGAATGTCTGCTGGATGGAGCTACAGGCACCCTTGAACCATGGCTTATGTAGAAGGAAAAAAAGATCACCTGGCCTTGGCTGCACTGACATTCTGGAGGCATGCTGGGGGCTTTGTGGGAGTGGCTGCAGTGGCACGGAAGGTTGGATCCTGGATATACCAATTCACTGAAATGCCAAGAGTTGCGGACGTGACAAGCTTGATGATATCACAGGATGTGATGTCACGGTACCTCCGACCATTAGGAATTGGCATTTGATGACCTATGACCAAGATTACATCTTAAAAAATGGCATTCACAGACATCAAGTAGTACACCACATGTATAGCTGCTGAAGCAGGCCAAAGACTAGCCCCATTTTACTTTGTGGCTTGTCTCGATAATGGTAATATATGATATGACCCATTAAATCCAGCATAACCAACGGTGACCGGTCAAAGTTTCGAAAGAATTGTTTCGACAGGTACAAGTAACGACACAAAAGTGCCAAAAACAAGTTAGATTTTTTTTAAAAAAAAATTGTTTGTTTATTATAATTTGGTATAGTTAAATAGGTGTCTAACACCCATAAAAAATAAAAAAATAAAAATTTGAAACTTTTTTTCGACACTTATGTCGGAACTTTCACCAGTCGAAACAGTCACTATGCACCTAACCAACATATGTCAGATGTGCAAGCTATTACAGCCCCTACATAGGCAAGCATCTTATGCTAATTATAGTCATATAGCAAATACAGATCCACATTTCCAGGTGTGTCTATAATATTCAAAGTGTACCCATCCCCACACAGGGCCGCCACCTTACCCTGTCCCAGCCCGCATGCTAAGTAGTGCCAGCATGCAAGGTACAGCCTGTTCTATGCCAATGCTGCCGTCAAATGCCAAGAGTTGCCTAAAATGCCTCAGAGGCGTCATCCAATGCCAGTCAACGCATCATCTGACTGGTATATAGACTCATTACACAGGGTGCAGCCTCAAATATCCAGCTTCTGCCGCCATATGCTAAACTCAGCCTCAAATGCTCCAGTAATGCCATCCAACATCAAGAATCCAACGCTTCCTATGCATGGGAGAGTCACATGTAGAGTGAAGCCGAACCTCAAATGCTCCAGTAATGCCATCCAACATCAAGAATGCAATGCCTCATATGCATGGCAGAGTCGCATGTACAGTGAAGCAGAGCGTCAAATGCTCCAGTAATGCCATCCAACATCAAGAATGCAATGCCTCATATGCATGGCAGAGTCGCATGTACAGTAAAGCCGAGCTTCAAATGCTCCAGTAATGCCATCCAACATCAAGAATCCAACGCTTCCTATGCATGGGAGAGTCGCATGTAGAGTGAAGCCGAACCTCAAATGCTCCAGTAATGCCATTCAACATCAAGAATGCAACGCCTCATATGCATGGCAGAGTCGCATGTACAGTGAAGCCGAGCGTCAAATGCTCCAGTAATGCCATCCAACATCAAGAATCCAACGCTTCCTATGCATGGGAGAGTCGCATGTACAGTGAAGCCGAGCGTCAAATGCTCCAGTAATGCCATCCAACATCAAGAATGCAACGCCTCATATGCATGGCAGAGTCGCATGTACAGTAAAGCCGAGCTTCAAATGCTCCAGTAATGCCATCCAACATCAAGAATCCAACGCTTCCTATGCATGGGAGAGTCACATGTAGAGTGAAGCCGAACCTCAAATGCTCCAGTAATGCCATTCAACATCAAGAATGCAACGCCTCATATGCATGGCAGAGTCGCATGTACAGTGAAGCCGAGCGTCAAATGCTCCAGTAATGCCATCCAACATCAAGAATCCAACGCTTCCTATGCATGGGAGAGTCACATGTAGAGTGAAGCCGAACCTCAAATGCTCCAGTAATGCCATCCAACATCAAGAATGCAATGCCTCATATGCATGGCAGAGTCGCATGTACAGTGAAGCCGAGCGTCAAATGCTCCAGTAATGCCATCCAACATCAAGAATGCAACGCCTCATGCATGGCAGAGTCGCATGTACAGTAAAGCCGAGCTTCAAATGCTCCAGTAATGCCATCCAACATCAAGAATGCAACGGCTCATATGCATGGGAAAGTCGCATGTACAGTAAAGCCGAGCTTCGAATGCTCCAGTAATGCCATCCAACATCAAGAATGCAATGCCTCTTATGCATGGCAGAGTCGCATGTACAGTGAAGCCGAGCTTCGAAGGCTCCAGTAATGCCATCCAACAAAGAATGCAATGCCTCATATGCATGGCAGAGTCGCATGTACAGTAAAGCCGAGCTTCAAATGCTCCAGTAATGCCATCCAACATCAAGAATGAAATGCCTCATATGCATGGGAGAGTCACATTTACAGTGAAGCCGAGCTTCGAATGCTCCAGTAATGCCATCCAACATCAAGAATGCAATGCCTCATATGCATGGCAGAGTCGCATGTACAGTAAAGCCGAGCTTCAAATGCTCCAGTAATGCCATCCAACATCAAGAATGAAATGCCTCATATGCATGGCAGAGTCGCATGTACAGTAAAGCCGAGCTTCGAATGCTCCAGTAATGCCATCCAACATCAAGAATGCAATGCCTCATATGCATGGCAGAGTCGCATGTACAGTGAAGCCGAGCCTCAAATGCCCCAGTAATGTCAAGGGTCTGGTGAAGAAGCGGGAACTTAAACCAGGCTCTTTCAGACCCTTCTCTAGCAGGGCTGTCCTATTCTCCCAGAGGCAGCACACCTCTGAAAAGCAAGGGGCGGCACTTTACAAATGCAGGTTTAGATGGTGTTGACAGTCGACACTAAGGGTTATACAGTTTGGTGCATAAACAGTTAACCGTGTGCAGAGGGTCAAGTGTTTTTAACTGAGGAGGAGAAAAGCCTGCAGAGTCCCCCCCCATGCATCTCCATTTTTAGACCCCCTCCCACCCCAATCCAGACAGACTTCAAATTGGCAAATTAGAGGACCCCCCCAACCCCAAGTGTGAGCCCAATTAGCTGGATCCTGTCGTAACCCGATGGGGGACGTTGTCAACATGTGCAGATAGGATTCTGGGCATTACGCCCCTTTTATTGGACAGGTGGCCACTTTTCTGGGTATAGTTATATGCGTGTTCGGTGGAGAGCTACACGCAACGTTGAGGCTGCTTCGAAATCCTTACCAGCCTTGTGGATGGCGTCAATGTAGAAAGTTCAGGAGCCACATGAAATGGCTCCCAGATTGAATTATTGTACCAAGGATTCATTTGGTGGGGGACCCTCGGAGTATGCACCGATTAGTGGGCCCCAGTCCACTGGCAGGGGTGGGGGGCGAAGAGGGGGGGGTGTTAAGGTTAGGCTGTTTTGAAGTTACTGCGATTTCGAATCCTGCTTCAAGAATAAACGTACATCTCATTTGCAGTTGATCCAGTGTTCAACAAAAATCCCACCTCAAAATGGCCACAGGGCAAGCCTGGTCGTTAGTCCTTTGTGTCCATGCAACTCTGCTTCGCGAGTCCTCTTTCCATGGCCTTTGGAATATGCACCTTTGATTGGCCAGGTTCACCCTTAAGCTTTTTGATTGGTTTACCATTCAACAGTCTGTTCAAGGTTTTAAGGAAACCTTGAAAACAGCAGACCAACATCTAAAAGACTGAACATACCTAGATACGACCTGCCTACACAAACTTAATGGAGCCAATATCTACTCTGATAGAAGAGCAACCAGTCCATGGGTCTGTAGGCTGCCCTACAGATTTTCACAGCATCTCCAAAAATGCCTCAGCATGGACTATGCTGGGTAGTGCCAACTGTAGACCAACATATCTGGCGAGCCACAAGTTAGAGACCCCTGATCTACCGGACGATCTTATCCCACTTCTTCAAGAACTTGGTTTCTTGACTATGGAACTCTGTTGGTTTTATGGGTTGAGCGCCAACATGCTGCTTTGCGTTTCCGTCAAAATGCTTTGAGGCACCGCAGAAAGTTACACAGGAAATGCACGGCTTGCGTCACAAAGCCACAAATGGACGATGGCACAGTGCACCGCTAGAACGATGCCGAGGCCCAGACTCTATCCCTGCCCCCTCCTCTCCGATGCAGGTCCTATGAGGGCCTGATGCTTTCAAACACTTTTTCTATGATGGGCGATTGGGTGGACCAGTAGGGTCCCACAAGGGAACAGATGTGAACAGTTTCAGATGTGCGATTGCTGGTCTTGCACTGCTGTGACCTCCTTATGCCAAGTGGCAGCAGGTTAAACCGCGATTGCTTCCTTACGGAAAATGGAGTCTCATGTGGAGCCCAGCTCTTTATGTTAATGTTAATGTTAAAGGTCATTTGTACCGCGCACTATCACCACCGGAGTGGTCCCCTGGCGCTCTGGCGGCTCTGAAAGAGGGGGGGGATGGTGGGTTAGTGGGTGGAGGCTGGAAAAGTGCAAGATTGCAGTGATGTGCTGTTGGCAGCCTCAGCCCGGTGGTTCCGTCGGCTGGGCCTGGGGTGTATGCGGCCGGTAGTCGTCGTGTGCTGATGTGCGAGTCTATGTGTTTTTTTTTGTTTTGTTGTTGCAGTGTAGTGAAGTTCGTGCGGTTTGCTGCGCTAGAGGTTTGTGGTTGTGTTTGGTTTGGAGTTTGAGAGGTGTATGCAGAGAAGGAAATTGTTAATGGTATTCGTTAGTCATCTCTATCCTGGACTGAACCGTGTAATCTTACCCGACGGGATGCTTGTACACCCTGAGCCTCAGGAGGTATGTGCCCGATTTTCCATTCGAGGCCGTTTGAGGATCTAGCTGCCCCCTCCGCCCGCTCCCTTAATAACCTTGCATGCTCCTCCCCCCCTCCACATGACTAGCGCCGCTGCTAGTGTCCATACACCCGGTTGTGTGGTGATTGGTGGTATATTGTCTGTTCCACAGCCTCGTGGGACCTAGTTGTGGCTGTAAGGGCGGTGGGGGATGGTAAGGGTTGGCTGGAGTAGTTGTATCCGTTTCTCTGTGTCTCGCGGGTGGACCCCTGTGTCCAGCGTCAGCCCTGTTGGTGCCCCGGGTACTTCTGTCGGTTCTAGCGGTTTGTCACTGTCCTTTTTTGATGATTCGTTTGTCTTATTGTTGTTTTGGTTTTATTCTCCGGTGTTGAAGAGGTAGGTTTTTAGTAATTTTCTGAATTTAAGGTGGTCTTTGGTGTTCCTTATTAATTTTGGGATATTGTTCCAGGTTTTCGCGGCTAGGTGGTAGAAAGCGGTGCCTCCGAGTTTCTTCTTGATGTAAGGTTTTTGTTCCAGTCGGATTTCGTTGGTTGACCTGAGTGGTCTCGTTGGCTTGTAGATTGTTATTTTTTTTTGTAGGAATTCAGCTCCTTGTCCGCTGATTGCCCTGTGCGTTATGCACATTGTTTTGAAGATGATACGCTGTTTTACTGGGAGCCAGTGTAGTGTTTTTAGGGCCGGGGTGATGTGGTCTCTTCTGGATAGGATATACAAAAAGCTGAAAGGGTTAATGAGCTTCCAAGCCTACTACAGGGGGAAGACTGAAGGCAAGGGTGTTGTGTAGCGCCCATCTGTCATCGTGACGACTCCACAGCACTGTATCCTCATCCGAAAGTTCAGAAGCTGCACGGCTTGGGTATCCGGCCGCCGGAGTCTGGTGTCCGGATGGATGGTGGCTATTATATGCATTGCCTGTATTTAGTGACTAAAAGGTGTAATGTGGTGTCAGAGTGTAGAGAGTTTCCACCAGCTGAGTGCAGAGCAGCAGCAAGAAAGTGGGTCGTTGGCGGCTACAGTTGCACCTGTGCAGTAGACGGTGGATCAATGGTGCTGTGCCCGGCCAGAAGGCTTCAATCAGATCTAGACACAGGGGCAGCAAGGAGGAAGGTCAATGCATTGATAATAGGGCAGAAGGCCCTACACCTGCTCTGTGCCCAGGAGTAAATGGTCATCTCCCAGTAGTTCATTCAAGCGCTAGATCCAAAGAACTATTCCAAAACACCATCAGTAGCAGACCGTCCAGAAGCCATCAACCTAGACAATAGGACACCTCGACAAATTTGTGCAGTGACATCCCGGCACTGCTTCAGACCCACTCAGAAAAAGATATCTGGCAACACCATTACATGACCGGCTCAGAACCATGCCAAAATGTTGGCAACTCAAGCAGGGGGCCACAGACTATTCTCCTGCAAAGGGCCTCGTCCTCTGAAGATTTGCCGGTGAGGAGGATAAATGTCACCTCTCACAGAACGCTTAATCTATGCCGCCTTTAATCCAGGTACCACACCGCTGCGCCCTCCAAGCGTGTCATTACTGCGATCTGCACTGAGATTATCTTGCCGATAACTCCCGGCAGCGAATTAAGGAGGGACGCAGCATCCCAGAAACCCAAGACGCCTGCGATTAATAACCGCCCCGGCTCATTCTGCTCTAGCGCAGCATTTGGGAAAATTGCGCTTTAAAGGGGCCAGCTGGGCTCGGAACCCGACCAAACAGAAATGTGGCAATGTATTGTAGAGCATCCTCTTTATCGGACTCCACTCACAATAACAGAAAATGTTTTTTAAATGACCAATTATATAACGTGCTTAATACCCAGAGTTTTCTATGCGCGGACCCAGGAATCGAACCAGTGTTGCACAGCATCGTCTTGCTTCCAAGGCGAGTGCGTTTCCCATGAGCTATCCTCCAGAGACTAGAAATAAAATATATACACAATTGCACTGTTTAATACCTAAAGAACACTCTGTAGAATATGTCCTTGCTGCAGTCTAGTTGTGGCACAAGTTACCTGCGATAAGAAAACGGCGTCACTACCCGACTGTAAAAGGTTACTGCAGTTGTGACGTCATAATGTGTGCTTCCACAGCCCAGCACAAACCTTGCCCCAGTTAGATCTCCTTGGCGTCTTGTGAGACATGGTTCATGGCCATTTGTTTCCATAAAAAAGGAGCACGGTTAAGGGAAAGGATCCGAGTTGACGAAAAAGCTAACAGGATGCTGAAGGGCTGCAAAGAAGAGAAAACGCTGGGACGTGTACACAGCTAAAAAGAAGCGAGAACTTGAAATGAAAGAAGCAAAAAGGCAGATAGAAAGGGGTGGGAGGAGTGTGCGAGCCAAAGATTGCAGAAACACCAAACAATCAAGATGAGGGCGACATAGATGGAGGCAGAAAGTAAGATTAAATAGAAAAAGGTAAGTGCAAAGATGGAATGGGTAAAAAAGAAAGAAACGAGAAAAAAAATGCAAAGATTTCTTTTTTTTAAGTACTGTAGAAAACGAGAGAAAAT
This sequence comes from Ambystoma mexicanum, assembly GCF_040938575.1. NCBI lineage: Eukaryota > Metazoa > Chordata > Amphibia > Caudata > Ambystomatidae > Ambystoma > Ambystoma mexicanum. The sequence goes on along the minus strand of NC_090923.1, from coordinate 128,503,698 downwards.
AAGCAGCAAGGGGTGCACAAAAGAAAGGGCAAGCATAAGACAATGACAGTGTGGGGTTCTGGGGTACAGATCAAATACCTTCTAAAGTAGGTAAAAAAATGTTTTTTTTAAAAAAAGGTATGCAAGTTGCTTCAGAGTTCTGTAACCTTACAAAGACCCAGCCTGTAACTGGTCAAATAGCTGCTTGGTTACACAATATGGCTGAAAGGTAGAGTTGAAGTTACTAGAGCCCACCTGCATTGCCGGTGCTACCGCCAGTGGTCGTAATAGAGGTTGGCATTGCCTTTGATTATTCTATGGCTCAAGAATTGGGTTGAGTCTGCCCTGGAGTGTGAGCGGCAGCTTCAACACAAATGTCAGTGGTGAGCCCCCCCGCCCACCTCTTGTTATTGCAAAACTGTGTGCCATTTAATAAGACACAGAGCAATCCAACCCCCGAAATAGTTGTCACTATTACCCAAACAAAGAAAAGTAGCTCCCCTTGAAAAAGGGTGGAGGTTTCAGTCGCCCTGCCTTTGACTGAATACAGTTACATCCAGTTCGTTATTCATCCACTGAGCGATAACAATAGCAAACTTCCCAGAACCACACCCTAGACACATGAACACGGATGTATTGGGAGGAGTTGAGCATTAGTGAATTGTGTGACATGCTTCAGGGATAGCGCTTTCTTTTAAGTAACAAATCTCACCCAAGCATCAATTGTGGCACTTCAAATACAGTTTCCATGGAGTGTGCATTTACTTACAGGTTATCGCCCATCCCCTAGACTTTAGAATCTTAAGACAATCTTCCCTACACATTTCTTTTGCACAAAAAGATCCAACTCAAAACATAATAATTTTTGTGGGATGTTTTTATCCACGCATCCAAGCCCTACCTCAAAACTGTGCAGTACTGACATGAAAACATCATGATGGCCAGAGCTTCCCAGAAAATGCCCAGGGAAGTGCATGAAGAATAGGCTGCCACCCATTTTTGCCGATGTTATGGGCACAGAAGGACACTGCCTAAAACCACCATTGGACTACCCACACAGTAGTCTGAAACCATTGGGAATGGCAATGCTGATTGCCAAAAGCAAACCCATAACTGTGGAGAATTCATTTTCTTAAATCCCAAAAAGGGGTGCAGTACCAGTACTCACCACTATCAGAAAGCCGGCGTTTTAAAACCACCAGATTTTACTTTTTTTTTGTGTAAAACTGAATAAATGAACCCAAAACATGCCAAAGAAAGACTTACTGAGAGGTGGATCCAATGTAAAGTTATATTCTGAAGTGACTTGTTGAAGGTTTATAAAAAGACTGGCTGAGCTGTGGATTTCACCAGTTTAAGTAAATGTGGACTGAAAGACAAAACAAAATCTAAATGTTTAAAAGAAATGAGTGACCTATTTCTGAGTGTCACATAGGTTGCAATTGTTTAAATGTCATAGTTTTGAACTTAGAATCAGTATTCTAGCTGCATATGTAAAAAAATTGTCTTGACTTAAACTGGGGAACAAAAAGTGACATTTTATCTGAAACCTGGCTTAAGGAACTGAATTCTGCCCACCAGCCACCCCCATCAGGAGTGAAACTTGAGTCACAGCTGTATTCCCAGGCCTATCTGCCTTTTGCTGGCCACACTAAGGATATGCCATCTCTCTGATAATTGAATTAAGGGGAGCCCCCACAGAATACAGGAGCTCTGAACAAAGCCCTGTCCTGACTCAGGCAAAGGTTTTATTACGGGGCTGTAAAAGTAGCTTCCTCCTGAAGCAAAGGGGAGGAGCACTGCCTGTGAGAGCAAGCTGGCTTGGCAGAACTGGAAAAACCAGAAATTCAACCTTGTGCTGGAGGAAAACCACACCCCTTTGGGGCCAGAACATAACTCTAAAAAGATGAACAACTCAGAGCGGACATGTGAAAATTTTATAAATGATACCATAATTCTTGTGATTTTTCTGCCCACATTTTAAGAGGTTTTTAGAACCGGTGGTATGTTCAGGGGGGTTTTAGCGGAAAAGAGGATATTACTCAAAATGTGTGCATGTGAAAAATCTGACACTTCATCAACTAATGTCCATACTCCTTGCGCACATGTGTGTAAATTTGGGGTAATGTCCGGTATTGCAAACCAGTTAAAAAGTGCAAAATATTGCCATTTCTGAATGCAAGCTCCCAGGAAGAGCAGAGTTTGAACAGGGTATACCTCCTGTAATGCATGATGGGTGCATATGATTTTAAAACAATATGTACCTCTGCAAATATGTATTTGGTTCAAATCTAGATTTGTGTGTAAGTTGACAGGAGGAGTGGACTTTCTGCAGGCTGTAAAATGACATCACTCTGACACAACTTAGCTCCCCCAATCAGGGAAGAAATGAAAGCTTGGCCAATGATAAGTGGAGATGGGTAGGGTCTAGTGATGCTGCACACACACCCATTTTGAAAACACATAAAAGCCGACAGACAGGACAGATAGGGTCCTTCAAATCCATTTGCAGCTGGAAGCTCTGCCGGGAAAATCCATACTTTACCTCCATCAACCTTCAGAGAGCAGACAGACTTCAAATCTATCAAATTTCCAGAACCAGAGAGAGAGCAGAGCTGACCCAGATCACTGTGAAGTGCAGAGACCAGAGTCCAGTCTAAAACCTGACCAGATCCGTGGCGAGGCCCATTCTAATTCAAGAATATAGTGTGAGTACATAGCAAGACTGTGCAGAACCAATCTTAGTTAAGATAATATAATTCAAGCTATTTTAATCTAAGTAGAACTGCCTCCTAACTGTCACCTGTCATTTGTAAAGCTGTCACTTGTCATTTTCTAGTTGCAAGCTGCACTTGTCTTTTTGAACTTTAAAATTTCAAATCTGAAAAACGACCTTTATTTAATCGCTCATATCTCCGTGACTGTTTGTGCTAGAGACTTGCAGTAACTTTCATCTGGAAGCTGAGATCCTAGGCTGTCTTAGGACTCCAAAACGATAGTGATAGTCCTTGTAGTTCCTCTGTAATTGCGCTCGGCGCATTCGCAAATTTAGCCGCGATTTGACATTTTACCGCGATTTGCAAATTTCTTCACGTGTAAAAATCTGCTGCTGCTTGCCTTCCATTTGCCAAAAATTCGTTTAACCTGCTAGTTACACCCTAGATCCTTGCTAAAGTGAGCCTGGACTAATATTAACTTGATTTCACTCACCCTGAACCTCCTAGAGAGAATTAAAAGCATTTTAGCATATTTATTTCTACATTGCCAGCATATTTAAAAGCATTTGGGCCTGTGTTTTCAACGTCTGTAGTCTAAGCTGCTGGGGTGAACTGAATCACATTTGATTGCATTTCTGAGAACTGTGTGCCTTCCTTCCATTTCCTTGCATTGCATAACGGGGGGGGGGGTGAATTGTCCAAGAAAGTGATTACATTGTTTTGTTGAAATCATATTGAGTATTTTCTGTACTGCATTTCATTCCACATTGCATCCATTTGAAACCATAAAAGTATTGTTGCTATCTTATCCATTTCATGTCAACTCCTTAGTGATTATCAAGAAGTGTGCTAGTGCCAGATTCTCCGTTGTTAATCTTTATACCAGATTAAGTGTGATATCCAATTATTAATTTATTATAAAGCGTGATATAATATATATTGTTTAAGTTATCAAATAAACCTTTAAACTTGCAAAACATAACTACTTCTTGGCTCAGTGGGGTCAGGGGGATTCCAAGGGAGGGGTGTTATATAGGGGTAGTCATCCAGAACGCATGAACTGGACATAAAGATATATCAATAAGGGTTTTCATTCAGTATTATAGACTAGGCGTTGATTTAGCTGTAGTGTTGAATTGAATCCTCTTACATTTTACACAACAGCTTACTAATAAAGTGGTTCTAACAAGTGCTTCATTTGTGGAGGTGTTTGCCAGGACCAGAACCCCGGACTTATTTCTGAGCACAGTCAGACGGTTTCATTATGATGTGTGTTTTGGTAGCTATTTTTTTTTTAGCTGTCCGAGTCATGCCGTATGCATCAAAATGTGAGCCATGTTGACGTGGCCAGCCATCCGGTTCATGAATAACAGACGGGTGTGCACCAGTGTGCAGTCCACCAACTACCCAAGCCTCAAACACACACGGACTGGCACAAGACCATGAGAGGTGGCTCACCATCGTCAGTGCCTTTAGTGGGGCATAGGTGACCAACAGAGCCAATAGCACCACCAGAGGGGGGGGGGGTTAAGGCCATGGAAAATGCCACTGCCAAGGATGTTTGTCCCGACTGCTGTCCTATGGGGTGCCTTGCTCATGGCGGGCTAGTTCACCAGCCTAGCAATGATATTTTCATTACTTTACAATGGAAAGAAACCCCTTTCAGTCTATAGACAGCAAGTGGAACATGTTGGCTATCGATCCACAGGAAATGGACCAAGAGGACATTGATAACGAGGATGTGTTTAAAGAAGCAGTTCCAGCTGGCATCTAATTTCAGGGCACACAGACTATGCCATGTTATTCTGAATCAATGTCAAGTCAGGTAATGCTCACCTCCGTGTCTTTAATAGAATCAAGACAACCCTGCGCTATAAGCATGGGCAATCTTCATTGGTATTTGTAAAATCACACATCTGCCATGGGTAGTTCATCCACCAATGAGCTGCAGCCACAAATGTTGACGCTGTGGGGGGCATAAGTGGGTGGTGAGCTGCTGTCACAACATGGCACAAGGAACCGGGCACAGGCATGTGTGGAAATATTTGGGTCTGGCACTGGTTTTCAAACTAAGCACTGGTGTAGGATGACCAGATTTTGAAAATAAAAAACCAAAACACACCACAAACCTAAAAAGTAGGACTGGCGTCGCTATCCCATTCAATCCCCCCACTGCCTGGGCCCCACCCCGACCCAGGATTACACATTAAAATAAATGCAATTTCCAGCACTTCTCTACTTCCATAAAAACTGCAGATTCCGCTGCGACACTAAGCATGTTAATAACAAAAGAGACTTTGCTTTGCTTGTTATTATTGTGTGTGGGTGGATGGATGGATGGATGGATGGATGGCAGTGCCTGCGCCAGTGGTGCGTTTTTACGCATCTTAAACTCAGATGGAACTGGCAAGTGTTTCAAAGCTCTCATCTTTGATTTCGCTGTATGATCAGATAGTCTGTGTGAAAAGGCAAGTTACCCTCATATGCTCTTCTAGGCACTATAGAAAGGCTACCCTCAAAGTCATCCAAGTGCAAATAGACTGGCCATTTTAAGGTTTTGGGATTCTAGTAATCTCTAAATGCAATAGCCAGACTACCCTTATAGTCTTGCTATATCTCTTCTAAGTTCTATAATAGGCAACCATCAGGAATCCTCCAAGTGCAATGCCAAGGATACCTGCATATATTGTTTGTGTGATACACTGGCTAACTTGGAGATCTACTAAGTGCAGCGAATAAGTTGCCATCACATATCTTTGAGCGCAATAGACAGGCAAACATTGTAAAAAGGTGCAACACAAAGTACCCACTCCCAGATGCATCCAAGCGCAGTACACTGCCCGCCCCCAAAATCAGTTTAGCCTTCACAGATCTAAGTGAAATGCATGTGCTAACCTTCACAATTTCTTCTAGAGCAACACATCTGTTAACCTACACAATTTCTTTTTAAGTGCAGCACGTGTTACCTACCCAATATCTCTGGAGTGCAACACGTGCTAACCTACATGTGGTAATCTTCTAGCTGCCATATCAGGCTACCCGCTTATCATTGGGCAAGCCTCCCAAATTTAGTGCAAAAGACAGGCTTTACCATGGACGATTTCAATAGATGGGTTGTCCGGTTTATAGTGGTAAAGTCGAAATGACAATGTCGAAAGTCATAATGTCTAAAAAAATAAAAGTCGAAAAAAAAATGTTGAATTTCTTTTTTTGGTTGCTTTTTGTTCGAAATGGGGGGGTTCCTCCCCTAACCCTCCTTTTTGTAATTTTTGTTTGTTTTACCCCTTTTTTTTCCCCCTCCGGAACCCAAAAAAATCATGTAAATTAAAAAATAAAGCACTCGACTTTTTTTCTGACTTTTTTTTCTTCGACATCATGTGTTTCGACATAATGTGTTCGACTTATTCACTGCCTACCGGGTTGTCCTAGTACATCTATTGAGCGGGAAAAACTATCCCAATACATCTTCCAGGTGCAATGAACAGTCTGTCCTCATATCTTCAAGGCACACTGGACCAGTTCTCCGAATAGTCTTCCGAGTGCTGTGGTTAGGAAAGAAAACCACACGTGTACATTAATGCAGGGTTCAGAATTGCTGGGACCAGCATATAGCCTAGGAGAGCCCGGTTACCTTGGCGCCCACACCTTCAAAGAGCTGCCCCCGGCCAAGTGGTGCCACACACTTGCCACCTCTTGCGAGATTAACTCAGTTTGTGAATTTGGCTAAAGAAGCATTAGGGCACTCATAGAAGATCTTTAAAGCAGAACGGAAAATACATAAATGACGCGGTTGCCATCTCATATGGGAGATAGATTTGCACAGCGCAATGTTCTCTAGATACAACTCCTACCTTGTGGATGATATTGGATACCCATGAGCTGCGTTTTCCCTCCTGCTCATCAAATCTTGGTTTCAACCCCCGTTCATGTATTTTTAGTGTTGAAGTGCACAGAGGTAATTGAAATGTGCCAGGTGAGCCCCACTATTGCAGAGTACAGAGGTACTCCATTTTTCTCTGCTAGGTACTACTGAGTGCCATTAAGTTGAGTAACAAACATCTGTTATTAGCACCAAGATGCCCCTTTGGGTTGTACGTGCGCTTTACAAATCTGCCCGTTATGTTAGGTGCGCCTGTCCCTACACACACCCCTACTTCCGCTGCAGCCAGACAGGACCATGTTGGCCATCCAGTAGCATCATTTGGCTACTGGTTGCCAACTCCCAGAACTCAACTCTAATTCAAGAGATTTGGGCTGCACCCCAACACCTTTACAAAAACATCAGCAAACAGAGAACCCACAACAAGATGCCAGAGGTGGACTTGCCTACAGGGTACTCGGGAGATTTCCCGGTAGGTCCCTGCACCCTGGGATTCGTGTGGAAACCCATTTCATTTCCAAATGTTCTCATAGGAATAGGGTTGGGCTTGCTGAAAATGTGTAATGTGGGGCCACTTAGAATATTATTTCCAGGGCCTCTTTTGGTTCCATTCCCCACCATGCAAGACGCTGGCACACCGCTTACTCTGAGCTGCAAGACCATTAATGTCTCGAACAGCCATCTTCATTACAGAGCAACGCGACTGCCATATTGTGTATGGAAGTGTCTTCGCATCACCCCCAAAACACTTAAAAAATTGACAAGTGTCCAGCCTTTCCGTCTCGAATAACGCAAGCAACTGGACATGGACATTATCTGTGAAGAAGCCGATGGAGGGGAAAAAATATATAGTTTTTGGAACATTTGCCTTTTGAACCAAGAACACACAAATATAGTGCTTAATTCAAAGTGGGTTAATCTTGTGCAGTGAACAAACCTACCCATTACCATTCTGACTACCAACTCAGAAATGCTTAAGGGCTTCATCACACCAGCTTGGAGTTCAACAGGTGCATTAACCCCTTCCCCCCCCACCCCCCAAGGTATGCCATCCGCTGGTCCATTTCCTAAAATGGTGTACTCTTTCACAAATCAACTGGCAATCTTACTAAACCTTTAGAATTGTAGGACTAAATGCAAGATTAAACATATATATATTGGTTTACACTGATGGATATTCTCCAACGTACCCTCATTTTGAGCGACAAAGATAGAGAGCTGCAGATGTATTACGCAGATTGCCCAAGATCACACAATTGAGCTATGAAATGAAAAGCAGCCAGAAAAGTGGCAAGACGACCACATTACCTTACATTAGGAAGGCACTACAGTGTAACAATCTGACTGGGGTACATGTAACAAATGAGAGCATTTACAATCCTGCATAATAGCTGAATTCAAGATATCACTTACAGAGTTGATGCATCCCAGGTCCTTGTTCAGCAGCCAGGACAGCGACAGCTTGCCCTCCCCCTTATAGCAGGACTGTATCCGCTCCTTAATCTTCTCCTTGATCTTCTTCAGGGTGAAGAGACAAAGCACCGACTCCTTGGGTGGCTTGATGCGGTTCTTCTGGCCCTGCGAGAAGACTGTGAACAGGATATCCTCCCTCTCCGAGATACCCAACTCTCGGGCAAGCCGCTTACCCGGCTTGCTGAGATACGCATCCTGGATCAAGCGGTACTCAATGTTATCCTTGACACAGCCAATAGGGAACTCCACGTAGGAGTAGAACTTGGGGTCGCCCACGCAAAGCCGGACAATCTTGGAGGCAAAGAACTGTTCCCCGGTGGAATCGGGAGAGGTGAACTGTGTATCAAGCTGCAGGGTTAGGTAGTAGACAAACTGCTCGCTGCTGAAACTGTATATGTAATAAATATCAAAGGAGGGAAACTTGGAGAGGGTGTCGGAGGGGATTTTGAGCTGGGAGGATACAAACTCATCCTGATAGACAAAGCCGAACATCTCTGCATCCTCGTTGTCGGCCATTAGCTTTCGACTAGAGAGAGTTGGGAAATACTCAGACTTCCCATCGACGGGAGTACCAATGAAGAGCTTGTTGTTGCCATTGGGCCCCTCGATGATAACACCGGACATAGTGCTGGACTCGTTGACGCTGGAGAAGTAATGCTCCTTTCGATGGTGAGGTTCGCCTAGCTTGAAGAGGTCATCCAAGCGGACAAACTGGCAGATCCCCTGAGAGGCGCTGCCGCAAGCGATGAGCCTGTTCCCAGAGTAGTCCACCAGCAGAAGCTTGTTGACATTGTTGGTGGTTACCAGCCCGTGTGGGCAGGACTGGACACTGGGTGGCGGGTAGCACTTCTCGTTGTCCTCCACTGGGCCAGTCACATGGGTCCCCAAGAGCGTCAAGTTGCTGGAGAGTTTGTAAATCCGGTTGACAGCCCCAAGGTACACCTCACCAGTTTTATTATGTACCACCAGGTGCGTGAGGGTCCAATCGTTGATAGAGTAGGTTACAAAGGTTTTTGAAGTCTCCGAACGCACCCACGTGGTACCCAACAAGAGCAAGGGCCAGATGTACTTAATTAGAAGCCACATAACTGCAGAGGCACCCCAAAGACAGCACTTCAGCTGGCCAAAATGAAAACACTGCTAAAAACAAAAAAACAGGGGCACATACATCCACCAGGTCCTCGTGTTGGGGCTCCTCATTTAGGGCATGGTCAACAGGAATACTCTGCAATTCCTAGGGAGAAAATGAAAGAAGAGTTCAGCCTTGGTGGAATGCAGTGTCAAAAATCCTCTCAGCTACTGAACCCCCACCCGCAGTAACAGCGTGCAGAAAAAAAGGAGACATGCACAATTTCTAGCAAAAGAGTGGACTAAGATGACAAAAATTGTGACTGCATTTTAGCCCCACAGGTATCCTACTATTTTTCACTCTCCACCCCCCAGCCCACATTAATAAAATACACAAGAACTCAACTTGTTCCCAACACCTCGAAACACTAGGTGAACGCTTGCACGCCTACTGAACTCGAAGTGCATGCCCCATTGAAACACTTTCATTTGTATAGTGGTCCTGGCCAATATACCAGCAGCATTTGCACAATCCCACACCTGCCCTCTCCAGCCCTCACCCATCTCCCCCAAAGCCCACTCTTAAAATTGAAGAAAAAGTAGACACCATTTGGTTAAACAGGGGCTCCAAGATGGCCACCTTTGGTCAGAGCCTACTCTTTATGAATCTTCGTGATGAAATATCATGGGGAAATCAGGGACCATTAGGCACAGCAGCCGGCGTCCATCCAATGTTAGAACTGTTGACATAGGGCCTAATTCACAGAAGCATTTTATAATGGCAAAACACCATTGGAAAACGCTATGTGAATAAGGGCCATAATCCGGGCCCCATAAAGGGAAAGGGGGTTGACCAAACTCTTCCCAATTAATTGAAATCAGGGGTGGCAAAACACACAGCAAAAGGACCACAATGATTTGGCGAGGAAACTGCCTTTAGACCTGTTTATAGTGTTTGCTGTTCAATAATAACTAGGGATAGAGGCATGTTCAGGTGCTAAACATCTGCCCGTCTAACAAAATTGTCAACACAGATGAGTATCCAATTTTAAGGGCTGACATGTCAATGCAGCCCTACATGTATGACACACTGGTCTAAGGGACGTGTAAATTACTTCTTAGCCTCATGCCACATATGTGTCTTCACTGTTTACAGGTCACTTGGTCTTGGCGATGGTGGCACTCGTTGGTCGTTTTTTTCTTTGAGGTGGTGTTGTGTTAATACGTGGCCCATCAGGGCCCGTTGTAGAGTTTGTATATCGTCTATTAGTATTTTTTGGATTTGGTTTCAGTGAGCATTGGAAAACCAAGATTTAATTAAATATCTTTGGAAATATTCAAAATTAGCCACAAAGGTTTTTTTTTTTTTAAATTAACTTCAAATCACTGACGGGAACACCAACTTTCTGTGTGTACACGCACACATAGGAAAGCAGAGGATCCAGGGACGTGTAGAACCCAGAACACTCCACGCGCCTTGAGAAAGACCCCAGAGGTACGAAACAAGGGTCAGCTGACCGCTAACAATAAACAAAGCACCAACAATGGTTTTCAATGCTGTTTTATTTCAAGAACTATCCTTCATCAATTAATGAACCCAGCGCTCAGGCGATCAGGGCACAATCTCCTATTGGCACGTTGATGCTACGTTCTTTGGGTTTGGCATGACCCTCAAGAAGTTTGAATGTTGGTGATTAGAAAGAGGACTGGTCATAAAAATGAATGCTGCACTGTGAGGAATTCGACAATCTGCTTTTTTGATTTTTCAATAATGAAAAGGAATGAAGGGAGCCCAACCTCCAAGGACTGTGCGAGGCCATTCCACACACAGTCCATCTGCTTCCCGCACAAAACAGTCACATGTATTCCGCAAAGACACAGCCGCCGATTTTCCAGTCATTCAGCTGGAATATGACAGTACATCAAAGCATCTCAAGGAGGGAGAAGTCGCACCTTCCTCCAGCACAGGCAGCCTAATTTACATATGAAGGGCCCCATGCATCTGCATTCCTTTTGTACTCCGGCTGGTGGCAGCGCATACCAACGGGATAATTGAAGCCAGCCTAGAGTAGAGGCTTGGTTGCCGGAGAAGACAACAAGAAGGCGGAGCCAACACCCCTTTGGTATGCAATGTGTCAACTTGAAGCTAGTTCCCACCTGCTGTATGAAAAGGCAATTAAATGTATGTCTGGGCCCACTAATTACCGTAGGCAAACCCCTGCAGAACTGACCGCTTTCAGAGGGGAGAAGTAAGTGGTTTGGGGGAGACAGGAGTGTGCTCTCAGCACAAACTTCAAGGGAAAATCTGCACATCAAGAGTCTCAGAGGGCCCAGAGAGACACTTTGATCTACAACAGACAGGAAGATGGGTGTAACTTAGGTATGTGTTGTCACCCCTTGTCTGTCCTGTTGCAGTTCACTCTAGTCCTGATCTCATGCATAACAGAAGATTGTTGGTGGGGACCCAGAATTGGTTCATTAAGGTGGGCTTAGCCTGCACCAATCACTGGGGCCCGTTTGGCTTTAAAAGAGGGCTGAACCCCTCACTTAGCAGATCTGAAGTCTTCGAAAGAAGTAAGAAGGACTCATTTCGACCAGAGCTGAAGGTACAGTCTACCTTTACATCTTCTGCCAGTGGAGAAAGGCCAAGAGTTCCAAGAGGGAAGCAAGATCCCTCCTCCTAAACATCTCCCAGGGAACAGAGGAGGATAGCGGACTCAGAGGACACGTCCAGCAGCTTCAGAACCGGTACCCAGCCAGCACACAGCATGCCCTGCTAGGTACTGCCAGCAAACTTCCTAGGTGGGAAGTGCCAGAGAGTCTAAGAACACAGGACAAGGCTGTTGCCTGCAAACACTCTCCTGAGCCCTGTGAAGAAGCTAGGTGGTGTGCCACACAAGCATCATCCAGCGTACATCTGTTAATGGAGATTTGAGACATGTCGAGTCCTCGAACCACAACCGGCTGCACCGCTGACTGTTGTCACGCCGCAGTAACCAGAGCCGTCCGAGACGCCTCGACCAGCATTCCAGATCACCCAACCAGCACAGAGAGAACAATACTTGGCCCGCAGCCCCGTGTCGGACAGCCTGCAGACGTCTGTCCAGCCTCGCTTGACGAACTGCATGCCGTTTGGTACCCTAAGCCGTCGCCCGCCACCAACTCGGTTTCAAGGACTGCAAAGCACCGTGGAACTACCTCGGCGCTGTCCAGCACCAAGAACTTCTTCAGCACCAGGTACATTGTGGTCCGACGCCCTGGTCCTTCTCCAAAGGTCCCTAGAGACAGGTATGACCCTTTGCCCCCTTGGTGCTGAAACCAAATAATCTTGAACAGTAAGACTGATTACTTTACCAACTACCCTCCTGTCAGTATCCAGAGTGCATCCCTTTCTTTGTTTAGCGGTCTATCCTCCGTGTTCCTTTACAGGGTGGGTCGTATTTGAAGTGTACTAGAATTATCTGTTGTAGTAATAATAAAGTAGATATTTTTAAAAAAACGTGACTGTACAGTCCCTTTTATCATTGGGTAATAACTGTATTTTTTCTGTGTTGCAACTAACCAACTATCTACGACCTTGCAGCTGTTCCATCCACGTTACCAGAAATTGGACAAGGGGGTCGTATAATTCACTTGTATTCCAATCTGTTTGTATCCCTTCTGGTGTACTAGAGGTTTGGGGTTGATTGATGGTTCAGAAACAAATATTCATCCCTGGACCACTGGTGCCCTGGAAGTTGATTTGTCACATGCAGGGAGAACACTTACTACAAGCAGGTGACTGCTTGATACGTCATCTTTCACCAGGTTTGTCCTGATAGTACCATTGTAAAACACAGTGGCTGTTCTGGTGGTGAAGTAGGAAGAAGCCAGATGAAAGGTAGGGGGATTGTGTTGGGGGCAGGGGGGTCTTGTGAAGGAAAGGCATGATACCAGGTAGTGGGTTTGCGATCATTTTCCATTGTGATCTGGTGAGGAGTGTTTAGTGGGAGGGAGTATGCAGAAGGGCATATTGCCACTAATGCTTTGTGCACTTCACCCAATGCCCATGGCATGAATGCCAGCTATCCACATACAAGAGTGCAACCCATTTCAGACTAGGCAAGAAAGAATATTCTCTCGCCACTGGCCAGTGCAAATCTTGTAGATGAAGTAAGTTTTCCTTGCAGTATGAACCTCATAATGGCAATTAGTCACGTTTTGGTGTAATGATCAAAGTGCTACGATACTGAACCCTGATGGTGGGGTGCAATCAGCCAAAATCCAGAACCATGGCAGCGTGCCACAAAGTAACTCAACATGTTTCAGTAACGGTCGGCTTCATCAGACACACAGTGCATGTCTTGTTTATTCGATTCCTAAAGCTCTTACAGAATTAGTGAGATGGTACAAATAGAGATAGTTAGACCAGTACAAATATCAAGTAGAATAGAGGGAAGAGGCAAGACAAAAGATTAACCATACAGATAGAAATGTCTACGTGATCCGATTAACTATAAAAATGATGGCCTGACCTAGCAACTAAACGTTGCCAGACTATAAATTGAGATTAAAAATGAAAACAAATAATAAAATACGAGTGCACGACCGACCATGAAGGAGTGTGGGAACAAAGATAGAAGTGGCATCAGAATAACAACGATAGGAACCAATGGCGATCAGCAAAATAAGTCTGAGCAGTAGTACAAAACAAGGAAACCGGGACACGCCATCAAAATAACTGACAACCATCGGCCGAGCTTGCGTCTCTATCACCATTCCGGACTCACCACCAGTCATAAGAGTCCGAAGGCAGCTGCAAAGCACGCCCTAGTCCAATACGATGCCAAATAAGCATTGCCCAGTCTAGGCCGCCATAGGCTCTGGAGCCAAAGGCAACGCCTCCCAACCCCAGGAAAAGGGGGTAAGCATGCCAGCCAGCATCAACAGGTCAGGAATCAGGCCCTGCAGCATCCAGCGACATGCCGGTGCACACCGAGGTTCCCTGGCTCGGCTCACCGCTCAAGGTTCTGCAAAGACGCCGGCCCAACATCCACAGCCGCTCGAAAGCGAGCAAGCTCCAAGCTGACCACTCCAACACAGCCGCAGTCGGAAGGCTGTCTACAGCCGGGTCCAACAGCCCAGACGTCCACCATCCACCGGTAGCCATCTATTCAAACTCTGTCTTGGCTCACCAGCAACACCACTTAGAGGGAGGCAAGGCGGGAAAGGCTGATGAAACCGGTCCATCAGGTTCGATTAGCAAGGCTGATCGACCCAAAATACTCTTGGATAAAATCTCAAAGAAAACCAAGAGAAGCACTAGATGTGGGGCGAGTAGATTACCAGCCAGGACTCCATGGCGATGTCACCAGACTAAAGCCTTCTGGGAGTTTTAGTTCTCCTGATGTAACAGGCTACAATGACTACACTCCCTATAGTGTGTGGTTCCAGCCCTCGCCTTGTCATTTGCAGTGTCCCCACAGCCATGTAGTCACCGTAACGAGTTCACACTTATTTTCATACTGCAAGTTTACAAAAGCCAGTCTTCAGTTTGATAAGTATTTCCACCAGTCAATGAAAGTGCCCGGGTTCATTACATTAAGTTTAAGGAGTGGGTTGGGGCACAGCGATGGCATTGGTCGCTAATGCGTCAGTTAACAAAATAGGCTCAAAGAACAAAAACAATTCAGTTCCATAGAGATTTCTTGTAATAATGTCTATTCTTATATAGCACCTTGCACCCGATCACTTCAGCTTTTATGCACGGTCCTAACAGGTGTTCCCAGATGAAGGCTACTCAATGTATCGGCCCCAGGAAGGGAGAGTTGCCCTTGCCATGTGATTCGAACTTTCAAAGTGTAGGCTGGGGGGTACTTACTAGAGCGCTATATACCTGGGTACCCAAGTTGAACAAACCCATGTTATCTCGGGAGGATCGCTCTGGGGCAACGTGCTCACCTTGGAAGCAAGACGACACGGAGCAACACAGGTTCGATCCCCGGGTCTGCCCTTAGAAACCTCTGGATTATTTATAACCCATCATGTCAGGTCATACGGTCACACAAGACCGGAGGTGGGTGTCAAGGTTACCGACATACAAAGATTTAATTTAACAAACCAATGCATTCGAGGAGTAATAATCCAGGTGCACACAATTCCAGACCACCATGGAGCAGATACCTGGTGATGGTGTGCCCTGGTTTCCCGGCAACATGGTCACTGGGCTTGGCCTGCTAGAAAGGACTCGCTGGATTGGTCACTATGTGGTCACCCTATAAACAGCATGAAAAGAGGAGGGCTGGGGTGCAGCTGCATTCGCAGACCAGAAGCGCCTGCATACAATCCATCAATTCCTTCCAAAAGCAGCTGCAGGCTTTAAGGATGTATTAACCGCCCTCAAACGAGATCTGTGCGCCACCAGCGAGTCACAGGTTAAGGCACTGGATGCTGAGCTGGCTGCTCAACTCAGCCTTTTATCCTTTGTATCATAAAAGCAGTGCCAGTGAAAAGGCAAACCACGCCCGATATGGACAGCACTCAAAAGCTGCAAGGTGGTTTACAGCGGGCGGCTCCCACCGTCGGCATTGTGATCAGGGTGTTTGATTTCACTTCTAGGTGGTGTGCAACCTGCGGCTCTCCAGGTGTTTTGGAGATCGTGCCTGCTGTGCTCAACTTCCAAGCCATTAGGTTGGCAGATTAGTCACGCGGGCGGATAAGCCAGTCCCATTTCCGGCTTCCCTTTCAAGCCCCGGGCAAACAGGAGCGTTTGAAGCCGTCTCCCGTTTGCGTCCACCGCACCCTGCCATCTTGGATGCGGCAGGTGACTCGGGGCGTAGCTCTATTGTCAGCCATCAAAAACCTGCCCGGGCACACACCTGGCTCCGGAAGCCGTAGGCCTGGATATAGCAGCCGAGTGCCTGCTTTCACTGCTGCATGTAAGAACTTGTTTCATATGGTGCCCGCTGGCACGCTGACCAGCCTATAGTGTCTCACCTCCTCGCATGGTGGCGCCTAAATGCACTTGGAAAATCTGCAGAATCGTCGTCGGACCCATTTGCCGTTATCTGCACTCAACTGTAGTATATTTACTTACTCTGCCTGGGCAGACTATCGTTCAGAGGACTAGAACGGACAGGTTCCACCGGCCGCCATTTGAGACCTGGCTTGTCCATCTCTAACTTGGACCCCTGGAGTTCTTTCAGGTCAGTGCCTGTCCAAACAGGTGCCCCACAACTCTGCCCCATGGCCAGGAGGAAAAAAGGTGCATGCTTCTTACATGATAGCAGCATGTAGAAGAGTGCAGCTGAATGACTTCCTGTCCGACCACAGCCACTCATTGATTGGCTGAGACAAGAGCACTTCCTGCTATAGCGGCTGGTGGCAAAATTCAAGCGTAGTCCTTTCGTACCTCCGAGCTCCCCTGGCATTCCCCTCGCCATCCCCGACTCCCCTCCTCCCCCACCCACTTCACTGTGCCAGTCAAAAAACACTGGCGCTGTCACAAACACCCCCCCCAAGCACAATGTCCCAAGAACTCATCCCCTGCAAGACCCCAACAATACCACCGCTCGCTATCCCCCCTCCACCACCAGGACCACCATCCCCTTTCCCTACTCTGCCCCAGTCCCATGCTATCTCAGCACCACAAACCCACCCCCCTTTTCCAAGAAAACACTCTCGCCAAACCAAAACACCCAGCCCACCTCCCACAGTACTGGCATCCCCTTTTCTCTCCCCCGACGTGAGCATTTTTTTGGCTCAGTTCGTATTTGCCGCCCCCCCCATCTCTGCCCTGGTTCAGCGCGATCCGCGAGTCTCTTGGCTCTCCCAGCTGTATGCCAAGTCAAAGGGAATCGGTTTCCTCACCAGCAGACTACTCAACCAGCTGCGCTTTGCATGCTGGGACATGTAGGCGTTGGAGACTGCACAGGTGCAGAGGCTGGGCATGTCTAGGTGGGAGAGAAAAGACGGGACCAGGCTTCTATGAGCAGGGACCGCTCTATGTACTTCTACAGAGTAATATGATAACAAGTGATTTGCTCACGCAGTTTGGAATAACCAGGTGAATATACCGTAAATTGCAATCCGAGGTTGTAGTCTTGATATATGATGTGGCATTTATAACGCGCCTTTACACACGGGTTTCTAGACGTGACAAGGAGGGGGAAACAAGGAAGGACAAAATTACGATTTTACTAGGCCTTGTGTCATTCAGATTGCACAAGTGCAGGGAAGAGGGAAGGTGAGAAATGCCAGGGGAGGGTGGGGGGGAGGGGTAAGTGCAGTTCACTCACAAGTGCAACCAGCGAGTGGCTCATAAGTGCAGAGAGAAGGGACTGTAGGGTTGCAGATAGACCCTTAAGTGCTGGGGATCCCGAAAGCAGTGCAATCGCAACTGGACATGCAGGAGCCAGAGTTCAGAGGGTGACCAGTGCATGGAGCAGTCCGGTGCATCAGCAGGGGAGAGGAAGAGAGAAAGCAAAGCTAAAAAGGAAGGTCTTGAGTTGCGTCTAGAACCGGAGGTGGTTCTGCTCAAGTTTGAGAGGCAGGGTGGCTGTTCCAGAGGGAGGCCGCAGCCAAGGAATTAGATCTGCCCCCAACTCTCTGCTTGGCGAAGCGTCTGACCCACGGAGAGTTGGAGGTGGATGAGCATACAGCTCGAGGAGGAAGATGTTTGGAAGAGAAAGTTGAAGGTAGAGTGGTCGTAGGCCCCAGAAAGCCTTGTGGACGCTGCAGAGGGTCTTGAACTTGATCCTAGCAGCCGCAGGGAGCCAGTGAAGAGATTTCAGAGCTGGAGAGATACTATCCCTGGGCTTGAGGCCAAGTGCAAGTCTTGCAGTCCTGTTCTGGATAAGCTCTAAAGATCGAAGAGTGGAGACAGGCAGATTCAGAAAGAGGCTGTTGCAATAGTCCAGCCTAGAGAGGACCAGAGCTATGGAGACAGTGAGCTTCTGGGGGAAAGTGAGAAAAGGAAGACTACCTGTGAGGTGGTGCGAGCTGATAGTTTGACTTCTTAGAGAGGTCAGAGATGTGAGGAGAGAAGGCGAGGGTGGAGCCGAAGAGGACACCAAGGTTCTTAACCTCACAGGAAGGAGCAGGAAGAGGGCCCAGAGTGGGTGGCCAGAGAGAGGAGGGAGCGCGTGTCCCAATGAGGAGGATCTCAGTCTTACTGGGATTTAGGAAGAGATCATTGGCGGGGAACACCATTCCTGAATTGCGGCCAGACAGCCTGGTATGAGAGAAGAAGCAGAGGTGGCTGAGTGGAGCCTGAAAGAGAGCTTAGTGTCATCCGCATAACATTGAAAATTGGAGCAAAAAGTAGCGATGCAGTGTGCAAGAGGTGCCAGGTAGTGGTTGAACAGCCAGGGAGATAGGTTAGACCCCTGGGGAATACCACAAGTAGCGAGAGAGACATCAAGAGGAAAGACCCCAGTTGGACCTGAGAGGGACGATGGGCGAGAAAGGAGGTCAACCAGGCCAGGGCCTGATTAGTAATGCCAAGGTTGTCCCAGAGATGATGGAGCAAGATGTCATGGTTGACCGTGTCAAAAGTAAAGGACAGATCAAGGAGAATGAGGACAGAAGAGAGATTAGAGTCAAGATTGGAGAGCAAGTCTTTGCAGGTATTCAGGAGAGCTGTTTCTGTGATGGCTGCTCTGAAGCCAGAGGGATGGGCATGGAGGAAACCAACAGATTCAGTATCTAGATTATGCTGGGAGATGACCAGCTTTTCCAAGAGTTTGTGCAAGAAAGGAGTGATTCAAATCGGGTGATAGATAGCCGGAGAGGAAGGATCAGCAGAGGGCTTCTTTAGAAGGGGGTGCACAAGAGAGTGCTTAAGGGCAGAGGGGGCAGTTGCAGTGGCAAAGGACTGATTGCAGAAAATGGCCAAAGCTGGGGCAAGGGAGTTGATGTGGTCCTTCATAGTTCTGGATGATCAGGGGAGAACCTGCTTTGATGAGACTTTCATAGATAAGACTAGTCTAGTAACATCGGGGGTGAACAGGGGAAAGGAGGAGGAACGGCCTCAGACGGGCCAAGAGTGGTGGAGGAGGAGGAAGAACTAGAGGAAGAGAGGGGGGACAGGAGTTTTAGTAGTGAAATGAGAGGCCAAGGCCGTGCAGAGGACCTGGGAGGGAATAGGAGTGGTATAGACTGCAGCAGGATTGGCTAGCTCCTTGCAGATTTTGAAAAATTCAGCCGAGTTGTTAGATGCCACAGAGATGCAGGCTTGGATATAGGCGCTCTTCTTGAAATACTTTAAATGCATATAATGGACTAAAGTAAATACAAGTCCCAGGACTGGAACTTGGGGTATGTACACCATGTATGCCGCAAATGGGCTAATTTGGAGACCTCTTTGGGTGCACGTAAAATCTGCGTTGACGCAAGGGTGGACCATGATTACACATCCATCATGGAATCAGTAGATGTCAGGGTACTTCCTGCGAGGCGCTCCAGCAGAACGAGCAGCGACTGTCTCAGACAAGTCAACCCTTATAGGCCTCCTACACAGACGAACCACACATCATTCCAGGCCTTCAGAGGTAACAGCACAGTTCTCCCCCCAGTCTCCCAATTGCCTGCCCCTCCCCGATCCCCACGCCACGCCACTTTACCCCAATCCCAGCCAAAAGCAGCTATATGGGAATCAGACATTTTGTGGATTGTGAAAGGTTCGGGGTAGCTTGGTCGCAGTACCCGAAACACTAAGAGTATTTGCGAGGGAGGTGGTTCTCAGTCAGAACGCCCTTACTATTGGAATGATGAGGAAGATCTACTGTAACATAACGGCTGGGCTAAGGGCTTCATGCTTAGTTTGTGATCCTCCAGGTCTTTCACGGTCACCCTGAGCCGAGCAAAGTCTCAAAAAGGGAATCCACTGGGCGGAGTCCAACACCTGGGCACAGTCTCACCCCTGCAAGATCGCAAAGCCCTGTTGCATTAAAAGTAGTCTTGTGTTTGGAAATGTTTAGTTAAGGGTCAATCTTTGCTCTATACATAGCTATCAAATATCCCACCAAGCAAACTTGTTGCCCTCTAGAGACTTGCCAAATGGATCCTTTTGGTGATCAGTCTTTTGGAAACCCAAAGGACCTGTACAAGGAGTGGTCTGATTATTGTTGCAGAATTCCAAGGAGTAGACGTTTTCCAAGTCTGACGGTGTGCCTTCCCTTGGAAAGCATTCCTGGTAAGGCCACTTCCCTTCTGCCCACCACGTTGCGGCTTCTCAGACTGTGCAGGAAAACAGGTTGGTGGGGGAGGAATCGGGCTCCAAAGCAGCGTCCAGTAACTACTCACCCACCCTCTTCCCTCCTTGCCCTTGGTCAACACTTTTTAGGGTGACCAGACATACCGGTTTTGCACACCGAGAGTTTTACATTTAAAACCCCTGTCCCAGTTTAGAGGAATGCGAGGGTTACTACTTCAAAGTTTCACATTTCTATTCATTTTGAGCGTTATGTATTTTCATTCTAGATCATTATTTATGATATACGACTCGAACCTCCAATCTTTCAATTACCAACCACATGACTGATTATGCCACAGAGACTTCACAAAAACAGATACTCATAGACCTGCAATCACAATCAGAGCAAGTTATTTATTTTTAACTTGCTTATAGTCACAACTAAAGCTACAGAGTTTAAATCCAGGATCAGTGCTTCAAGTGTAAATTGCACACAAGCCAGTTTTGTACGAGTGTAGTCATCACCTGGGCCCTACCCAAAAAACCTATCACCACAAGGGATTGGGTATTGAGCGTACTACCCTCTATAGATAACCCCTATAGAGTTTATTCTACTGGTCCCTGGGTGGCTGGCCTGTCCCCCTCAAACTATTACATTGTTGCAGAGGAATGGGCTTACCATCGATTTGTGCTCCTTGCTAGCCACCCCTGGGTTTCTATTCTGTGACTGGCTACAGCCGAATTCCCCAGTCCTGGGACTCGAGTTCTCAGCTTGCTGCGCACCTCTTCAAGGTGATGTGAATGACTGTGTCTGCATGGTAGCTTGTATGTACCACCTTTGCCTATGAGACTGTGCTCCTCAAGTTCCAACACTTGTTGCAGTCTGCATCTGACTTCCTAGGATCGGCTCCACTTTCCCACCCCGGGTGAATGTCCATGGTCTCGTCTAGCTGTACCACATGCTTAGGGACCATAAAAATCGAGCTCTTCAGCTTGCAATTATGAGGATTTATTCAGTTTCTTCTGCCGCTGGTCCCCGTGTCTGAGATTGGTATGTGTCCGTGTATCTGGCCTTGGCTGTAAGCCTGCATCATGCTCCGCGCAGCCCGAGTCAGCTTTCGTCGTCTCAAGTCCTGTGGCTCGTGGGCCTTCTGTAATTTTCCTTGGGCATATAATATATCTACATGTTCATGGTATCCTAAGCACTCTATACGTTAGTCATACATGGTTCCTTCCAGGTTCTGTATATATCCCTGTTGCCCCATGGGTTTGTTTGCGTTAAGCATCTGCATGCTTGCTCTGGATCCTTTATGCCTTGCGGTTCTGCATTACTGCGTTTGGCTAATACAAAAATAATAAAAGCATCAACATTATGTATATGTATTTGTCCTCTAGCTATAGAGCTCTGTAAGCATGTTCTTCATGTATACAAGTGTGTGCCTGTGTAAAGCAGCGTAGGACTGCGTGCGCTTCATGTCTAACGCTGCTACATCATGGTGTCACCAATGACGACAATCGTGGCTTCTGGGAGCTTAGTCGAGACTGACCATATAGGTGGGGATGTCCACCATCCCTCGTTCTTGTCCTATACCTGTAAAAACCTGTATTCGGTCTGTATGGGTGACTGAGAGGATACCTTTCAGTGTACATTCCAACCATTGGTGCACTCCGGATTTGTCCAAAATAAGATGGGTGGCTACAAGCATTTCTGGCTCTTCATCTTGACATGAATCTGGGGGTTAAGAGTGGCATCTTCAGGACTCTCTTCATCCTGCATAAGAACGTCGAAAACACAAGTAATTCAAGGCTTCATCTTACAGATGCCATTGACCACCCCAACCTAATTACTAGTTGGGGTCAACCTTTAATCCTAGCAAGTTCAATTAAAACGAGTTCCATACCAATACAACCTATTTATACACCAAGAATAGTCTACTGGTCACATGCACTATACAAAAATATTGAAAAAGTGAAGTTTCTCGGTTGGGGACTAGGGTTCCATTACAGTGTGAAAACAGTGCTGTAACTGATTTTATTTTTTGGAGATGACATTAGGAACAAGTTACTTACCTGTAACTGTTCTTCAGCGTGGGTCTGGCATGGATTCACATGCTCATGAATATTCCCCGTCGTCAGGCTGGGAATCCTCGGTAAAGAAAAAATCAGTATCAGTTTAGTTTCTGATCTGTCTTTCTTAGTAGTAACCAATCACTGATCTCTGGGTCATACTGCCCCCAGCCAATGACTGCCCTCTCCCTAAGACCCACCTCTGGCAGCCATCTTCAGATTTGGTAGCACGCAAAGTGGCATTATGACCAAGTGAAGAGCCGTAGAGGGGCAGGAGGGAGGGTTCGCATGTGAATACATGCCAGACCCATGCTGGAGAACAATAGTTACAGGTAAGTAACTTGTTCCTTCTCCAGCATGGGGTCTGGCATGGATTCACATGCTCATGAATATAAGAATACATAGCAGTACACATGCACAACCACGGGAGGTGACAACAGGCTCAACATTAAGCATTACATAAAAAACTCAACATTAAGCATCTCTTACCTCCCCACCAGGCTCACCTTAAGCGAACAGGTTGCGCAGCACTGCCTGGCCGACTCTGGACTCCTCCCTGGAATCCCGGTCGACGCAGTAGAATCTCGTTAAGGTGTGCGTCGATCTCCACGTAGCAGCCCTGCAGATGTCCAGCAGGGGCACACCAGGCAAGAACGCCGTGGTAGCAGCGATTGCTCTGGTCGAATGGGCTCTCGGACAGCCGGGCAACGGTCGGTTTGCCAACCGATGACAATGCATGATGCAGCTGGAGAGCCATCTGGAAATGGAAGCCTTCAAGAGAGCCTTCCCTTGGTTCACAGGTCCAAAGTTCACAAACAGCTGTGATGTCTTCCAAAAACTCTTCGTTCGGTCAACGTAGAACTTCAGCGCTCTAGCCACATACAGCGAGTGCAAAGTCCTCACGGCCGGATACGAAGGCGACGGGAAGTAAACAGGTAGCACCAAGGGGTCGTTGAGGTGGAAGTCCGATGGCACCTTGGGCATAAACGAGGGGTGCATTCTCAGCACCACTCGTGTGTCGTGAAAAGTCAAGTATGGAGGTTTGCAGGATAGGGCCTGGATCTCTCCCACTCGCCGTGCGGAGGTGATGGCCACAAGAAACTCAGTCTTCCACGACAGGAATTTCAGCGGCGCCAAATGCAGGGGCTCGAATGGCGCCCCCATGAGCCTGGTCAGCACCACATTGAGTTCCCACGCCGGGGGAGGGGCCTTCAGCAGCGGGAACGATCGGAACAGTCCCTTCACAAATTCCTTCACCAGGCGATGGGACCACAAGGACGCCCGTCATGTGGTTCTGGTGTATTGGGAGATCGCAGCCAGATGCATCTTGATGGAGGCGTGAGCCAGTCCAGCCTTGGCCAGCGACAGTAGGTACGGCAGCACTTAGGGGCCGTAATCCGTAGAGGGTTAATCTTCTGTGCACGGCACCAGACAGAGAACCTCTTCCACTTATGTCCGTAGCACTTGAGAGTTGAGGACGTCCTGGCTTTTGCAAGAACCTCTCAGTCAGCCGGGATATCGTACCCTCCAAACTGTAGCGCTGCAGGAGCCAGGCCTGCAAGTTCAGCGACTCCGGGTCGTGATGAAGTAGGGTGTCTCCTTCTCTGGAGAGAAGATCCACGTCCGCCGGCAGCTTGACTGGTGGGGACGCTGACAAGTCCAGAAGTCCGGGAACCAGATCTGCCTCGGCCACGCGGGTGCGACCAGGATCATCCTGCACCGGGACATCTTGAGCTGGTTGACGAGTCGGAGCAGCAACGGCAACGGAGGGAACGCATAAAGGAACAGGCCTTCCCAGGGGAACGAGAAAGCATCGCCCATGCTCCTCAGCAGGGGGAACCTGCTGGCGAACCTCTGGCACTTGGAGTTCATCGCTGTCGCGAACAGGTCGATCTGGGGTTTTCCCCCATCGTCGGAAGAGTCCATCCACTTGATCCTGACGTAGTTCCCACTCGTGGCACGAGCGCAGCTGCCTGCTGAGTGAGTCTGCAATGGTGTTTTTTATCCCTGCCAAATGAAAGGGCACCAGAAACATCCCTTGAGCGACGGCCCAATGCCACAGATCTTGGGCTTCCTTGGAGGGGGCTTGGGATCTGGTTCCTTCCTGCTTCTGGATGTTGAACATCGTGGTGGTGTCGTCGGTGAAGATTCTCACCACCTTGCCCTTGAGGGACGGGAGAAAAAACCTGATGGCCCAGAACACTGCACGGAGCTCCAGTATGTTGATGTGGAGCGTCTTCTGCTCCGGGAGCCAGAGGCCTCTCGCGTGTAGTTCTTCGGTGTGCGCCCCCCACCCTTCCAGGTAGGCATCCATCGTCACTGTTATCTGGTGGGGTGGGGTCCGAAAGTCTGTGCCTGCCGTCAGATGAGCGCGGGTGCCCCCCCCCACCAGATCGCTCGTCGGAAAGTCGTTCAGCAAGATCCTGTCCTCGAAGCTGCCCATCAGTTGGATCCAGCGGGAGTCGAGGAACTCTTGCAGAGGGCGCATCCGAAGCCTGCACAGGCGCACAAGATATATGCAGGAGGACATCATCCCGAGGAGGGACTTGATGGACCTCACCCTGGCCACGTCTGTGGCCAGCAGGTGCTGCACCTTGCCCAGGATGGCCTTCATCCTTTCTTCCGACGGTGAGGACAGGCACGCCACTGTGTCGAGCTTTGCTCCCAGAAACAGTGCGACTTGCGACGGGACCAGGTGGGATTTGGGAAAGTTGATGGAGAATCCCAGGTCCGAGAGCAGCAGGACGGTCTTTGCTGTGTGATCCACGGCAAGCTCCCTTGTCCCTGCTCGGATGAGCCAGTCGTCCAGTTAGGGGTAGATGTGGATCCCCTGCAAGCGCAGCCACCACCGGTGCGAGGCACTAGGTGAACACCCTGGGTGCCGACTTCAATCCGAACGGACCACGAACCTGAGGAACTTTCGGAGACCTTTCAGAATGGGGATGTGGAAGTATGCATCCTCCAAATCCAACGACAGGAAATCGCCCTCCTCCAGCTGTCCCAGCATGTGCTGGAGGATGACCATATGGAATTTCTGTGACTTGATGCATTTGTTCAGCCGTCGCAGGTCCAGGATGGGGCGCCATCCTCCTGTCCTTTTTTACTAGGAAGTACCTCGAGTATACTCCGGAGCCCCAGAGCCTCTTCGGGATGAGCTTGATGGCACCTTTTCTGAGCAACGCCCTCACCTCCAAGAGTAGTTGAGGGACGTGATTTTCCTTCCTGACCACGGGTGGAATGTGGGGGCACTTTTTTAGAAATTAGAGGGCGTGCCCCTGGGCCAGGGTGTCCAGCACCCAACGGTCGGTGGAGATGGACTCCCACACGCTGACTAACTTCACCAGCCGGCCTCCCACCGGAGTGCTTCGGCGGGGGCCCGACCCCGCTGTCGGTTCAATCTTGCTTGGCGGACGCCTTGCCGCCCTGGCCTCCCTGGCGATGACGGCAGGGTCCCCCGACTTGCCTCGTCCTCTATGGGCTTCCTGCAACGAGGAGCGGGCCGCTTGGCGGTACGTAGAGGAGCCACCGCCCAATCCCTTGGAGGTACTCTGCTTGCCTCCGTCGCTCCGAAAGGACAGCCTCCGTTGCCGGAGGACGCCTAGGGCCCTAGCAGTCTCCGTGTCCACCTTGATGGCTTGGAGGGACTCATCCACCGTTTTTCCCCAAACAGGTTGTTCCCGTCGAACGGCATGTCCAGCACCTTGGTTTGCACATCCTGGCGGAAATCCGTCGTCTTGAGCCAACCTCGCCGTCTAAGGCAAACGCTGTTGCCTAGCTGGCGGAAACCGGTGTCGGCAATGTCCGTTGCCACCGTAATGGCGTGGTCCGATGCCACTTCACCTTCTTGCAAGATCTCCAGGGCCTCGGCCCTCTGGTCATCCGGTAGGAAGTCCAACAGGGGGGCGATCTTGAACCATAGCTCCCTGTCGTAGCGGGCCACGATCGCGAGGGCGTTGGCCGCCTTAATCGTTGTTGCCGCCGACAAGATAACTCGTCATCCCATTGCATCCAGCTTCTTCCCTTCGCCATCCGGCGGGGAAGTTGACGTTGAGACCGATGCCCCCCCCATCCCCCGCTTTCTTCTTGGCCGCCGCTGAGACGACCGAGTCCGGGGTAGGTTGTGCCCTAAGGCACAGAGAGGCCGCGTCGGGGACCCAGTACTTCTTCTCGTACCGATCCTTCTTGGAAGGCGTCATAGAAGGGTTCTTGAGAAGGGTGAGACCCCCATCCCAGATGTCATCCAGCATAGGCACAGCGAGGTCTGACTTCCTCCTGGCCTCGCGCCGTTGGTAAAGGAAATCTTCCTTCTCCTCGGGGCAGAGCTGAAAAAGCTTGGATGCCCTGGCGATCATTGCGTGGAAAGATCCAATCTCATCGGACGGGGAGGCCCGGGCTGGTGATGGGAGCTCCGTCCTGTCGTCACCGCCGTCGTCGTCGTCATCATCATCGTCGGTACCCGTCATGGCCGTGTCTGATCCCGTGTCATCCCCAGGGATGGGGAACGTGGGTAAAGGCCGAGCAGGCCGCGAGGGCTGAGAAGGCAGGGCTGGGTGGATCCACCTTCTCTTGTTCGGGGGGCTTCCCGCCGGGACCAGCTCTGGTTCCTCCGCCGGAACTGGTACCGGGTCCCCTGTCGGTGGTAAGGGCAATCTCGTCCTTATCTCTGAACAGAAGGATTGTATCGCCAACAAAATGGCCGCCGAGATATCCTGCGGCTCTGGAAGAGACGGGAGCGACGGCTGACTAGGACCCTCGCCAGTGCCGCCGTCACTTTCATCGTCACCCTCGTCAGGATCCCTCCCGTGGGGACGTCCTCCCCGACGCCCTTGTTGAGGCCCTCTAGGACTTCGGCCAACTCCTCCTCGGATGTTGTGTCCGTGTCCACAATGGCCACCAGCCCCCCCCCCCTCTTTTTCCACGGGGGTCTTACCGATAGGTCTGAAAGAGGCTTCCCTCCGCGGATGCAGGGAGACTTGGGCCCCGAGGTCGCCTCCACTGGTGTAGCTTCCACAGGCTGCGCCAGGGCCGCTGCGACTCCCTCGATAGAGGCCTTGGCTGGGTGAATCAATGCCTTTACCGCCCTAGGTGCGTTTGAGGCCTTCACCTTGGGGGGGGGAGGGGGGGAGGTCACCGCCTCGCTCCCTCCTTGGCCGAATCCTTCGAGATCGACCAGGGCCTCTCCAGAGGCTTACCCGGATTTCCTCTTCCCCGAACCAGAGCGTTGGCTCATGGTTGATGGTGCCGGGGAAGGCGCGCCTTACCTGGCAGCCGAAGAGCCCGACCGTTCGGCGCTCCCGGTGCCCGCGGTGCTTTGCCTTCTATTGGGCCACCGTTGCCGGGGCGCCCTCACAGGACTTAGAAGACTGCTCGCACTTCATCTTCTTCTCACTTGACGGACTCCTTCCTTCCAGCCAGTTGGAGAGACGAAGGCGTCGGTCCCTGATGGTCCGTTCCGACATGTTCCTCCAAAACGCACAGTCCTTCTCCACGTGCGTTTTGTCCTCATGAAGGCAGTAGAGACATTTCGAAAGCGCGTCCTCCTTGAACACATTCTGTAGCTGGCATCCAGGGCAGACCCCTGAACAGCTTTCCGGGTGTCGAGCTTCCCTTCTCCTGGGCCATGTTCGGGTAGACCGCAGAAACTTCTGGAATCCTCCAAGAAGCGCAACTCGACAAAATCTTCACCCTTGCGGGGTGTTGAAAAATCTGACACGGATCCCCGTTAATCGGATGTAGAGACGGTGGAGCTTGAGGCTCTTTGACCGACAAATGAGAAATTCTCTTTGAAAAAGCGCGAAAACCCAGCAAAAGCTTGAGAGCTAAGCACGAGGACTCCCAACACTTGAGCGTGAGGTAAAAATCTGAAGATGGCTGCCAGAGGCGGGGTTTAGGGAGAGGGCAGTCATTGGCTGGGGGCAGTATGACACAGAGACCAGTGATTGGTTACTACTGAGAAAGACAGATCAGAAACGAAACTGATAATGATTTTTTTCTTTACCGAGGATTCCGAGCCTGACGACGGGGAATATTCATGAGCATGTGAATCCATGCCAGACCCCATGCTGGAGAAGTAAGTTGTGCTTGTTTAAGAAGTACTACAGGATTTTTGAAAAGAAAATATCCTCTTACTGTACAGTGTTTTTTTTAATCCAAGAATTAACTTGCTGTCAGTGTGCTTATTCCTTTGCGCGCCATGATCAGAGGTCGGCTACCCTCGGGGTAGCTATGTCCTAAACCCGCATTTTAAAGCCCAAACACAAAAAAGGATGTATTTTTTAGGTTGTTTCTCTGTAGGCTTTAAAATGTGATATTATATAGAAAATCCTCCCCCCACCCCCCACTTTCCTTCCCCACCTCCAACCTCATTCTCTCATTAATCGGGAAGGAGGGGGGGGGTTAACCTGCCCGAACCCCCCCCTTTCCTCCCTTACCACCCCTGCCAGATCTAAACATGCATTCTCCCCACACACACACATTTTCAAACGTACCCGTCACTCCCTTGACAGGTCCGCTGGGTCACACAGAGCCGGTCAGCCCCTGCACGCACTCGTGATCGGCAGGGGCTTGATAGTTCGATTTAGAAGAAAGACCACTCCGTGCATTCACTGAGCAGTCTTTCTAAATCGTTCTTTTTTTCTTTTAGAAAAAAAAGAACAAGGTCTTTTGACCTAGTACCACTTAAAATGCAGCTAGCAGCCTAAGGTCAAGGTGGTGTTGGGACAAGGACATTTGCCGCACGGTGCAAGTCTATGCGGAGTGCTCGTGGAATAAGCCAGGTTTTGGAAAAGAACTAGGGCTCCTGTAAATTCATGCATGAATTTGGAGGGTGATGAAGTCTAAGTACTTAACCCTAATCAATTACTGTAACCAATGCCCGATTTGGATCCCTACGCTTAAAAAAATAAAATAAATAATGAATACACATATATATATATATATATATAAAATAATAAGAAGGCCTCTACCTCATACTGTTGGGAAATAAAGGACGTCCCTAGGACTTTAAACTCTCGACCCTTCTCAAACAAATGCATTCATATAAAGCAAAATAAATCAAACAGCGTAAAAGTAAAGAAAAACAAACATCGACTGAACACACATCGTAGCGCCACCATCGTGCAGTTAATCCCGCTAATCCCCTCGCTCCGTGGACGGCTCCTGCTGAAGATGTGCGAGTCGCCCGAAAGGGGTCTAGAACTGGGGTGGATGGGCGCAGTAGAAGGGTGAAGGGGCACATGGGGTGGGCAGGAACGAGAGTGAGCTGATAACCTCAGAGGGCTGGAAAGAGGTTCAAAGGCAAGTAGCAAAGGATGTTGCGTTGCTAACCACAAGTGATGTGGCACTACTTATGTTTTGTAAGTTGTTTGATAAATTGTCTATTTTATCATTGAAAAATTTGATTAAATTCAGCTAAATTCAATAATTAAAAAAAGATGTGGCACTACTCAAGGGGCACATTTGTGCCACTTTCTGTCCGTGCAATGCCATGTCCCCCTTTTTTTAGGTTTGGGAGGGGGTGTGCCCATGTTTCCTGAGTTCATAAACAAGTCTTGTTTCAAAATGTGGTGTTCAAAATTATGCTGCGACTGACTTCTTACTGACATGAAAACTGAATGTCTAGCAATTCCACTTCGTGAAATAGTACAGACGCCCCTTTCTCTTTTGAGTTGTTCCACTGGGCCGGCGCGCCCAGTGGGCTGACCGCCATTTTGGATGGTGCTTTGTAAACGTGAGACAGGCCTGCATCACGTGGGTGTCCCTCTTTCACTCAGAACTGCACAATGCCCGTGCAGCACCCTGGAGCCCGCACCCTGGAGCCCACACCTCTGGCTGAAACCTTGCAGCAGAGAAGTCACCAGTACATTATTTTTGTAAATGCCACCTTCCAGCGCAAACCATTCGGGGATGCAGTTAGGCCCATCTTGACTGCCAGTCCCTTTCCTCATGTTACAGTGAGCTACAGGTTTAAATTCCAGCTCTGCCTTTGCTCGCCTGGCGCCGGAAGCATAGAAGGATTAGGGGTGCCCATGTCCTACACCTGCCTTGCTTGGGTGCACATCTCCCCAACCTTGCACCCCCAGCTTCTCTAATCAGCCTCGTGTCTTGCCAACTGCAGAGGAAGCGCACACTATATAAAAGGTTGCGAAACTTGGGTACAACAAAAGTTGCTCCATATTAGACGAGGCTATAACGATTATGCGCCAAACCAGCGCTTATGCACGGTCTGCCTTCTAGAGGTTCGGGGGAGGCACGGGAAAATCACCCTTCTAATGTTCTCACGCAAGCTTTCTTGCCTGGGTCAAAGGTTAAAGAAATAATCATCGTTTGGAAAATGAACTGTATTACTGTATTAACGGCTCGTATAGCTCAGTGGGTTGAGTGCCCATCCACAGACGCGAAACATCACAAGTTCGAATCACAGCAGGATATTAAAATAAATCTTTGGGTAATAAACCCCATTTCGAAGATGGGTAAAGACCAATGACATGGCTTTGCGAGATATAAATAATGACGAGTGGCAGTGATGTTGTTCCTCGTGGATCAGGCGCGCGGTTAGAGGGGCAAGCGCCACTCCAAAGCCAGGCTGCTTGAGGGAGATTAAAGATGTGGGAGCGCACGCGCGCCCACGCGTCGCTGGTTTCATACATGGGAAATGAATTCGTCCGACAGCTCCATTCTTAAAAGCAAGCGCTCAGCGCAGAGGCTGAAGGACCCCGGGGCGGGAGACATCAGTTCTGCTCCCGCTGCGGCAGTCTCCGGTCCCCTCGAGGCACTGATGCGGGCACGCCACCCAGTCACGCAGTGCTGAGAGGGCACATCGACCCTGCCAGAGTGCCCCCCCCCCCCAAAGATGACGCCGGTGTGGTCTGCCACAAGGGCGGTGCTCGCCCATCACGCGGAGGCCTTTCTGAACTGCTTCCACCCTGCGTTTGGTTCCCACGGTCACGATGTAACGAGGGCATCATGCGGCAGCCTCGTGCTCTCTGGAGCCGAATTCCCCTAACCCCCCTCAGGTCGGGGTCATCCACTAGCCGGGGCAGTAGCCGCTTCCCAGGCAGTCGGGGAACCCTTTTCTCCCATCACCCTGCAAGGTTAAGAATGACCAGAACGGCACCCAGGCCAGGGCCAGGCACAGACAAGCTATTCTAGACAACGCTGCGGAGAGGGCACCCCGCAGCTGAAGAGAGTGTGGGGTGGCAAGCAGTAACCCGTGGTCCAAGGAGGACAGGAGAGGGACAGGACCCTGGCTGCACAGCATCAGCCAGTGTTTATGGACTTCTGGAGCCAGACAGAATGAGGGGCCAAGTGATGGGATGACCAGATTTCCGAAACGACAAACCGGGACGACGAACAGCATAAAAGAGGGAATTACCCATCGTAGCCCACCAATTACCGCCCCTCCCCCAACACGCCCCCACAACCACCACCCAACCATATTTCCAGCACTTTTCCTTTCTATAAACTATCATCTCATTTGTGCAGTATTGTCTGTGAATCTTGGCATGTTAATTCAAAACAAGTGTTAGCTCCGATTTATATTACACAGCTTGCGGTACAACAATTTCCAAGCCAGTCTTTGTGGCACAGTCAGTAAGCGTTCTCACTTGTACTTGAAAGGTTGGGTGTTCGAGCCAAACCTACAGCTTCAAAATTATGTACACCGTTTATGGGTTGGTGGCAGTGTTTAGAGCCCCCCCCCCCCCCCACCTTCCCACCCCCACTGGGAGCCACAGGGCTGCTTGGCCGCTAGGCATTTTCCCATAGTGCCATGAAGCCGGCGGCATAGGCACCTTTAGACTGCTTATTCCCGAAAGCACAGAACCAGAAACCAGACCGAGGCGCTTTCTTCCCAAGGAACAGCAGAAGGCGATAGTTTAAGCAGAAGAGGGGCCGCCAAGGGTCTGCAAGCAACGAAAAGTGGAAATGAGCACACAGATGCCACGTGCGAGTACCGAGCAAATGCCAAGGAAAAGGGGTGCATAGACAGAAAGCGGGCATTACCCGTGCCCTCGTGAGGTACCTCAAAATGAACTAGAGCCCCAGCTGTGCTGCGGGCCCAAGCCTCCTCACCCGCATCATAAATCACTCCCGAAGCGCTGACGAAATTCATAGCATAGGGGCACTATTTGCCGAAGATCACACAGCACAGCAAGGGGGGGGGGGGAAATTGTACAGCCAATTACTGATTAGAGAGGCCCTCAATTACCTTAAAAGCTGTGGCACACTACGCACCCAGCACACAAAACAGCTCAAAGGGTTAAGCCCGCTGCATCACTCGGGAAAACTTGCGGCATAACTTTCCAAGCGCTGCAGCTATTCAACTGGGACCACTCGGCGCTTCAAGTGCGATGAAGGCATAATGCACGAGCACGCGCGCGCGCGCCCGCACGGTTAAGGCGCATTCAATACCACCATTTCCACTCAGGCCGCCAAGGCGCCATCTGCACCGGACTTGGCAACCACAGACAGCTCTCAACTACACCTGCTTCACTTTACGCGGCAAGCCTTGAAGTCCTGTGCCCAGAACAGTAAACGCAAAGTCAAAATGACCAGTACCAGAATGCAAACAGACATTTCCTGCGCCAAGGGCACCCGTTTGACGTTATGCACTGTGCCGCCAGCTCCTGTAGTGCCCCTCCACCCTTCAAGTTACAGTATACAGAACATAGGTTAACACCCCGAAGAACCACGTGAATGCAGCTTAGAAATACCGGGAAACGGGAGTAAACAGGAAATATAGCTCAGTGCGTTGAGTGCCACCTAGAGTGATTGCCGTCTATCCCGCCTATCATGTGGCAGCAAAGTAAGGATTGCAATTTGCAGCTCTCAAGCTGTTCTTTGCCTACTACAGCTCCCATGGCCCCATATTATTGACTATACGTGCTAGGTCTGATGGGACATGTAGTCTAATATCTTGAGAGCAATAGGTGCAGACACCTGCAGCCGGGCACATTGAAGCTTTCATCCAGTCAGATACTTCACAAATAAGTTTAAACATTTGTTGTTCACCCAGTCTACATGGAAAACGAGAATGCGTGGGCAGTGCTTTAAGTGGGATTACAAATTGAAGGGGGGGGCTCTACTAAGGGGGCGTGGCCCAAGAGCCCTCCTTGCCTAAAAGGAGTGCTGGGGCGCACTGGCATTTTTACCCTTCACTTAAACAAAAGAAGGGGCTGGGCTCACCAAAGGTGTGACGCCACCAGTGAACACTAGCTAGCAAGCAGCAGGCAGCCCTTTCATTCAAGGAGCCCTGTGGTGCAACGTTTTAACCACAGGCTCCTTGAATGAAAGGTCTACCTGCTGCTGATGGCACTGTACTCAAACAGCCCGAGGGCTGGACTGCCCAGCTCTCCAAGTCATCACGCAGCATGAAGCCAAGGTGCTTAATGCTGCGTGATGACTGTTTATTTGGAAACAAAAGGAGAGCTGGCCAGACCAGCTCTCTTCCTGTTTCTGAGTACAGAGACATCAATCAGCCTGTGTAGCCGAAGCACTGCATGGTTACACCTGCTGCTTGCAGGGGTTAACGTTTCAGTTTAGAACAAAAAGATACGGTGATGCTTATTCTTTTTTCTAATCCAAAGTGCTGACACCTGCAGGCAGTCTGTGTAGCCCCAGCCCTTCACGATGACAGAAGTGTCAGAAGAGGTTGGGAGGTTCTGACAGAGAACTTATAAAAAAAAAGCTGAGTGGTACATGCCTACAGCCAGGAGAAGTCAGCGGGCAACACCTCAGAGCAAGGCACCTACCGAGGCCCACGCCCTGTAAGACACCCCGAGGCCCCCACAAGGATCTTGGAGCTGGCCAACAAGGCATTGGCAGCAGAAACAGCTAAACAATATAGTAAGCGCCTGGCTACTGTCCAAGAAATTACACACACACAACATAAATGAGATGGCGGTTAGCACATGTGTTACATGGGTTTATAGCCAGAATAAAAAGAAAGCATCAGCCAGAGGGCACCCATCAGCCATAAGCAGATCTTGTAATTGTGGCTGGGGGAAAGGCCCAACCCACAGCGCATAGATAGATTATGCTTTCAATGGGTAGGGTAAACTCATGGGGCCATCGAAAGACAAGACAGCCCCTGAATTTTGAAAAGCTAAAAACAAATGCATTACAACTGGGTGAAATATGTCCACACATATGAGACCAAGTATTTAGGGCAGCGTTGCGCTGGCCTCCTTTGGGGCCGTCAGGGGGTCAGCGAGCAGTTAGTCTCGAATACAAGAGCCAATGATGGTTTGGCCAGGTTAGAAGTGTGCATGGGGTGGGCTGCATGACAATAGAAATAAGAAAAGCAAAAAAGGGAAAGGTGTGTTGACCAACCTATGCTGCATTGAAGATAAGGTCAATCTGCCCGTTATGCATCACACATGATTTTCTCGCAAACTCGCCCCCACCCAAGGGGCCAGTTCTTAATACACAGGGGTGGCAATGCCTGCAGCCATTTTCATTTCCAGGCCATCCTCCAAAAGCTATTGCCATGGCTGGCTGGGACATCGCAGAATATGGAATTCACTCCTTCAGAATAGGGGCAGCAACATCTGCATGGAGTGGGGCGTAGGGCAACAAGCGGTTAAGAGAACAGGGGGGTCAACAGCGGGGTGTTTATCGACCTGGATGGTGGGTAATTTCCTTTGTAGGTAGGACAGGAAGGTGGACCTAGGAAACCAGAGACAAGCTACCCTTTAGAAACACTACCACCCTTGTCAGCAGGGACATGCAATGGGATGACATCCATGAGAGGCTAGCAGACCTGTTAGGCCTCAAGAGACACCCCCCCAGAATGACTGGTAATATACCAGGGGGGGGCAATGCTCTGATAGAAATAGGAAGAAAACTAGCACAAGAGATTCGTACAATCCTAACTGGGATAGCAAGAAGTGGGAACGAAACAGATATGTCGGAAATATTGCTGAGGACAATATGGAGTGGCCTCGTCAAACAGAGCCATTGACATAACTAGGAGCAACTCAGGGTGACCAACCCCAAGTTCCTTGCAAATAATTCAAAAGAAGGTAGCAGGCGCTCCTCTCCAGAAAGAACGTGGCATGATGACCTGTTCCGAGATGTGTTTTTGGAAGGAACTTGGGGTTGGTCATCCTAAGTTAACTGAGGGCAACCAGACATGGTCTCCCTGCTCACTGTGCTCAGAGAGGTGCAGCTTCAGCTCACTGATAAGGCCCAAAAAGGCTGAAAAGCATGTATGGGGTTGCTGTTGGTACTCTTGTTCAGAAGGGAATTGCCATAGCATTTCGGTGCTGGACTGCCCATGTGGGCGGGACAAAGGCTAATATGCAAATGGATATTTCCCCATCTGTGAAAGGTACAGTGAGCAAAAAGCAGATGGCTGCGAACTCTCATCTCAGAACAGGTTATCATGCCATGTTCTTTCTGGAGAGGAGCCCCTGCTACCTTTTTTGTATTTGATTTATGTATTTACTGAAAAGAGTGTACGACCTGTAGGGATAGCGGTTACACAGCTTAGAAAAAAGGCCAGACTCCTGGAAGCAGCAGGAATGCTGCAGGAGGCATGCAGCCGTACCCTGTGCGATGCATTCATGCTATTGGCCAGGCATTCCCTCATGTGGGCCAATGGCTAGGCGACTGCTTAGAACCTCATACATTTCACACAAAAAGCAGGTACACAGGCACACATCGCTCAGGTGCGGTGGGTAGGAATACTGGAGGGGCAGAGAAATGATATGGGGGGGGCAGTGGATGGTGCCAGTGTTAAGCAGTGTAGGTTACGCATTGCGGTGGAGGGGGGGCAGGATGGAGATTGACAGATCAGGGTTTAGCCACCGACCTCTAACCTCCATGACTGCAGGCCAATCCTTGACGTACCAGTACTCTTTTTTTGCGAATATAAGTCTTACTAGCCCCTTACTGGTACGCCAGCCCTACGGCAGACCACTGCCACCACAAAGTGGCCACCTCTTTTGTAATATATGCAGGTTTCACAGCGGCATGAATCAGTGTGGACTTGGCTCTGTCGAGGACTACAAGTTAAGTACAATTAATAATAATAGTAATAGTGCTTTGAAGCTAGCAACATCTCACATGAAGCACTATATACCAGCGAGGTGAACTAGAACCAATAGATACGAGATGTGGACGACAACACTAAAGATTTTAGCAATAAGCAGGGCTCAAGTCGAGGGTACACGAGGGTGGACGGTGTCTGACCACATTATTCAGAGGACGGACGTGCCCCGCCGCCCCTCCCCTCCCCCCCGACATCCCTTCCTCCCCACCCCCCGGTATGTTAGAGGCCGCATGAAACTCTTTATTGAATTTTTCATTTTAAGTGCGACCTGGGGTATACCAACCGCGGTCTCCAGCTTCACCATTGCATCCCATATAGACCAGTGAAAAAAATAAATAAATAAGTGAAATGTCGGGAGTGCGCTCACACCAGGGAAAACACTGGCATTGATTCTTTGGGCTTAAAATGAGCACATTTTAAACACTATTAGAAAAAATATCCTTTTGCTTTTTTGTGTGCATCGATTTTATAAAAGGCAAATGCCATTTCGTGCCGTGCAGTCTGTATGGTCACCCAAAGGCAATTAAAATAAATGTGCACCATATTTCTCCTCTATATGCACATTTCTGGTGATGTCACGTCCCATCGAGCACAGTAAGGAGTCGCCACACCCTTCCAAAAAGGCTGGACCTCTGCATGACAGCACTCCGGCCCATACGTTAATCGGCAGGCAACCCTTACTCCCTTAGAGGCGCTTAGTACAGACGAGGTCCACCACTAGAATGCAACTGGCCTCTGAAGAGCAATATGGTCAAAAAGAGGTCAAGCCAAGACCCTACATCCCTAGAACTGAAAACTGACCATCATGTCACGTGCCAACAAGATTATGCAACCGGCCCAGCCCTATAACTAAATGTCAGTTCCTCATCCCCATAAAGGGGAATGAGTCCACGTGACTCCACGTCAGGAAAGACCGTTCCGCGATCGAGGTAGTGAAGCCACGGCATGCAACGAACGCAGCATAATGACCAAACTCATGGAGAAGATTTGAGGGCCACCTGAGGCGCAGGTAAGGGGGATCAGAATTGCCAGATCCCCCTGCAATTGAGGGCCCCCTGAGGCACAGGTATGGGGATCTGACTTGCCGGAGATCCCCTGCGATTGAGGGCCACCTGAGGCAGAGGTAAGGGGATCAGAATTGCCAGATCCCCCTGCGATTGAGGGCCACCCAAGGCGCAGGTAAGGGGATCTGACTTGTCGGCGATCCCCCTGCAATTGCAGCAGCACCAGTTCTTTGATCAAATTACTCAGGTTCTTTTTGAGCCTCATGACCTCCAAGACGGAACGCTTAGGCCAGTATGGCAGGGCCCGGCCCCCGGTCTATGCCAGTAGACACCACGCAACCTTAAAATTCCCCAAGGCAAGGGGAGAATTTTGGTTTGGGCTGCTGAGGGCTCATTGAAATGAATGGACGGGTCCTTTGAGGGTAAATCAATTCATTCAAATGAGGCCGACACGCCAGAAGAGAGCGCTATGAGCATAGTTGACTCCGGCGCACGCTAAGCCTGTTGGGAAACCTCATGCCATTTCCCAAACATTCCTCAGCCAATAATAGTGCCGATTGGTTCCTACGCAACCACTTGCCAACAGGAAATAAAACCTGGTTATACACAAAAAAAAAGCTGGGCTACCACCACGAGCAACACTGGTCAATGGGCCGGCTTTTGCCAGGTCCGACATCCGGCATCAGATGTCTCAGCCCAGCCAATGCTTTACCTAGCCCCCAGCTTCCCTCGGGGGGGGACTCGGAGATATAATCTGCTCCGTCCTTTCTCCAGCAGTCACTCGAGCATTTGTGGTCCAATTTGCTCTGCCTGTTTTTTTTCTTCTGGCCTGAAAGGAACAGCAGGAATGAATAGGCCACGACTATCACTGGCGATGGGGCCCATCACTGTTAAAAGCAGGTTTTCTACATGCTGGGGACACCGGTTTCAAAATGTGCTTTTTACACTTTCCTAGAAAGACAACCAAACTCAAAAATGCTGCATAAACCTGCATTCACTAGTTTTCTTTAAAATGCCTCTGTTGTGTGGATAGCATTTATTAAGAATTCAAACTATGGGGTCTGGGATGCCAACTTTTGATTTTAAGTAGAGGGGAGGAAATGCTGACATATTTTCACTACAGGAGCAGAACAACCTCCCCCCCCACCGCCCACCTCTGCCCTGAATATAAGCAAGCGACAAGCCTAACCCCTGCTCTGACCAAACATTTTATAGCACTTGTTTTTAATTGAAAAAGTGATAGGATAACCAGCAGTTTTCAATATAACATCTCAGCAATGGACTCAACCTACTGAGCTACCCTGAAAACCTACTGTAGAGCTGGTCTATGGAACCCTTAATGCATTAAAAAAAACACTGCATTACCAACAGTATTTTGGATACACCGCTGCCATGAAAGGGACTTTAAGTGGAATGGATGTACAGTGTGGAGTTTGCAAAGCAGCAGCAGGATATAAATTGTCCCATTTTGAAAACTATTATTTTGACCATTTCCTTTGCGCGGAGTTCAAATGCCAACTGCGCTCCCTCGGAATTCCGCCCCCACCCCGGCCCTTGTGGAATGTCCCTTTCCATATCTCCCCCCTCCCCCCCCCCCATGTCCATCTCTGACCACGAGTGAACTACAGAGGGGGGTAGTCACTTGGCCCAGGACACCTTGGAGAGGAGCCCAAGCAGGCGCACCAGGCCAAGATAAACAGAAACCCCAAACAGGCCTAAAAATAAAGGCCATTCTTCTGGCCCGACGCTGGGAGGGACAATGTATAGTTTCCTGCTACCGGAAGCGCGTCAAACTAGGGGACAAGCCAACCACGTGACCAGTGGCCCTCGAGGACACCAGGAACGTGCTACCGGAAGCGCGTCAAACTGGGGGACAAGCCAACCACGTGACCGGTGGCCCTCGAGGACACCGGGAACGTGCTACCGGAAGCGCGTCAGACTGGGGAGACAAGCCAACCACGTGACCGGTGGCCCTCGAGGACACCAGGAACGTGCATCAACATCTGGACACAGCCTCCAACAAGGCCGACGCGCAGCGCACGTTCTTCCTCCAGCAAAGCCTGGCAGCAGCAGCTGGTAAACAGCTGCCAAGTGCAAGAAGAGCGCGCTGCACGCGGGCATCCCTAATGAGGCCCGACAAGAAAGTTTGGGATTTTTTTTTTTGTTAATGCTTTTTGTCCCAGCGTGCAGTTCACCATCTGCCGTTGCTCTCAGAGATCCCGCTTGGACTCAGACAGGCAGCTCCAGTGTTGGGAGCACTTCCCAATGACCAATGGGATGGGGTTTGGCACTAGGAGTCGCCCGGAGCACGAAACGGCACCTGGGCCTCGCCGAAGGCGAACAATATGTTGGGTTGTCATTTACAGCGGCTCGAAGCTAAGGCTTCTCAGAAGTAATCACGTGGTTGAGCTAAGATTCCAATATTGCATAATGTAGACATTGGAAGATGCCAGACAAGGAGGGCCGCTATGCCAAAGTCATTCTGTTAACCCTACACAATTTAAATGTTCATTTCTTCTGCTCGCGTGACAATTACGTCACTCGAAGTTTTTGCATGAGATTTTCGGGGTAAGGTCAAAATACAGTTTTTTAATGTATCTGAATTTCTAGAAGATTAGAATAAGTAGTGAACAAAAGCTAATGGTTTTAGAGTTGCAATCTATAGTCCGTAAAAAAAGACACATGGGAATTCGTAGTTTACTCCATAAAAAAATATTTTACTCGCAGCTAGGGCAAGGGCCTTATGCATTTGCTATGGAATACTTTCCGTGTTTCAAATTGTGATGCGAAAACATCTTAAAACGGGGCTTTTTAGAGGACACAGATGGGCAAAGTGACGAGACCTTTGGAGCACTCCTAGTCCCCTGCACTTGTGTTTTAATACTAGATGGGCGGCGTTCGCTCCTCAACACAAGTTGACTCGTCTGCGTGTGTGGGGGGTTTCTGGAGGCCGTGCCGTGTCGTCGTCGTCGTCCGCCGCCAGCTGGCCCGACATCCCAAGCGCGTTCCCAAGGCTATTCCCGTCAACCGTGGGAACGGAAGCAGCCTACACTGGCCCGCTCCTGGCTCGGGTTACCAAAGTTCACCGGGGTCGTGCTACCGGGGCGGTCCGAGGAGAGGGCTTCACGTGCCACGCCCGCTTACAGCGCCGTGAGCCGGGGCATCAGCAAGTGGCATCTATATTTATGCCTACAGGGACACCGGGCACGTTTAGGGCTTTTTCTGGCGCTCTCAAGAAGAGCTGAAAAGTGATGAGCCCTGCCCACCCCACACACAGTGCCACCCACGTGCCAGCCTCTAAACCCCACCCACAAGTGAAAGCCAACGACTCACAATGGGGAAGAGGTGCAATTCTACATCAAATGATTCACTGACCAATCAGGACAACCGGCCAGCTGCCCAAGGGCTTGGAGCGCTCTATAAATAAACTAAACTCATCTACACACTTTGGCATAAAAGGTGGCACGTTCTAGTCCACCATATTGGCGACTAGGCCAACTAACACCACCGTACAGCAGACGCGCTAGTGGAGGGGGATAGTCAAACAAGACTTGGACAACCCAACTTACCCACTCCACATCCTCCGCCCCCCAACCCCTCAGCAGGCATAGTCAGGATTTGAGGAGGGATCCTGGGAGCTGTAGTCCAAAATATCTGGCGAGCCACGTGTGTGTGTGCCTATTTATACAAGGATGTGAACTTCCATCAGAAATGACCTACAATAACGCATCAGCAGGTGGCGCAACCAGAAGCGCGCCTGTACAAGAGCACTAAGATGAGAACAAGCGGTGAGCCAGGGAGAGAAAGCGGGACCGGGACACCAAAAAGATAGCCAACAGGAGACTTACAAAGGTTCTCACATCTGGAGTAAAATCAGTCCCAAATGCCATAGTAGGGGGTCTTCCACCAGCAGCAATGGTATTCGAAGCAGAGCCCCCCCCCCCATGTTAGATTTGCACCCCAGAATTTGCCCCAGCGCAGGTATGCTCACCCATCTGTGCACCAGTTTGTACCGCGCCTGCTGCGCGCTTCCTCGGCGGAGATGGAACAGCACTCAGCCCCTGCACACATTAACATGATAATGCAGCGTGCGTGTGATGTGTTTACATGTTTCGCCATCGCTGGCACACAGCTGGGCTCGCCGAGCAATGAAAAGCAGCTGTGATTTCACATTATCATCTGCTCCAGCTTCGCAGCAATGGGGCTACAACTGAGTGGGGGCGTGGGGGGGGGGGTGGAGCAAGCCGAAGGTTTACCAAAAAGAACAGCATCCAATCCACGTCCGAATTGATGAGGCCTTGAAGGAACACGAGGCAGGACCTGTCTTGCACCTTCTCCCGGAGCCCCTCCCCCATACCAAAGGCACAGAACCTAAAATACTCCTTAGATTATATTATTTTCAGGCTGTGCATGCCTCCCAAGTCCCCTCCAAGCCTCTGGAGGCACACATTACCAGGCGCCTCTCAACGCAATCCCAGGGACATGCACAACCATCGAGGTAGGAGTTACGCTGTAGGACCCACACACCTAGAAAAGTACTGAAATAGCAACTCAAACCATATATGTGCCCTGTAAGATCCACACCTCCAGTCCTGCAGACTAAGCATGGAGAGAAGTGCCTCTTCCCCCGGCACTTTCATATGCACAGAGATGGTCGTGGAATCACCAATGCTAAAGTTTATAAGTACGGAAAAAGGCTTACATGGCAGTTACTGTAGGTACTAGATTAATATGTATGTATTGCATTTGTGTAACACAAACCATGGGGTATCAGAGTTTGTACAATGGCAGGCAGATGCAGCAAAGAGGCACTCATCATATTTATTAAACAACCACGTTTTCACAAGTCTCCTGAAGGTTGGGTAGGAGGACCGTTTGTTTCCGATGTTGGGTTGTAGAGAGTTCCACTGGGAAGCACTCCGAAAGCCCCCCACATGCACGTGCAAGAAGCGAGATGGGGCTTCCACCACATCCACTGATATGCAAGCAGCGAGACGGGGCTTCCCACATGCATGCAGTGAGATGGGGCTTAAACCACATCTGCCCCCCCTTCCAAGCAGCGAGAAGGGTGTACCACCACATTTGCCCCCTTCCAAGCAGCGAGACGGGGCCTCCACCACCGCCGCCCATGTGCAAGCAGCAATACGGTGCCCCCACCAATCCATACCACATTAAGAGGCATGGTAACGGTTCCAACCACTGTCCCAAACTTTGACAAGCACTAAAGGGGATTCACACCTACGGACCACAATACTGTCCAGCAGTAAAGGGATTTCAACCCTTCTGCCTCCTTACCTGCAAAAAGCACCAGGACTCCTCAAAGCCCTACACAGCTCACAAAAAAGATCCAAAACCCACTTCGACCACAGTACATATCAACACAATTTAGCATAATGTTCAGTGAAGGGTCTTGTCACGGAATAACATAGGATTCCAAGTACAATATGGCCTGGAAGACACCTGGATTCTTTGGGAACTACGATAATCCAGGATTAGCGATCACTACGACCGTATCCGCAAGACTCGCACAACTGCAATCCAGGACACGGTATTGCAGGAGAGTGAGCAAAGGACCAAACAGTTATATTCAGGAGTGTGGGTGTTTCTGGGAAAGAACCAAAGTATTCCTCATCAATAGGGACCTGGCACAGGGTATTTATAGATAGTGCAGGAATCTTCCATGGAGAAGGAATCCAGGTAAGACAATTCTAGGGCAGGACAAAGTATGTAGCCACAATCTGCTCACATTCCTCTCGGAGAAGTTATCCGGAACAGGAGTACTGTTGTATAGCAACCTCCATCATAGCAACCCAGGACATCTCTCCATTAGGGGTGTACCGTATTTCAGCTTCGAGTCAGTAGTCGGACAAACTTTGGCAGATATCCAGCTGTTTGGCTGAATAATCGCACTTCCTGCGCTGACGATTTGAAGGGGACTTTAACTTTTTAGGGTTATATGATGGGTTATTATAACATGCTTAATACCCAGCGGTTTCTAAGCACGGACCCGTGGATCGAACCTGTGTTGCTCCGTGTCGTCTTGTTTCCAAGGCGAGCACGTTGTCGCTGAGCTATCCTCCCGTGACGGTTGGTTATCAAACAAGTACTGCCTTTGTAGCTCGGCAGTCCCGGGCGGGGCAAAACAGGAAGATCACCCTACGCTACCCCCATCCTCCCCTTTATACCCTCCCGAAATCCTTTGGCTTCAACTTCTAGCACCTGCCAGCGACACCCCAAGCCACCCGCGCTGGTGTACCCAGCTTTTGGTTCCCCTCCCTTCCTGCCCACCACCACGCCTCCCAAGCCCTCGCCCTGGCTAATCACCAGGGCTACTCTTGGGAAACACTGCTGGCTATTGCAACTTATTGGTGGCTGGAGCCTGCCCACAGAATGCAAGGCGATTGTGAGGAAGCACTCTGGTCCCCTGGAGCCAGGCAGAAGTGCCAGGCTGTAGCAAGTAGGCACCCTGTCACATCCACACACCCCACCCCGCATCACTAATGGCCACTGGCAGCAGACATGGTGCCACCGGGCCTGGATCCCAGCGACCCAAGCAGCATTGCCCCTCACAGGATATATATGATATGTTATTTATAACACGCTTAATACCCAAATGTTTATAAGCGCGGACCCGGGGATCGAACCTGTGTTGCCCCGTGTCATCTTGCTTCCAAGGCGAGCATGTTGCCCCGGAGCTATCCTCCCGAGACAGACTACCAGACCCATCCCCACACACCGTCTTTAGCACCATCCCACCACAGAATTCAGGGGATCATCAGGCCTTGCACTCTCCACAGACAATACAAGCCACAGTTCCACACTCCCTGGTGGAGCAAACTGCAATTTTAATATGTCTCCACTAGACACTGGTACCACCATGCCCCTTCGCAAGCTCTTTCTGAAGGCAAGGGGTGAGGATACTACAGTTATGAAGGGGTACCAAGCCTTGTGCCGCTATTGCATTTGGTGGGTCTACCTTGTTTACGGAGGGCGTGACGCGATACAAAGCATCCACGCAGCCAAAGCCGCTCGCTACAATGCCACATCTAGCACCCGGGAACTATTAGTCATCCTAGGGGAACTAGAAACTCCAGCCTGGCTGGAAACAGACGTCTGGTGCGACAGCATCCAGGACACACTCGCTGTGAAAATCAGCCAGCTCCAAGCCAAAATTAATACTGAGCGCTCACATGTAACAGCACCCTTGCCACTGTCCCCGCACACAAAATGGAGTCCACTTCCCATTCCAGCCTATTTCGGTTGCCGACCTTGGAACCATCATCTAGAGTCTTAAACTCTCCCGCTGTAAGGGGGACACCTGTCCAGGGTTCAATGTTCAAGACTGTGAAGAAACGTTAATACCACTCATCGCAGCCATCACAGACTCATCCATTGCTTTCTGTTCCCACCACCCTCAAAGAATCCTGGATCTCGCCCTGCAAAAAAAAAAAAAAAAAAAAAAAACAAACACACATTCTTAGACCCCTCAATCCCCACCAACAACCATCCCATCATGACTGGGTTCCCTAACTCCAGATCCAGGACTCCCTTG
Organism: Ambystoma mexicanum; assembly: GCF_040938575.1. Taxonomy (NCBI): domain Eukaryota; kingdom Metazoa; phylum Chordata; class Amphibia; order Caudata; family Ambystomatidae; genus Ambystoma; species Ambystoma mexicanum. Next base: position 128,458,732 of record NC_090923.1, on the reverse strand, counting down.
ATCCCATAACATCCTAGGCGTCCGCCAATCAGGCTTCGGCCCCAGACACGGCAGGTATCCCTACATATTATCCCCACCAAAAATATCGCCATATATATGGCCGTTTGTCTCGCCACAGGTGATATTTTTGGGGAGAATATTTTGTGGGAGTCTCCCCCACACATTTTAAAATAATGCAGGGATTGCAGTGGTGTCCCCCGCATGGTCCACGGGTCAATATCGCCGCAAAAATATGACGATATTTTTGTATCACAATATTTTTGTGGGGATATTAACACATGGAACCACACAGCACTGAGACAGCCCAGAGAAAAATAAAAAATAAATAAAAAATGCACTCAAATCCTCATCCCCCAAGCCGGGCTACCACTCCCAAGTCGGCTACCACTCCCAAGACAGAGCAAAGGTAAATGCCATCTAGGAGACCATATAAACTTGTATGGCTATGCACAGCCTCTGCTTAAAGGGTGAAAAGATAGAATAACGGGTCATTGGCTCCCCCAGCCTGCCTCGCCAAGCTTTGTCAACTGCTTCAAATCTTTCACCATTGACGACCACAACTTCCATGTTGCATCTGCAGTAAAAACTGTGGGCGTCTACTTTGATACTACTCTCAACATGTCTCAGCAAGTGAACCACATCGCCTCTACATCTGCCTAAGCCACAATGCGAGCAAGCTATTCCGTTTTTTTTTTTTTAGGACAGGAACTTACATCGCCGGAGCACTCATTGAACCCAAACTGGATTATTGTAACTCTCTACTCTGCTACACTTCAGAAAAAACTTGAATAAACTGCAAGTGGTTCAGAATAATGCCCTCCGACCAGCCACAGACCTGGGCAAACATGACCATATTTCGGAAGAGGAGATCCCTTCACTGGCTTCCCAGTCACGGAAAGAATAAAATCCAGAAATCACTCACCAACATTTAGCCAGCCACGCACCAAAATACCTCATCCAAAAGGTCATAGACAAGCCCCTACAAGACTGCAGCAGTCAAACTACAAACACTGCCTGGAGACTCACAGATAAAACCGCAAGAGCTGGAGGGGCCAGTTTCCCAGTCTGGCCTGCCACCCTCTGGAACAATCTCCCTGCCCCACCCCTCCTTGCAGCCGGAAATGTCATACCCGATATTCAGAAAGAAATTGAAAAGCCACCTTTTCAGTGACCAGCTGAAGCTCGATCATCCTCGTCTCTACTATATCTAGCTTCTAGATGCCCCCGGGTTACGTGCAGTGCTATAAATGTACATAAATAAAATACTCTTCCAAACCGACACTTGGGCATGCCATGCACCCTGGCATGGTCTCCCCCACACTCATTCCCCAGGCCTGTTTTTCAAAGGCCCCAAGAGTATTTCAAATATGTGCATGAAAGTATGCATGACCGAGGCAACGCTGGCATATATTGTGGTCACAGGAATCATTGGTAATTGGGTACAACCCTACTGTCCTAGACAAGGTGCCTTGGGGCCACACATTCCTGAGCCACCTTCAGTGGTTCACTGGTTTCTTACTGGCTCGTCAACCTTTGCAATTGGACATGTATGTTTGTTTCCAGTGTTGATCTCCGGTCCAACACCTACCATGCAATCCCTTAACGCCTTAAATGGCCCTTGTAATTCATGCATATAAACGTCCTTGCATCTAGTTTACTCAACTTGCACTCCATACCACAGTTTGATACCCCTACGGTTTTTATGGACAACCCCACCCCCATTTTACACCGTCCTTACTGGGTCACGGGTAGGGTCGCTGCCCACTTGACCCCTCACGAATATCCATTTGCGTCCGTATTTGGGAAGACGGAATTTTCCCCCAGGGTCTTATGCGCATGGCTGCACTCAAAACTGCTTGCATGGTTGAGACATGGCTGTTTAGTGCCCATTCCACAACAGAAAAAGCAGCAGGCGGAAAGATGCGAGACACCACAATGGTGCTGCAGTGCAGCCACGCTGCCACCAGTGGCACACAGTGATGAGGTCACAGATGGCAACCCCAAGGGTGGAATTACTCATTCCGATGGAATAGGGACGGTGGGGCTTGGGAGAACCGCCCCAAAGATTTTTTCCGCCTGAAAATATCGAGCAAACTCTGCTGTAAAACAGGCCATTTAAGAATACCAACGGCACACAGAAACCGACACTAAATACATTAAAAAAAATATAGCACCTCTACAACAGAAATTGTCAGAAAAATGAAAGAACAGCTCCCCGAGAAAATAATAATTGCTAGAGTAATGAGGTGTAGAGGGGCAGATGTACACAATCTATAGTGCCCGCCCCCTCACTTCCGTCATATTGGAAGAACAAAGACACTAGGTATCATCCCAATACTGCATCGAAGATATGAGAGAGGTTATATATACACCGAGAAGATAAGTGAGAAGAGATGAGTAGATGCATATACGAAGAGATGCAGTAGATGCATATACGCCGAAACGCAAGGTAAAGGAAATATGCTTGCTCCAGTAGAAAACATAACACGGGTAAAGCAGCTATGATGAGAAAATGGACATTGACGGTGTATAAATAGTAAGCGAGTAGCCTGAAGGAGAGAGACAGAGGCAGCAGAGCCGACAGGTGCTGGATTACAGCTCTGTGCAAGAACAAAGAACATCCGCTTGGCTTAGGATCAAGGATGCAGAGGCCAAAAGCAAATGCAAGGTACGAAAGGAGTAGAAGAGGATAAGCTACATACACACAACATATTTCTCTTAGATTAAGCAAGGAAGTGAACATTTGCAAGTGCCAACAAGTAAAGATGCAGAAAGCTTATGCAAGACGATGCAACCAAGTCTCCAGAGTCCAAGAGGAGCAATAGCACCCAATAGAATTAAAATCAAATAGTACTAAATAGAAGGTCCGAAAGGACAAAATCGTGGTCACTTCACATGTGGAGCAAGACCAGGACACAAGGCCTATTCAATAAGCTTTAGACGAAGATAGCAATGTACCTCCACTCCCTTTAAAGTTCAGAGGAAGAGAACAGTCAAGAAGGTCAACTACAAAGAAGCAGCCTTGGCTTAGGGCAGAACTAATGCGAGATGGTAGGCTAATTGGCCAAGTGGGCAGTTTGATATGCCCCACACCTGGGTTTTGTTGTGCTTATGTGCTAACGGGCCTAATGTCCATGGTTGGGAGAGAATGCCAATCAACCACGAGGTCCTATGTAATGATGGATTATACATTGTTGCAGAAGCCAATTTGTTGCTGTTTTGCAGTTGGAGGTAGTTTAAGGCGTGCCTACCAGATAAGGGGCAGCCAATGATGTACCCAACCCCCAAATAAGCTACAGGTATATATGTTCCCTTAACCAATCCCTCCTTTCGATAGATTTTTACTGTTTGCCACGTAGGATGGCTTCACAACTGACGTACATTGGGGTATAAAGCCTTCTGTGTAATTGAAATGAGTGTGTGAGCTACAATCTGTTTATTCACCGGGTTTCCCTACTTTATTGAGCTGATAAAGTAGTATTTGCCATATTCTTTGAGTCTGTCCGGTTGTTTGGGCCCAATATCATATATTGGTAATCCTACCTGGCACTTGGAACGCTCCAGGGGCTAGCGCACAGAGGAGGCTTGAGGGAGGGCGAAGGTCACTGTGGCCCAGACGGACCACAGGATCTCTGGGAACAGAGGGCCCTCAACTGGAGTCCCCTGGCGTTCCCTCTGAAGGTATGAATACCTAGTATAATAGTAGGATAGCCGGCACGGTGCCGAAAGACTGCGCCCCAGACATAATTCCCTCATGACCCAAACGTCGGCACCCTGGGCGGCTTGAAGACAGTCACGGAAGTCCCCGTGAAAGGGCTGGTGCTGCGTGAAAAGTGATCTTTCAATCCATCCGCGCCTGAAAGCATATCTGGCGGCCTTATAATAGTGGAATGGTGGTAGGGGCCAAGAAGGAACAGGAAAGGCATGGGCTCCGCTTGTAGCAGACTCCAACAAAGTTCTGGTAGGTAGATTGCTTATTCTAAAGCACAATCGGAGGCAATGCCCTGGTTAATGGTCACTATGTACTGTACGTATGTACACGGTCAAGCTAAAGTCCTTACATTACACTGCAGGCCCTGGATTTTCCTACAGGAAGCAGGTGAGGGTTTCCCCAACGCCCACAGTACGCGTCCCCGGCCCATTCAGCCATCTCCAACCGTCCACAGTGGACACCCATTGAGAAATCTCCAACCTTCCCTAGTGGGCGAGGCCTCACAACTGGTTAGAAACTGAAGCAAACTTCAACTAGTACCCCCCCTGCCCCAAACGTAGCCTCCCCAAACTCTCTGCCCCCACCACCCTCATATCAGGATCTCACATCTTTCACGGCGCAACCCTTACAAGGTTAGAATGTCCCCGCTGGAATGTCTTACCACAAAAATGTCTTTGGATTAGAAGAGGCACCATCCTTATGGCAATCTAAACACCACAAAGTGTCAGGTGCGGTGTAGGGCGTACACTGTCACAGGAAAGTGCCTGTCCCTCTTCTCTTACCCCCGTCACTACGGGTCCATGAAAATGGCAGCCGCATAAAACCCAACATACAATTGAACTGAAAATTAGAGTATCTAGTTTGCCTCTCTTTTAGGTCTGCTCAAAGAAAGCTTTACCTCTCAAATAACCAGGACTAGGTGTTAATCCAGGATGGAATGCTAGGTGCGCCCCCAGCCGCATTATCACTTCTTTTTTCACCGCATCACTCCTTGGAATCGTGTGCCTCAACTAGAAAAAAAAAGTGCAGACATCAGTTGCACGAGCACCCCACATGACTGGATGTTTCTTCCTTTGGGCGAGACTTGTGAAACAAGGATAATTTACACCGTTTATGGCAATTTCCTAAGAAATTTGTTGATATACACCGAAGTATCCATAAAGACCGTCAGCACAATTATGATCAAAGACTTTGTCAAGTTATCAGCGCCGGCGGCGTAAACAAGGCCTCACTGAAAACCTCAGTAATCAGACTGGCAAGTGTCTCTTGGCACAACCATGAGCAAAATCATTGCTGCCATTAGTTCTGTAACTCCTCACTGTTTTTAACACCACAATGCTTTGCAAATAACACGGAAGCCATTTTTACATCGGCACAAAATACATTTTAGTTTTGAGCACAAATAATGTGGTCACTTGGAACAATGCCAGAGTTAGCAGATTTTCCAGGGTTACACCCACACTGCACCAGTGAGGTTGCATGGCAAAACTGAGCATGCCCGCAAACCACAGTTTCCTTTATTTGCGCCTCAACGGAAAGTTGCAGCATTTCAGAGCCCAAGAGAACATCACAATAGCTTAACACCTGCTAACACCACACTCGGGAGAACGAGTAAGGAGGCGGAAGACACGGTTGCGTGCAGCCACGTGCAATGCCATGCATTGATGCTATGGAACCCTGGGGGCCACTTCAAGATGGGTAAAGGGCACCTAACAAGCGGAATCCTGGAATTTAAAAATCACAGGAGCTCCAAGTACCAGGACAAGGCTGCTGTGGTAGAGTAATGTGAAGGTACGCTGGGAGCAGTGCCTCTGGAAGCCCAGCGTGGCCACATTACAACCGTAGAGATGATGCAGACCAAATCCGGGGGTGCACCCCGCCAGAGGATACCATCCAAAGACTGCCAAACAAGGCGGCGAATGGAGACAAGGACATGCACCCATTTAAAAAAGCAGGTACTCTGGAGCAGGCCGAAACTTTGCACGCCCCATTAGCCAATGGCTAGTGATAATTGGCCATTGGCGAGTCAGACATGGTGTGCTGTGTGTAGGTGTAGAATTGAGGCGGTGATCGACTTTCCGGCTGGCTAGTAGATTGCAAATTGAAATGTTTACCCCGTCCCTGGAGGAAGGAAGGCATGGTGAGAAGCCAGACGTCAAATCCGCACAGGGAATAAACACCGACCAGAGGCTCCCGAAACTAGAATTCAAGAGAGACCGAAAACAGAGTGGCGCGAGGCCAGGCCGCCACATGTAATCATCAAATGGGCTCTGTGTTGGGCACTAGAAGGAGCTAAGGATGTCAATCATTTTAAGAACCTCTCAGAGGGTGAGTATAGTGCATTCATCGAGCACTTAGATCGCCTGTGAAACGTAGCGTTGCTCGTTGTACATAGATGGAACCCAGGAAATAGACTTTTTTTTTACAGCCAACCCATTTCTCCTCTCGCACTCTGCTCCTTTGCGGAATGCCCGGTCTCACTCCACACACAAACACTATTGCACAGCACCTCTGCCAGAACAGTTAAGCTACTTTTAATGACAAAAATTTGAACTGTTGCTTCCCACATAACCATCTCCTTCAACACAATATATGACATGACATTTATAACGTGCCTGTACACAAGTGTTTCTAGGTGCTAGCAGACAAGGAGGGGAACCAAAAGGGATGACAATCCCCCCCCATAACCCATACTATTGCTCTACTGCGCCCATACACACTCCATTTAGACATGGTTTACTACCAGGATCTTTGCCACCCTCACATTTTTGGACTCCGATCCATCTGGGGGCCTTCAACCAAAAGCGCTTTGCGGCCGGAATTATGGAGGAAGGTGCAATAAACATGGCAAAATGAATGAACAGAACCAGAGGGGTCAGGAAATGGATCCAATGTGAAGGTTTATGGACTAGTGGATTTTTCCTCCCCTCTCACTTCCATGCTGACCTCAAGCCATCGTGAACCAGGTGCAGTCACTAGTAGTACCAACGCGGGCTCTTACATAATCCCTTTATTTGATGGGCCGCATGCAGAGGGCTCAAATCGTGACTGCCCCCCTACATTTGAATGTGGGCCATTTTAAAGCATGCAGCTGTGCACCGTCTGCACTGGCGGCCAGTCAGAAACCAAATCAATAAGGCACTCTGCATGACCCATCAAGCCTTCTGCAAATGGGGAGACGGTTCTTGTGGAACAATTCACCTACTGTCCTCCTTCACACACCGTGCATGCTCGTCATCTATACTTATCGCACTCCGAGACTGGGAGATCGACCACAGTGGGCGACGCATACATCTAGTGGGTCACCCACTTTGCAAGCAGCTGTCTCACCCGCCAAGCTCTCCATCCGATGTATAAGTCAATGGGCTGTCACCCGCCAAAAACAAAGAGGATTTTCACCCACCCAGGAGCCGCAAAACGTTGAGCGCTATGTTGACGCCAACTTCCCAAACACTTCTAAGCCTTCCGCCTCTCAAGAAGGGGGTCAGCAACCGGCAGCTCTGCCGATAGTTTGGACAATGGCTCCCAAAATTCCTGATGAGAATTATAGGCCAACATTTCTTGAGCGCTGCCGATTACAAGGTCTACTCTACCCCTGTTCTGCGAGGCCACTATGGTGGTGACAGTTCACGCTCTACAAGAATGAAACAAAATGGTTATAACCGTTCACTTTGGTGGTCTACTACTGAACGCACCATCCTGAGAAAAACTTGTGCTGTCAACGGAGAGGCCACATACTGAACGGGCAAGGAAGCAGATAAATCCTTTGCCCCCTGAAGAGTCCCGAAGAGCCCCTTCAGAGAGATGAAAGACCCCCACTTGCCTCCTCTACCTCAGCCGTGCCCTAGCAGCACCCATCAATGGGCAACTTCAGAAAGTCCACACTTGAGGACCATCACTCAACTATCAGGCAATAAAGAATATATGTAGCCTTTGCCATGAGAGATATGGCCGCGCCCGCCCTATCGACACATCGGGTCAGAGGCGTGAACGCACAAAACTAGCGTGGGGAGCCTAGAGGTGCTAAATGTTGGCTATCGTTAGCACAGCTCGACCGTGGGCCCGCTGGGCTCCGAGACAGTTTCTCATTCAGACAGCCAATTTACAGAACACAAGTAAGCCAACGATGCCAGTCTACCACACCAAGTACAGGTAGGGCACACCACAAAATGCCGGACCCGAGGATGGCAAGCGTAGAGCGTGCAACATACACCAATATCACTGTGCCGGGAATCCATAACCAAGAGGGTCGAAGGAGGAAAGCAATGGGGAAAAATCTGAGGGTAGGCAGTATTGGGGGAAATACAGTGCCACAAACCAAGCCAAAAGCCACCTTAACGAAAGCCGAGATGGTGGTCAAAAGCAGAGTCAGGGTGTGGCAGGATTCTGCATTCCAGGGTCCTTCAGATATTTTGTACTACAACTCCCATGATCCCTGATTGGAGTTGAGGTCCAAAACATTTGGCAGGCCAAAAGTCGCAGGCCCTTGGGTTTAACTAGCCAACAATTAAGCAGACATGCCAATCCTTCCCAGAACCGGCAACATGTTAAGGACTCTTGGAGCTGGAATGACTCCCATGTCCGACAGCGACAACACATGTAGAAACCCTCAGGAATCCCATGCATAACATCACGCCGCTTCTACTGCATGCAAGGGCATAAGAGGGGGGAGACACGCCTACCACATGCGTCTCCCATTCTGGGCAGCACATTTACGGGCTTCGAGCTCACATATATGGACAGAGCTCGGAGGTCTACCGACACCAGCGACAAGAGGCCACCAAGAGAGCACCATGTAAGACCACATCACATCAGCTTGGGTCACCTCCTACTACCAGTAGGATCATTTGGAAAGGTACTGCCAATAATTCGAGGCCAGGCCAAATAGGTCACTGCTGACGTCAGAGGTCGTTTTAAACACATTGCTTGCCATGCTGTGCACGCCGCCGATGGGGACCTGGTCCCATTAGGAGCTGAAGATGCCACGTGCCATGAACTGAAGCCAATTGTGGACTGCAGATTTGGCATCTGGTGCGCCCCATTTCATAGATTTATCACCCTGCACCCACCACAACGGTTCTCTGAAGCAGAGGCGTTGCTTGGGGGGGGGGGCTTTGGGGGGCTATAACCCCAGGTCTTTTGGTTGTAGCCCGAGAAGCTCAGGCTCTATGACCAAAAGAGCTATAGCTAGCCCAGAGTCCCGACATTAGTGTAGCCCGAGATCTTTTCCAGACCTAGCATCACCCCTGCTCTGAAGCACCCCCGGGTTTCTCAATGTACACAGGGCCTGGAGACTTGTACCGGCGGGGAAAGGAACGGATTTGGAGGTAGGCGGAAACTGCAATGGTTTTAGAAGGTAGCCAGCAGTTTTGGTGAGCAGCATGCAAGCGCAAATCAAATGGCATTGCAGGTGGGATGCAGTGTTAACATGGAATATAGTGTGTAATGTGACCGTGATCTGCCCAGGATTCCAAGAAGGAACACACCCACCACAACTGAATAGAGTGGGCACACCTTACGATGGGGGCGCGGGGGGCTTGTACCTTGCATAAAAGGTCCAGTTCGATCACAGGCATGATGTGTAGCATGCATTGCGACAGGAGAGTGCACAGAGGTAGGTTCTGCAGCTCATAGAGGGGGATTCCAGGTATGCTATGCAGTTCATATGGACGGTTTAGGCTAGACTCCAGAGTTCAGGGGTGTAGAAGGGGTATGTTGATGGGGGCATATGTGGTTCATGGAATACAAGAAAGGTGGCTGGTGCTCATGTTACATGCATGTTCTATTTGTATTACACCGTGCTGGCATTACCATGGCTGAAGCGCTGTCAGTGTAGTAGATGTGGTTTGTGTAAAGCGGTGTACACAATATAGGGTGAGAGCAGTATCGGCATTAGCTTGACCGCAGTGCCTGTGGGTATTGAAAGGATGGTGCACAGGGGTATTGTTCTGGATCATGCGCAAGAGTGTGTGCAATGTGTGTGGGAGTGTGGGGTCGTGCACGAGAATCAAGAGTGTGGAGAAAGGCGATGGATGTTTTGCAAGTTCCGTGGTGTGGTAACTTATCTGGAACGCAACGTGCATGGAACATGCAATGTAGGTGGGAAAAGGGGGGTAGGGCACGCCCTCCAAGGAGGGACATTCTGTGGTTTAGGCTGCTCGATGTCCGAAGGTGGTGTGCAAGATACAGGTTATGGACGCGAGTGGTGTAGCAGTGCAGTGGTGTGTAATTTGCATGGATCAGATGACACGTGGGGCTATGTGGTGGATGTGTGTGGCGGTATGCTGGTCAACGCGTGCACTGTTAAGGTGCGAGAGAAGGGATGTGGGTAGTGAGGTTAGCGGATAAAAGATGATGCTACGTGGGTGGTAGAGCACAGTCTATGCAGTGGGGGGCACGATGTACGCCTGTGGCATTACCATGTGTATGTGGCGGTACATATACAGTCGAGGGAGGGCTTGCACCATTTAGTATGCTTTCTAAACACGATGTCCGGGACATGGTTGTGTGGTGAACCTCTCCACCACTTCGCGCCCTCCTCCCAGCTCTCCTTCAGCCAGGGTGGTAGGGCAGAGAGGCAAATACAGGGCAGCTGCTACCACGCAGAGCTAAAAACATCCACAGGGCTGTGTCCGGGGAATGCTGCTGCCATGCCACAGACATCAACACCTCCCAGGCGCAGCTGGCACCGGTCCCTGCGGCTGTGCTTAGAAATAAACACCCTGCCCAGGCCCTCCCAGCTCCCACCTTCCCTAGGGGAGCAGCTGACACGAAGTGGCACTGATCCCGCCTCCGACGGGCACTGCCACCTGTGCCAGCCTACACTCCAAATGAACGGGGGGGATAGAGGAGAGGGAATGGACTTGTGCCCGCCTACAGTTCGATGTGTGATTGGTTAGGGTGGCCTGTTACTCTGAGCCAGCATTGCAAGACCTTTAATGTTGACGTGCAGAACCAGTACTTCTGTACTGTCCCACCCACGTTTTCGGCCCAGGAGGACGGCAGTAGCCAGAGTCACAGACGCCCATTGTAGGGTCCAGGCGCGCACTTTTATGCACTGACAGAGAAGTCCTGAGCTGACCCTCCCCCCCGGCCCAAGGCCTCATCCATCTGCCACCGACATCACTCAGTTAGCGCCAATAATTAATTTCACGATTGCATCCACTCTCCGGGGCTGAAATCAATACACCCTTCCCTCGGCATCCCCCGCCATCCCCCGGGGGCAGTGAAGGCAGAGGGAAAGCAGCCGCTTAAACAGGCCAGCTCCTGTGCAGACGCAGTCGCTCAGGCTAGGGACCACCCTAGATCCCAGGCTTAGAGCAGCCGGTCCCACGCGGGCTTGTGTTAAACTACCAGGCGATGCAAGAGGCGAAGGGCCCGCAGGCGGGGCAAAGCAACGCCTCGGCACCCCCAAGCCAGGCGGCCATTTTACCAACACACAAAACGATTAGTATATAGCCTAGGCAAAGACAGTCCATGAGCCGTCAAGAGAAACAAAACGTGCACAGAAGATAAGTTAGCTGCAACACCACCACACTGCAAGTCCAGCCCTTCATAGAATATGTGTTCATATAGCCCCTCATGGAGCATTCCTGCATGACGGAGGACTAGGCCAGGCTACGACGAAATGCAGGTAAGTAGAAACCTCAGAATGTAGGGTGACCAGGCGTCCCGGTTTTCGTGGGACAGTCTGGGAAATCACCATCCGTCCTGGGAGTTTAACCCCGTCCCAGGATTGGGTGGGTGTCTACGGCACCGTTTTTTGCCCGAAATCGGGCTGGCGTGACCTTGCCTGCATCCCTGTCAATGAGGAGAGTGCCTGTGAGCAAACCCCCGCAACAGGCCAGTGACAGAAGTAGGACTACAGTTTCAGAAGTCCAATTTGTGTTTACTGTAGTCCTACTTCTATGTCCACTGCCTGAACTGTTTTTTGGTCACCCAATCGGAATGGGAGGGAGACCCAGGGGCCCCAGTTTCCATAAAGATCCTGACTAGAAACTAAGGAGAGAGATAGCACCGACCCAATTTGAACCACAGACAGAGGGCATTAGAATTAAATGGGATAGAGTGGTGACCAAACAGATAAACCACGGGTCCTATGGAGCTCAAGGTAGAAGACCCCCCCCCTCCGACTTGCCCTCAAGGGGCCCAGTGAAGCGACAGTGACTGCACACCAGGATATGCCAGGGGACAAAGTGGTGTAGACATCCATTAGTCTGAACACGTGAGAGCAGGTGGTGGGGAGGGGGGGGGATGGGAAAAAAAGGCTTTGCCAATAAACAGCCCTGCTAATAACCCAAAACCCTGCACAGAATATAGAAGGAGACCCCCACCTAGCACACCACAATGCACGACACTGGCCACAGGTGGCCAAAGCTGATGGGGTATTATGAAGTATCACCACTAATCAACCCAACTAAAAATAGAAATAAATCTCAAACCCTAAACAAAACCACCATACCCCTACAGCACAACAAACCACACACACTGCACTACAACAAGGACACAAACCACACATAGCCTCGCATGATAGCACATGACAATTGCTGACTGACCATTCACACCTACGCTCAGCAAACAGTGCAAAAACTGAACTGAAGCTGCCAACTGCACATCACAGCTCTCTTGCGCCTTTTCCCCCCCTGCACAGTCCTAACACCTTGCCCTCTTGCTTTTCAGATCCACCAGAGCAGCAGGGGACCACTCAGTGTGCGGTATAAATATCCTTCAACATAACATTCCGCCCACCTTGAGCGCTAGAATAACAGGTGCTATTATGACATCATTTGTTAGTACTCCACGTATAAACTGCAGAAAGATGAAGGGCTCAGTTGGCCTCGCCGCAGGATTTAAATTTGCAAATGCAGAGCCCTGCACCTGGAAATCGGTGGAAGATTGCGCTCGAAACTACGTCCACCGAACTTCCAATTGGCTGAGTCGGGCCATAAACTCCATGCACAGGCTTCAATGCTTCATTGCCAAGGTAACAACTCCGCCCCTCAATTTGAAACAAAATTACAGGACAACCAATCGTCTCTGTGGTGAATTACAACTTGTGGCGGAAATTTGGGACTTCACTGAATATTCGAAATGGCGGGAAAACAAGTTCTATAACTCCTGCTACAAACTGAAATCCTTCTCAACTACTACTTAATAAAAAACAAACATTATCGTAAGCAGGGGGGGTCTGCAACCTTTTGCTCTTCAGACTTTTGGACTACAGCTTCCATCTGCCCAAGCCAGCATAGTCAAAGGTGTGGGGGAGCAGATCAGGATCACGGGAGACCTAGTCTAAAACATGGAGATCCACCGAGTGCAGACCCCCCCCCCCCGATCAAAAAAGTCCTCGTGCTATAGGCCCTCTAATTAAAAGGTGGAGGCAGCGATGCTAGGATCCAAAGCTGTAGGGGTTGCAAGATGTTTGCTGGAGAGGGTCCAAGGTGCTGTCCTGGCAGTATAGCAATTGTTACCAGCGTGGTAATAAGGGTTACAGAAAACAGTTAAAGTACGGTAACAACGGTGGGAGGAGGTGGGGGGAGGGGGGAGAAAGAAAGTCGTTTCCCAATCATCACTCCTTTGAAGCCGCAGGAGGCGCAAGGGAGGAGGGCCTGGGTAAGAGCAGTGACTACCAGTAAGGGAAAACCAAGGGTTAAAGTCTACAAACATTTGCAGCAACTGAACTTCACAGGGGGGCAGGGGTGGACAAGTCATGGGTAAGGGGCATTGACTAAAAGTAGTGGTGGGCACCGGCCACCCACCAGATGGTTTTGCCAGGAACCTGCATCAGCCCTACCCAGCGAGGTCAGCATTGCAGAAATCATGGGAGCTGTTGGCCAACGCATCTGGAGGGTTGCAGGTTGCTAATCACTGCGCTGAAGCCACATGAGAGTTTATTATGAGCACCACGACTGATGCGCCGGTGTTCTACAGCACAACTAGGGATTCCCCCATGGCACCAGAGAACCCACACTATCAGACTGATGCCAAGTAGGCATTCCATGAGCCCTCGTGTTCCATGAGCACGTGCCCCAAGTTATCGGCTTCAGAAAGCACTGCGGCCAAAATAAGACATATTGGCAGCAAACACAACAATTAATGATCTGAAAGGCCCGGCCTCATGGAAAAAAAAAAGACGCGGGCGCCACCGAGAACAAGGCTGCAGAGTTCTGCAGCTTGGCACATGCACGGACTCATCACGCCCGACACATGATACCGTGAAACCTCTGGGTTTGGGCGTGTAACAAATGCTATAAATGGGCAGAGAAGAGTCACTAACCGCGGATAGCGGGAGACCTCCGTGGCAGGGGTGTCCTGGGAAAGCTTGCATTTAGCAGGCTTCTCCCAAGCTTTCGAGGGAACCCAAGAGCTGGAGCGCCGTTCCCAGGGAAGCAAATCTTGACGAAGCAGCCGGCGCAACTTAAAAATAGGCTCTCCATTCTTCCTGCGCATCCATTTGAGCTTGCGGCAGACGGGCGGCAGCGCCTTACGCCCAGACCATTACCAGCTCCAGAAGGCAAATCTCAGCGAAACATGAATCACTCAAACGCATATCGCTGCAAAACAGCTCTGCAATTAACAGGGAGCTTTTTATTCAGGGGGTAATTATATATATCTTAATGCAATTACGGGCCCTGTATTTTATACATTAAACAGTAGGCCGCCATAGAAAGAAAGATTTCTTCCTTGGCCAAGCATTTCGGGAAAACAATGTGGAGAATACTTAAAAGCCTCCCCCTCCCTCCACCCCCACCCCCCAAACTTCTGTCCTGTATTTATTCCCGAGCGATTGAATTCAAATTTGTACAAAAAGAAAAAAAGCCACAATAAAAAAAAAAAATAATAATAATAAAAAAAAACACAGACTCAAGATAGCATGGCACAACTCCATATTATGCGATACAAACAAGTGGTTATTTATTTATTGCATTTGGAGGTATCAAGGCCCTAAGTAGGCAGTACATGGGCTGTTACAGGATGGTAAGAAACAGTCTGGTTACATTTCAGCATAGATATAGTTAAGCCCCAAGCCAGGAGGGTTTGCAGCGTGCAAAGTTCCAACTGTTTGGACTACGACTCCCATGATCACCCACCATTGACAACGCCGGCTGGGGCTGAAGGACGTAGTCCAAACATCTAGAATAGAGGTTCTGCACCCTTTGGATCTCCAGATGTTTAGGACTACCACTTCCATGAGCCCACCTCGGCATAGTTAATGGTGAGGAATCATGGGAGTCGTAGTCCAAAATGTCTGGAGAGCTGCAGGTTGCCAACTCACGATCAAGAGAGTTGAAGGCCCCAGACACCGCCTCCAGGAAAATAGCTATATGCTGGCGACTGCATGCCCACTCATGCCACGATTAACTAGCTGACATTCACATAAAAGGAGGCCCAGGACTACCACGGCACATCCCATGCACATACGCTTCCTCTTGGTAGGTGCATGTTCTCTAATCAATGGCTACCAAGCGAAAAACCCCTTCAACCGAAGTTCAGAAACCCAAAAGAGCCTGCTACAAAAAACAAAGAATTTCAAAAACCATCCTCTTTGCCAAAGTCTGAACTACCAACTCCTACCGTCGACTTCCCTTCTGGATACGTATTGTCCATCCACCTGTAACCAGGCACCGCCAGCTGTACCCATAAAAGCTTCACCAGTGTACCTGAAACCAAGCAGCACCCCTACCCTCAATTACCCACACCTCATTCGCCCCCCCAAGCACACCACAACTGGCCCTATGAAGAAGGTTGCCTCGAGAACAGCAATGAGTACGGTTTAGCTTCAGGGTGTCTGCACAGCATGAGCTAGGTCTCAGCCAACAGGAACCCCGATTGTACACAACCACCATTGAGATCTTTATGGGAGGCTTCTTGCAAACCAACAGAGACCATGGCTGAAAGCAAAAACAATGTGCTTCCGCTTACAGGTGGCAGGTTACTAAGCGGGCAGAAAAGCCACACGCTCCCTGACAAAGCCTGTGCATCGCATGTATACATCACGCCAATAGCAAAAGCCTACTCGCCAATGGTTGTTTCAAATTGTGTGGTCTGGAGGCAGACATGATGACTAGACAACCACTGCAGGGCCATAGGGGACAGCGTTGATGCAGACAAAAGAGCAGGTACATTTGCCCTCTAGCGCACAGAGGAGCGGGTACATTTGCCCTCTAGCGCACAGAGGAGCGTGAGTCTCCGACATCAATGACTGCTGTAAGCAAAAGACTGGGCCGTCATAGAAAACAGGTTAATGAATGTAGCCAGAAAGAAACGACTGTATGGCTATAGAGGAGAGCATCTGAATTACTGACCAGGGGGATGGTGGGGTAGATCTCTACGAAGAGGCCCCTCCACCAAGACAAACAGTACTTGGACAAGTAGATCGCTGCAAGTACTTAACCATCACAGAGGATGCACCAGATTGGGGCGATGGCGGTCAATCTCCCCAATGGACACTGTGCCTGATACAGCAGTAAAGGAGACTAAACCACTAATGTGACCATAGCGAGGGTAGCAAAGTTCATGAATATTCAGTTTTGCATCAAAAACCATGTAGGTTTGTGTCACAGATGCAGCGTTATCCACCCTCTTCGACCTGGCCAGGCAAATTTCCCGTTGCAGGATTAGCGTTGAAACTAGGGAAAGGCAACGATGTCCAATACAACATCAGACCCCAACATAATTATACTGGTGAAAGATGGATCAAGAATGCTGTGACCCACCAACTAAAATTTCTGGACTCTCCTCCCCCTCCCCCCATTCCCACTCACTTCTAATCTCTGCCTGTTGACAGATATCTTTTTGTAGCATGACTACTATGAAGGTTGTGATAAGTGGATATATATAACTTGGGAACAAGGTCCGCCCTCTCTTTCTCCTAATAATCTGGCTGTATTTATTCCTAGCAGCAGTTCACCCTATGAAGGCAGCAACCGTACACCCCCTCGTTTCTCCTACATGGTATATATGTACCCTGTCTATCGCAAGGTTTTCAACGCCATTCTGCCGAGCATGTTACTCCTGCGCATGGCACTGCATCAGGCACCACTAAGCCTTAAGCCGCCGTCAGTCCCCCCCAGGATCCTTTTACCCATGCCAGCTTCCTCTCTCTCTCTAGCGCCACACCTTGAAAGTGATGCCACATTATGCCATGCCTGCCATGTCGTAGACACGAAGATCTGGGCTATGTTACATGCATAAAATAGTTCTCAACCCTTGACATTGGCCCTGGTGCACAATACACACTGCACTCTGCTGCATTCTACGGGGTGCAGAAAAGGAAGGAGTCCCAGAATAAACTAGGCCCAGAAGGTGGACATGGTCTTTCCAGCCTTTTCCAGCATTGAAACTTTCTGTTCTCCAGCGAAGACATATCCAACTTCTTCTATCAAGCCTCCTCTTCAAAAATATTTACATCGGACTGCCTCGACTGCGTATACCTAAGGACAAACTACCCACAGCGCTTTTACACAATTACATATGGCAGTAGGCGCTATACAAATACAAGATATAGGCTAGATGTTTGCAGATGGATGTGGTGCAAAAGAAGCTGGAGCGGGAAAGTGATAGCACGATAGATATAAGGGGGGGCAGCAATAGTTTTAAAGGAGGCTGGGCAAGACCCTACATACACAGTTTCATCATTTCCTACAGCACCAACGTGGCTCCTTTCAGCGTTATGGTGCGCTCCATAAACTTGAGCCGCACCGGCATAAAAGACATCGCATGATGTACCCAGAGTCCCTCAAATGGAGGAAGCACATAGAATTAGTACAGAAGAAAAAAACAGCACTTTGAAAACAGCAAAGATGAATAGAATGTTAAAAATTGATGGCTGAAATAATTTTGCCCTAACACATTAATAATCTTCAGATCAGCCAGGTGGGTCAAGTGCCAATAACCCTCAGATTACAGATACCATCAGTTTCAGGCCTCAAAGCTTACCCATCCATCAGCACCAACCCACAACGCCCCTGTAACAACTGGCACTGGCTAGGATTTTAATTCCATGTGCCATCCAACAATACCAAGGGAACATATTCACGCAACTCAAACTTTTAAAAACGTTTATGCAACTATTTTCAAGATAATTTGCAAACCATGTAGCACAGGGGTGTGGATGGATAATGTGTTCTTATAGCACATTACGCAGAACATATTTACATAAAATATCACAAACGAAGTTGGTACTCATTTATCGACCTCGAAAGGATGAAAGGCTAAGTTGGCCTTGCCGGAATTTGAATCTGCGAACTGCAGATACACAGATCACGGCAGCGATCAATCAACCTGCAGAGCTATCTTACCGGCTAAATATCAGATACATTCTCATTGGTGGTGGATAATGATCCCAGGTTGACTTTCATTGTAATGTTAAAAAAAGAGTATATTGTTCATAGTGCTTTGGATCGCAGCCATCAAATGACTGTTATTCGATGATGCTCAGGGTTTTTAAAAGAATGATCAAGAGTATTTGCCCCTTCTCCCCTGGGGGTAGCAACCAACTTTGAGGCTAGGGAGGCGAGCCTGCTCCCCAAGTGCCCCTGCTCCCCCCAGGGTCTGGGCAAGTGGGACCTCATTGGGTGTGGCTCCTCCCTTAGGGGACGAGGAATATTATCTGCAGATATGGGACTACCTCCACTAATGAATAATATGCCCTCTTTTTGTTTGGCTCCACGCAATACTGGTTCAACCACGACACTGGAAGGAAAAGGGAATATCCCTTTGACAGCGAAATGTAAGAAGGACGAGTGGCTCCGAGAAGAGGAGAGCCATATGCAGATGAAGCCTGCTGATGTAGCTACACTTTCGAGGGTCGATGTAGTTACGCTTTGGAGGGGTGGAGCAGTGCGGAACCCTCAGCAATCCGAGAAGAGAACGCGAGAGTGAGACAGCGAAAAAGTGTGTCAGGACGGAGTTTGGAGGACTGTACAGCGTGACCACAGAAGCGCCATGGTGGGCCGGGGGCTCGTCTAACTACGCCAACAACAGTGGAAGCAAGAGACCCGAAATCTCCTGCCGGCAGGCATTCAATGAGCATGGCAACCTACGGAGACGCCGAGAGTGGGGCTGTTGACAAGCCCGGAGCAGGGAGAGGAACCGAATAAACAGACCTGTGATAGAGGGCCAAACCTTGCAACACCACCCGCAACGAACCAAGGTACCAGGGTGGAATGGAGAAGCCGCGTGCAGAAAGTTGTGAAAACTACGATTTTGATGTTGGGACATTGTAAAAGTTTATTACTTGATACCAAGGAAAGCGAGTGGAGATATTAATCATGAGTTTTTGAGAAAGCCTGAAAAAGTACCCCGTGAAGGATGGCAGTTGCCTCGGTTAACCGTTGAAGAGCCGGGGAATCCCTTAAGGGGAGACTTTTAAGAGGGCTCAGAAAAATAACCTAGTAGGGAGACCCCAGGGGTGCCGATGCCTCACCCATGATATGGTCGAGTAGAAAGAGAGCACAACAATCAAAGTCATAGAAAGGAGTGCAAGAGACCATCTTAAGAAAACCATTAAGGAAACTACAGAGAATACTGATAAGTCTAACAGCATCAGGAACAACAGACCTCCGAGCAGTTGGAAGGAGCTCAGGAATAAGACACGGAGAACCAGAAGATCTTGATTCTAGAGAATGACATGTGTAGCCCCGATACACAAACTAAGCGAACCCTGAAGTACAACCTCAAGATAAACGGCCGAAACGAAGCAGCCAGAAGAGAGACATTCTTTTGGCAAACTTTAATTGTTAGTATTAGTGGTGGGCCCAGGTAAATACAGCAGACATTTTTTATTTGGACTTCCTGGCGACAGACAAGCACCAATAGGTAGTTTGGTTAGGTAGGGAACAGCCCTGAAGCAATAGGGCAAGATAGGCCAGTTTCCTTATTATTTAGAATTAAAAAAAAAAATATATATATATATACAAATAAATGTCCACTATGCGTCCGACTCCTTTTTCCGACCCACCACAGCACATACACTGAAAATCCAGGCGTCATAAACAACGAACCTAGGAGCACTGCGTGGGGCGGCCGGCAAGGCTGTGCAGATCATGGCTGAAAACCAGAAGTGCTTTGGTTAAAAACACTGGGACCCTAAGAAGAATTGGCTCAGCACGAGTTAAAACCACCCTCTGGAGGTACTTCTGGGGAACAAGGAACTAGTACCTAGCGGCAGCAAATCTAATTACCACACGAGATGTAAACTAGAAGGGCACGGTAATGCCGGCCTGGGAAGCTTAACTGAGGCCAGAGTTTACATGGAATTGGCCAATATCTAAAGGTGAATTTACACAGCCCGGCAGAGAGGGTTTGGGGTGCGGGGGGGAGGGGGGAGACTCGCTAATCCCCTGCAGCCATTTAACAACATGTAGGATCTTCTAGCCCAAACGGCAACCCAGAGCGTGCAGGATACACAATACACGCAAGGCACCAAACAGTAGGATCAAGAAATAGCACTAATTAGAAGACATCTATTTATGCTATTAATAAAGCTCTCCCAACTCTACGGCATCTGGGCCATGGATACAGAACAGCTTCAGAAGCACTATTAAACACTTCACATATTCCAGAATGTGTTGGGGTTATCTCCTTTGCTGCCCTACGATCAAGGTACTCCTGCAATCCTAGAGGTCACGCATTCAATGCAGGCCGCTTGCAGGTGCTATAGACAGGGCCTGCCCCACCGTCCACATTTTAAGACAAAAACCATTAACGCTCCTTTTTTATTCCCCATTCCCAAAACGTTCCAGATTTTCCACTAGGCCAATGGGAAAAGGGATATCCATTCCCAATTCCAATACAAAAAGGACTCCAGGGCGGTTCTTGGTACGGTGGATAAAGACATGAGGGCAGCCAGGACTTATCCGTTCAGCTTCAGAGGTCTAATTATGAAGAACCATTCAAAATAGGGTAATAGTATCAACTGTCCTTACATCGCTTAGAAGCTGGAGGACTCCCGCTTAAGCACTATATGAGAACACAACAGTATGTCTGGATACCCCACTGCACCTTAACTGGAATATTTCTTACTTTTGACCACAACTTGTGGATCTTTCTGGTTTAGAGGAGAGTGGGACAAATGTCAACCACAGAGGTACCTACCTCACGGTTCCACTGTTCCAAATAACAGAGCTCAAGCCAACGGACCACACATGTATGGCAGGGGTACATCGCAAAAGCAACCATTAACCCCTGCGTGAGCTTCCAGCGACTCATTTGTTGCATTAGATGGTCACCAGGCCCGGCAAATCGCCTCTATGCCCGGTTAGACTGTGTGCGGGGAGATTTTGAGGGGGGGGGGGGGGAAATCGGCAGCAGCTGTCCAGCCAGGACCACCCTCCAGGAGCTGACAAGGTATATTCAGTTTCAGCCTATAGACATGGTGAGAGAGAGCCAACAGGGCAGGGGTGGGGTGGTATTTGGAAGTACCACCTGTTAACTGGGTTCAGAGCAGGATCGATACTGCCACCCACAGGCGAGTATCCAAAAAGTCAAAATGGCGGATCAGACAAAACAACGTCCATCAAAATGAGAGGATGGGACTTTACTGGACTGCCGGTCCCCACTCAGCTCCGACGCCAAACCTTCAACCCACAGGACCAACCTATATAGTATTCAGATTACAGAGTCTTAACCGCTCCCTAAAACAGATATGGGGGGTCATTACGAGTTGGGCGGTAAGGGTTAACGGTCACCGGTAAGGATGCCGGTGAACCCTTACCGCCCTATTCTGAGGTCCCTTAGCGGGTCCCAGCAAGAACAGCTGGTCTGACCAGCCGTTCTCTGCGGGTCCAGTTAAGGGACCTTGGAGCTAATAACGGGCTTGCAAGTTGCGGGCCTGTTATTAGCGCCTTCCCCATTCCCATTGAGCCCTATGGGGACTTACCGGGTCCGCATAGGTCGGAATGACCCGGAAAGTCCCCATTCAGCCAGACCGGACCCGGGTTTGGAGGCAGCCATAGCGCCATGGCTACCTCCAAACTCGTAATGACCCCCATGGATTGTGAAAAGTATTACGACTTGGAAAGATGTACCACCCACCACTAAATGCAATGTGCAGCTCTTGATCAAATATCCCTGAATGACGCAGCCATGATCAAACTGAAGTAATGCCAGCCAATCACAGAAAAGAAGGAAAGCAAGAACCGTGGGGAAGTTGCTTAGTCATAATACAGACGAACGCCTGTCTTATGGTATTTATTCTTTCAACATTTCCATCTTTATTTCTCCATATTTATTTTCTGGTTACTCTACCAGTACTCCTTGTTGGCCATCTAAAAGAAATGTGGAAAATGAAGGTAGCGCTGTAACGCCTGAGCTGGGCTTCTGGGGACTAAGGCAAGTGGAGTTTCCACCTTTACTACAGCCGGGTGTGCGTTTGCTTAACACAAATAGAACACACAGAACTTGGCACCTCCAAACCAAAGAAAGTTTCATTCACAACGTCGCTGCAAATAGCAACACTTTCAAACAGACATTTGCTTGAACAACGCTGCCTCTCCCCTCCCCCACCTCGCCGCCCACCCGCGCTCCCAAGGAGCTGGGCTGCAACCAATCAAATCAGTCACTATACGCAGGGTGCAAACATTTAAGTGGCAAACTACTGGCCAGACATTAAGAGTCACTCGCCAGTCAATTCTAAACATAGACAGCACGCCGTTTCTCTAGCTAATGGCTAGTGCACGTGTGCAACCTGCTATTATAAGCACACACATGGCAGCACACAAACAGCGTGCAACTGCATGTCCAGAAAAAAACAACGGGTGCGCTTTACCACCAACCACCCTGCGGCTGCTCTAGGCCTGCGACGCTTTCCGCAGCCGTTTAAACTGCGTTAAAGGGCAACCTCAGCCCCACCCACAATCCCCCCAATGTGCTTTGCACGTCCGTGGGCCTTTAATGAACGACAGAGAGGCCGACTTTTCCGTTTTTATAAATAAACACCGACGGGAACCAGAGTAATTTAAATCTGTATATACAGAGTACAAATCAGCAAAAACGAAAAACAGGGAGACTTCGTTACACTCAATTCACTATCCGTTTTTTTGTTGTGCAGTGGGGGGGGGGGGCTCTAGGAAGACCCAATTAGCCAGATCATCATTTTACATCCAATAACTCTCACAGAAGGCAGGTAAGCCTGTATGGAAAATGACACCTCCCACAGTCTGAACAGCACCTTCGACCCCCCCCACTGCGTGCCAAATCCCTACCCTCGTTTCCAGAGAGGGGGGGGAGTCATTGCGCAGATCGAAGTCCCTGTGCCTTGGCCGGCAGACCTGGTTAGCAAAGTGCAGTCTAACTAGCCAAATTGGATTACTGCGGTTCCTCGGCGGCCGTGCCAAGTTGGCCCGCAAGACGAACACGACACACGCAGCAGCCGATCAGGGAGAGGGGGAGATACAAGCATGGAGGCTGCGTGTGCAATCTGTCAAGCATCCGAGAGAGAGTTAAGTACCTTTCGAAAAGGCTGCAAGCTGGTCACATGTGCGGTTTCAATAAACACTGCTTTTAATAAAGCGGTAATAATCAAAGGCGTCGCGAAGGGTGGGCTCGGGGCGCCGAGAGGACTATAGCCCTGGATCTTTTGGTTGTAGCCCCGGATAGAAGCTCAGGGACCAGCCCTCTGTCTCGGATCTTTTACAAACCTAGCAACACCCCTGAGCAATATGAAAATGCAGAGTGGGCATTTTTCAGTGAGGCCGCGTACGCACTTATCCTCATGGCCCGATGGAAAAAGCACGTAAGCCCAGATTTCTCCTGTACAGATTCCATTCTGGTTCCCACACCTGGCACTTCATTAGCGCCTTGTCACATATTCCTCTTATGTGTGGGGCGGGGGAAGGGAGTAATGTTGCCAGGCTAAACATAAGTGAATTGAAGAACATTCCTGCCAAAGGTTCTTTACTCGGTCCTTCGACGCAAGGCCTCGTCTAGCAGAACGAGTGAAGAACCATCAGCGACCCCAAGGCAGATCCTTCTGCTCGCCAGATGTGGAGGCCCACATTTAAAGCTGCGCAAAAGACACGCCAAGAAATGGTCCCATTGCTACAAGAGGTGGATCTCACTTCCCCGCTGCGTGGCAGGGTTGCTGCGTTGGATTTGCACCGAGTGAAGATGGAACATCGGTGCAAAGCGGAGGCTCGAGGAAGCTTTCTGGACAACAGTCCAAATAAAAGCACACATGGCCAGGTTTAAATGGACAGATCAGAGTCTCAAATCCACGCAACAAAGCTTTGTAAATCTGGAGAACATTATTGAAGGTTCTAACGTAAAGAGTTACCTTCACCCATTACTCCCAACCGACCTACAAGTTATCAAAGTTGGGGTCAAGAAACTAGTGCAGAACATGCAAAGATGGCGGTCACCAGAAAGAAAAAAAAAATAATAAAAATTTAAAAAACACAATTTCCTTGGGATCTTCACACAAAAAAAACATGGATTGCAGGAGATAACAGCCTTCTGCTTCAACGTGGTAGGGAACGTAGGGAACACGGATAAAACTCCTATCTAACCTTCCGGTTCAAAGAAAACACATTCTCCATGCCCGGCCGCTTGGGGCAACAGGGTGCTGGTATGTTCACAAAGTTGAAAGCCTGGTGGGCCTTGTGGGCCTTCTGCCTTTCCACAGAAACATAGAACTCCTGGTGGGTACAAACCAGCACTGGTGGACCTTTCGTTCGCAGTTAGCAATAGCACCAGGACCTGCTCCAGTCAACCCAGAGTGTACAAACCCAACTGCGAAAATACTAGCGCTCCCAACATTGCCATTGCTCGGAGGGTACAATGGGGTTTGTCAATTTGCGTGAAGTCAGGGCCTAGCCCTTTGGAAGAAAAGCCCCTTTTTTCCAAATAAAACACCTCCTTGAGTCGTTGAAAGAAAGCATTGTCCAATCAGCAGCTTTATCCAGTAAGGTGCCCCTCTGCAGCCACCTTTTTGTTCAGATTCCCATACATTGGTTACAGGGAATCTGGCAGAGTAGGGAAGGATGCCAGAAGAGTGATGTCAGTTGGGAACTAGTGAAGCTCTCATTTGAGCATCCTCAGGGATCTAGTACTACTGAGTGGTGGGAATA
Source organism: Ambystoma mexicanum (assembly GCF_040938575.1). Classification (NCBI taxonomy): domain Eukaryota; kingdom Metazoa; phylum Chordata; class Amphibia; order Caudata; family Ambystomatidae; genus Ambystoma; species Ambystoma mexicanum. The sequence continues at coordinate 128,433,952 of NC_090923.1, read as the reverse complement.
GGGTGTCTCGCGCTCTGCCTCTTGGAGTTAAGTAAGCTTGTGGTTGGTACAAAAATGAGTCTTAAATATCCTTTGAAAAAAATCTTCCATTAGACGATTAGCAAAGTAGGTCAGCCGGCACGTGTTTAGACCTTAGTCGTCCTCAAAGCCAATCTTAATCCAACACAAATGGACCATAACTGGCTCTGATGAGCCGTTACAAATTCTAATAAGTCAAGTCTCATGTGGGTTGCCTGGGTTTGCATCAAGAAGACTTTGTACTCATATAGCTGCTACTTGGACATTAGTCAGGTGCGCGTGTTCAAATTATGGATGGGCAAAATCCCCAAAATGTCTTGCCAGTATAGGTCCACGACAAGTATCTTGTTACAGTCCGAGGTCTAACTACCTTCAGCGTTCTAAGTAGCACCTATACAAACGAGTAAAAACTCTTCTTGATGCAAACCTAGACAACTCACATGAGACGACATTAGAATTTGTAACGGCGCGTCAGAGCCAGTTATGGTCTATTTATTTGTGTCGGATTAAGATTGGCCTTGAGGGCGACTAAGGTCGAGATACGCGTCGGCTGCCCTACTTTACTAATAAATCATCTAATGGAAGATTTTTTCAAAGGATATATAAGACTCATTTTTGTACCAGCCACAAACTTACTTAACTCCGAGAGGCAGAATGCGAGACACCCTATTCCAACCACTATGTAGTACTATTATCTAATCAAGTCCTATGTGTGTTGGCCTTGGGTAATAGGTGACGCCGCTAGCCATCACACACCACTTTAGAGTGGTCATAGCGCACTTAAGGATACAAACCCATACATGTTTCCTCAGGGATATACCCCACCCCTAATACAGGGTGTTCAGGTTTGCTGTATGTATGATCGATGTATGTATGTAAAATACGATTTCCAGTGTGACGCATCAACTTCCGGGGCACCAGTGGTCCAGGAATGAATATCTGTTTCTAAACCATCAATCAGCCCCACGCCTCTAGTACACCAGAAGGGATCCGAACAGATTTGAAACACAAGTAAATGATAAACCTCCTTGTGCAATTTTGGTAACGTGGACAGAACGGCAGGCTCATCCCTGCAAGGTTGTGGATCGTTGGTTAGTTGCAACACATCGAAAATACTATTACTCAATGATAAAAGGGACTGTCCAGTCAAGGTATGTATAAAAAGATCCGAAAAGATTGGAAACACAAGTCAATAATGGGACAGAACCACAATGTACCTTGTGCTTGTAGATGTTCTTGGTGCTCGACAGTGTAGAGTCGGTTTCAGGGCACATTGCAGCTTCTGCAACAGAGCACAGGGAGTGAGACCGCTGCAGGTATCAGGCGGCAGGCAGTTCGGTGAGCAAGGTTGGACGGACGACTGCAGGCTGGCCTACACAGTGGCTCCGAGTCAGGAATCGTCTCAGTGCTGGTTGGCGGGTCTGAAGCACTGGTCGACGCGTCTCGGACGGCGTTAGGGACTGCGGCATAATAAATCAGTGGTGCAGTCGGTTGCAGTTTGAGGGGCTCAACTGGCTCGAAAATGTCCTTTAAGGCGGATGTCTGGAATCTTGTCGATGCACTCCTGCAAGCCTCTTCACTGGGCTCATGTGGTCCTTTAAGGCGGACCGCCCAAAGCTTTGGAGAGTGTTGCAGGCAACTGCTATGTCCTTGGTTTGGTTCAGAGACCGTCTGGCACTTCCCACCTAGGAAGCTTACTGCAGAGTCTAGTAGGGCATGCTGTGTGCTGGTTGGGGACTGGTTCTGGAGCTGCTGGGGGGGGGGGGCAATGGCAGGAGGAAGGTTTTGCCTTCCAGCTTCCGAGATGCCTTGATGTACCTGTGGCTGTCATATCCCAACTAAAGTGGGGACGGTGCCTGTACACTGGTCTATGTGTATGTTGTGCAGTGAGCATAGGAAAACGTGTGCGTATTAGCCACACACTTTTTCCGGAGGTTCATCTACCATCATTCAATTTCTTTAAAAATGTCAAGAAACCCAGGCGAGCATACACCCACCGTGCGGATGGTCAAATTCCTCACAGCCAGCCATGTCAATAGGCAGAGCAAGACATACCTTTGTGTGCTGTATTACTCCCACCACATTGAGATGCATAAAGACCATATGTATGTGTGCAGACATCCAGTCTTGGGTCTCCTAGCTCCAGAGTGAGAATCCAGTCTTTGATTTCACATTTTAGCTTATTAAAATCAGAGAACGAAAGAATCCTATTTGTCTTGTACAGTAAAGACAGGTCACCTTATGGCCACTTACACTGTGGGTTCCAATAAACATAGGAGCAGACGAACAGCGCCTCCCCTGGGCAAAAAGGATGCCAGTCATAGACTGAATTACTGATAGTGTTACACGCTAAGACCTTGAGAAAGCTAATGAGCTTGTGGGGGCCCCAATCTCTCTACAGGGGAAGCCCTAAATCTACCAGCTGGGAAGATAGCTCGGGGGCAACATGTTGGTCTTGGAATCAAATCATCGCAAAGCAACACAGGTTCGAATCGCGGTTCGATGCATAGACTAGTCTCAATAGTAAACACGTAATAAAAGATTACTGCGTTCTACTTAACAGCAACTAAAGTAAGAGGAACTAAAAAGGCTCTGCACATCACCTGTAACACAGGCATGGAAATGGACGGAAATGGTTTAACTCTCGTCCATAACTACTTGTGGCTCTCCATGGTGTCCTACAAATACCCACGACATTAACTTTGTTTTTGTGAAGGATTGAAAGGTGCATTGGCAAAGCTATAGAAAACAATGAGCATATAACTGATCACAAGAAAAGGTTAATTTGCATCCCACATGTAAGATTTGCAGTACACCACGTACTCGCTCATCATTCACCAGAGGTAGCTCCTGAAACTGGGTGGTGCCAGATATCCAAGGGCTAATCTTAGTTCCTACAATGCCAGTAAGATAGCTCAGCAGGTTGATCGCTCGCTGCTGCGATCTGTGTTCGTTTGATCTGCAAGTCGCAGGTTTGAATACCGGCAAGGCAAACTCAGCCTTTTTGCCTTTCCGCGGTCAATAAAAGGAGTACCAACTTTGGTTGGGTGATACTGTATGTAAATATGTTCTCTGTAAAGTGCTTTGGTGAAAGCGCTATATAAATAACATTATCAAGCGGTATTGTTGATCTTTGTTCTGCACGATAGATCTACAGAAAAAAAAACATCAGCTTCACCCAGAGCCACACTTCCTGCCTGATCAAGGTTTTATTTTTTTTTTATCGCACGGTTCCACGGCAGTGTCCCAGTCCGAGTATGTTTGCGTTCATAGAGCACAGAAGGCCTAGAGCATTAAAGTGCTAATAACAGTGCAGGTGAGTGCATGCTGAAGGAGAACCGATAATCTAAGTAGTGCAGGCTCCAATTAGGAGCTTAAGTGTAGGCAGAAAGGGCGCGTCTTTAGCTGTTGAACTCTTCATTACATAGGAAGACGGTGCCACGTGGCACGGTCCCTTTACAGGAAAAGGGGCACCTCCTGCTGCGTTCAAGTTATATTTAGGGTTTCTAATAAGTGGGTCACCACTGGTGGTCTTGCAGTTCTTTTGGGGCAACACATTGTCTGGAAACACTGAAGAACAAGGAACCAACCCAGCTGTCAACTTCGACATGCATTATTTATTTATTGTGCATTCCTACAGGGCTTATACATCAAGTACATTGTGTTTCAAAGCGCCCACAGGGCAACGGGGAGGGAACATGGGACTGAAAGGCAAATATGTGAGCTGTCAGAACGTGCAAGTAAACCCCTCCTCCAGAGAGGTAACGAGTCCCACCATTCCACCTCCAAGCACTTCCTGAGAGGTGTGTGGGGGGTGCGCGCTTGGGGGATAAATGGCAGGAATAGTTCGGGAGCCCAACCGACACAGGGAGGCCCATGTGTCGTAAAGAGGTCATGAACCTCAATGACGTAAATACCCCAACACGTCGCTAGTTGCAGCAAGCGCGCAACAAGACGTGTGTCCTCTTAAATCTGGGGCGGTGCTTAGGTGCGCGCGCAGCACAGCAGCAGCTTCAAGGGAAGGGAGACAATTAAAAAGAGCAGGACGGAGCCACGGCTCGACAACATTCCCATTGAAAGCCGCCTGCTCCCTTATAAGAAATCCACACCCGCAGGTCACTCAAACCGCTCCCAGAGAGACACTGGGTGGTCATGTTTTGTGACTTGAACCAAACCCCGCACTCATTTTGGGACCGACCCGTTATCCCAAACCAGCTTTCCTGGGGGAAGTTACGCGAGCTGAAGACTTTAGTAAGGGGAGGCAGCAGGAGGAGGAGGATTTTATTGCATGAATTCAGTGGGGGGCGCAATGAGGGGAGACATGAGAAACAGGATGAAGAGTAAAACAGCAAGGGCCTCAGTAACCCTTTGACTTGGTCACAAAGTGAGGGCCCCATAAGGGTACCGTTGAAGTCCAAATATCCGCAGGGTCGTTATTTCATTTCCATTTAGGAAAAAGGGTTGGGCTTGCTGAAAATGTGAACTATGGGGCCACTTTGAGCCGGACCTAGTTGAAGGATCCAAATAACCAAAGTGATCAAATTAAGGAACAGTTCTCTATGTGGACAAAGTAACCCCTCCCAGTCTAGACAGGGTAGCAACCTGCCAGTCAGCAAGCAATCCCTCCCAGTCTACACAGGGCAGCAACATGCAAGTCAGCAAGCAATCCCACCCAATCTACACAGGGCAGCAACGTGCAAGTCAGCAAGCAATCCCTCCCAGTCTACACAGGGCAGCAACATGCAAGTCAGCAAGCAATCCCACCCAATCTACACAGGGCAGCAACATGCAAGTCAGCAAGCAATCCCTCACAGTCTACACAGGGCAGCGATGTGCCAGTCAGCAAGCAATCCCTCACAGTCTACACAGGGCAGCGATGTGCCAGTCAGCAGTCTACACAGGGCACTGACGTGCAAGTCAGCAAGCAATCCCTCACAGTCTACACAGGGCAGCGACGTGCCAGTCAGCAAGCAATCCCTCCCAGTCTACACAGGACAGCGACGTGCCAGTCAGCAAGCAATCCCTCCCAGTCTACACAGGACAGCGACGTGCCAGTCAGAAAGCAATCCCTCCCAGTCTACACAGGGAAGGGATGTGCCAGTCAGCCAGCAATCCCTCCCAATCTACACAGGGCAGCGACATGCAAGTCAGCAAGCAATCCCTCCCAGTCTACACAGGGCAGCGACGTGCCAGGCAGCAAGCAATCCCTCCCAGTCTACACAGGACAGCGACGTGCCAGTCAGCAAGCAATCCCTCCCAGTCTACACAGGACAGCGACGTGCCAGTCAGCAAGCAATCCCTCCCAGTCTACACAGGGCAGCGATGTGCCAGTCAGCAAGCAATCCCTCCCAGTCTACACAGGGCACTGACGTGCCAGTCAGCAAGCAATCCCTCCCAGTCTACACAGGGCAGCGACGTGCCAGTCAGCAGTCTACACAGGGCACTGACGTGCCAGTCAGCAAGCAATCCCTCACAGTCTACACAGGGCAGCGACGTGCCAGTCAGCAAGCAAACCCTCCCAGTCTACACAGGGTAGCGACGTGCCAGTCAGCAAGCAATCCCTCCAAGTCTACACAGGGTAGCGCCAGCACATTTCATAATGGCTGGGAGCTATGTAAGCTCCTGCTTGTAGTGGTCGAGGAGTGCCTCGTTAGCTTGACACACACTACCAGGCGCTTGCTTTGACTCCCCAGGCCACTGGCAACAAGTGTGTGGCATTAAACGAGTGTTCGCCAGTGGTAGCGTCTGCTTACTGGGTAAGGCCAAGTACCCAGAAGCTAGGTTTAGCTCTTGATCCAAACACCCCTATGTTGACCCCTGCCATCCCATTTGAAGATGGGGGCGGCTCGATTACATGTCCATGAAATTGCTACCAGCACAGGGCTCAAGATGTCACCCATGTTTTTCAGAAGCTCCCCCGCTTTTTACAGACAGCACCTGGATATGCTCATTTCTAGTGACACCACATTCAATAATTGAGTGAATGAGTATCCACTTTTTTAGTTTCTGTTCTTAAAGACTTGCCACCTGCTAAACTTAATCATTAGAACGTGCAGTGGGAATAGGTGCTTCCCTTGGGTGATGTTATGTATTAGAACATGCAATGGTTTATGGAATCTGGAATGTTGTGGGTTGGGGGTTCAGTTGTACTTTGTGATTAAATAAGTAAGGACTCTGACGGAAAGGCTCCTGTGTGTATTATTAGAATATTAACAACAGGTGTCTGCACATGGAACCGGCAAATCCCCTGTGGTTTCCCACTTGCAGGCTGGGCATAGATAGGAATGGGAAGAGCAAAGCAGCAGGCCAGGAGAAACCTGTGCAAAGTGACATCAGCACCCAAGATGGATAATATTGGGATACGGTTTAAAGTGACAGCCCTGCCAGGGCTTTGAATAGAGTTGCCATTGCCACCGCGGTCTTGCTCATCACTTCTGTCGGTTCCCCCCAATGGGATGGCCATCCCTCTAAAGGGGGGAGGGGGCGTTTTGTTAAGAGTTGCTTGCACTGTGCCAGTCACCACGTATAGTGATCTAACAGTGCCTAGGTTTGCCCATAGAGTGGCGTTCTGTCCCACTGCCAGGCGCAGCCATACCTTGATCTACAAGAGAAGATAAAAGGGTGGCAGAAGGGTCAAGGGGTTAAACAGGTTAAAGATGCACGAAACACGAAACTCTGGATTCTACCACAGCACTTCGAGACCATCCAAGATTAAGGGGACACCAAGAGAGCTCCCAGCTCCGAATTAACAGATAGAGGGCGCAATGAACAGCACGTGTTTTCCTAGGCAGAACAGAGTGCATTGAGATTAACCAGAAGTGAGCAGATACTTCTCGTACTCAGTTATCTGATAACCGATCAGGTGTGTATGTGTTCTAATCTGCGAGTAATACCTCCAGGGAGGTTAGCTCGGGGGCAATGTGCTCGCCTTGGAAGCTAGACGACACAGAGCAACATAGGTTCGATCCCCTGGGTCCGCGCTTAGAAACCTCTGGGTATTTAAGCGCGTTATAAATATGCAACCAAGACAACGCTTTAAAAATGCAAATAAAAAAATACCTCAAGTTTCCAGTGCCCCAACCCAGTCGTCTGTTATGTGTTGGCGCTTGTGCGTGCAGAGGCGAGCACACCCTATGCAACACAGGCGACCACACCCCCCACGCTGAGAGAGGAAATCCAGGTCTAGTGCCTAAGGCTGGGGGGTGCGAAGCCAGCCCCCATCCCCTCTACTCCCCCACGCGCTTAGTCTGATTAAATCCATAAATCTGTTAAGCCTCGGGGAAACGTGCGTTTCACGAGTTCTGGAAACCGGGATAGTTCATTCGCTCACGAGGGGTAAAGCATGGCCAGTGGCAGCTGACCCACACGCACCTCCCCCATCCCAAACAGTGTCCTCCACTGACCCCCGACCTCCCAGATGGCCTACTGCATTCCTCTGCCCACAGCTGTGCGCGGTAGACCCACACTGGCCCCGGGACATATTGGACCAGTCCTATCTGCAGAAATTCTGATACAAGCATCTGCTCAGGATCACAGTGTAAACACACGCGGAAGCCGAGATTAGAACGCCGTGTCCACTGAAAGACGATGCCTAAGCAGCCAAATCTCCGCCCAAGTGATTACACGGAGCACCGCCATATTTAGCGCTTTGGATTAAGGCGCTATATAAATAATACATCATTATCATTTAGTTATTCCCGTGCACTCCTGCGAATGGCGTGATCTGCCCACTATCACACAGATCGTGTAGTAAAGTCATTAAACCGGGACTAGTCGGGCTTCTAAGTGCCACCGAGTGCAGCCCCAGCATTAAACAGCATGCATGGATTAACTAGGCGCATCGAAACTTGGAGTGGTCAGAGCCCAAGGTCAGCCACTTTGCTCGCGAAAACACCCGCTCTCCCAAATAAACGATCTCCTCCAGAGAGGCAGGAGTCCAGGGAGCACTCGAAACATCCTCTAATGCAGTTCGTTTATTAAATAAACAGTCTATGAAAAAAACGTTGTCCAGCTGCCCACCCCCGCGTGCTGGCTAGTTAAACAGCGCCTGCAGTAAAGTCACAAAGCCCAGGGACGAAGGCAAATATTGACCGACTGCAAAGAGCAGAGTGCCAAACAACCAGCCCGGACCCACCGCGCTGCAGTGACTTAATCCGTCCATTCAGGACAGTGTAGGTCCCGAACGCCCCTCGAGCAACCGGAAATACAACAATGCCCCTCCTCTCTCTGGGTGAGGGCTGCTGGCACAATATAACGCTGGAACAAGAATAAAGCGCCACGAAGGAAGAAGACCGCCATGAGGCGGGCACTTACGGCATGCACAAGCCACACACCATGCATCCAAGAGGGGCGTCGGTCGGAGCGCTAGAATAAGGCAGAAATGACCCCCAAATAACAAAAAAAAGCCCTAAGCGCCACGAGGCTGCGGAACGAACTAATGTGCGCTGTACAGTGCTTGGTGTATGCCCACACGCTGTAGAGACTGATCCGAAAGCCACTCCCTAAAATATCTGAGCTATCGCTGTGTGGTGGGGGGCCAGAGGGCAACTCGTAATCGCGTATAAACTGGCCACAAATGCAGGTTAGCGCTTAGAAGCCGAGGAATCCGTGAAGCGGCGCCTCAAAAATCGCCACAAGTTTAGAGAATGTCCTACGCCCCTCCAATACACAAGTCGCCGTGTGGCTTTCAGCAACAGACTGCTCAAGAATAAAAGATACATACATGGCCGTCATTTTAAGGGGGTAGGGGTGTTTGTCGCCCCAACTTTCATGGCACTCCATTTTGTCCCCATTCAGTTGGCTGTGGCACCGTTTCTTCAGATGTAATGACCCCCCCACCTCCCCCAAACATTTTCAGCAAAGTTACTCCACTGGATATTTAGATATATATATACCCAAGCCATCTAAAAGGGGGCCCACTGGCATCGCAGGGTGCACCTATGCAGAACGCATCCATTGTGTTTTAATCCCAAACATAAGCGTCCAGTTCAAACCTGGCATGCCACAACTCAGTGGACCAACGACAACCCAATCCATGAGCCAAGTGTCCAAAAACGGCACCAGTCGAGATAAATGCGAAGCTCTCCCGTGCGCGCATTGACCCGCTGAGTTATCGTGTCAGCGCCGTAGGTCGCCAACGTAAGGTAAGAATCCGCGAGCCTCCCTCTGCAGCCGGGCACAGGCGCAGCATGTACCCAGGGATGTCATTAATAATAGCCCCACTGGGCGCAGAGCAGCGCGCGCTCAGACCCGTGCACGGCGTCAATTGGGGGAGGGGCTTTAATCGCCATCATTTCCACAGATGACGCGCCAATAACGGGAGTAAGCCGCAATGCAACTCAGTCGCCAACACATGAGTGCACACGGATTCACAGACAGGTCAACGTGTGCAACGCGTCTGGACGAGTACCGATGCTTGCGCTTGGGCGCTGGGGCCCAACGCCCCTCTACAATAAACATGAGCTCGCCATGGGTTGCGCACAGCGAGGCGCCTTGCGGTGCACTTAAAGGGGGCGACGGCTGCAATGCCGCACGCGTGCCCCGCGTATTGCAGGGGAACCTCCCATAACACACGCACGGAAGCATGTGCCAGTTCACAGAAATAAAACGCACACGGTGCCCAACAGGCAGAGCCCCTCCGGGGCAAGGGCGATCGAGGCCGGGGTACTGGGCCATGCAGGGCCCCACCGTGCCACGCACAGCCCCACCATGCGAACGAAGCCCAGCAGAGCCTCACCGTGGCACGCTCATCATGCTCAGAAGAGGCCGGGGCACGGGCCATGCAGGGCCCCGCCGTGCCATGCACAGCAGAGGCTGAGTAGGGGCCAGGCGCACAGACCCACAATGCCAAGGCCAGCAGAAGCCAGGTAGCAGCCCTGCAGAGACCCACCGTGCCAAGCGCAGTATAGAAGCCCGGTCAGAGGCCGTTGCCAGGTTGTGTCCGTCTGTCGTGGCACGCGGGATCACAGCATGCAGGACGCCACCGTGCCCTGTCCCATTCCTCTCAGCATGCCCCCCACCCCCACCCGTTTGGGGTAGGCACGGACATTATAATAATCAGAGGGACTGGGCGGAGTAAACGCATGGCGTGCCGCTACCGTACCGGTGAGGGAAGCTGTGTGGGGACCGGGCACGCAACCTCTAGCCAATCACAGCCTGCCTGGGTGATGTGCCCCTGGGGTGCTGCAGTCTCTCCGCCACATATCTACATCCAGCAAATCCCCCTACCTGTACGACCCACCATTGCGCAACCTCCCCCCCCCCCAGCAGTACTGGCTCCAGCGGGCGATGCAATTAATCGTGGCAAAGCAGCACCCAGTCACACGTCAAGCAGAAAGAAGTGGGTGGCGGGGGTTGCTTCAAATTCACCACAGAACGTATTCTCATTAAAGAAGGATTTCCTGATGATCAAATTGACAACATTCCTAAACATAGGAGTCGCGTGGCATCCAGGAACATATGTGCCTGTACCGGCGTGCAGCCCACACACCTTTATGGACAAAACACAGGGGTACAGAGGCAATCGGAGCAGGCCACCTGCAAGCGCTCCCACAGGCACCCAGGGACAAGGCCAATAAGCCTTCAGAGACCAGAAGGGGCCAGTGATTAGACAACCAAGCCTCTGCTCACAGACGGCAAGCAGATACAAGGGTAAACACCAGAGCAAAGGAGACCAAAGAACAACCACTAGCAAGCGGACACCAGAGAGAAGGGAACAGAGAAACCACCACCAGCAAGCAAAGCCACCAGAGACAAGGGAACAGAGAAACCACCACCAGCAAGCAGAGCCACCAGAGACAAGGGAACATAGAAACCATCACCAGCCAGCAGAGCCACCAGAGAAAAGAGAACAGAGAAACCACCACCAGCCAGCAAAGCCACCAGAGACAAGGGAACAGAGAAACCACCACCAGCAAGCACAGCCACCAGAGACAAGGGAACATAGAAACCATCACCAGCAAGCAGAGCCACCAGAGACAAGAGAACAGAGAAACCACCACCAGCAAGCAGAGCCATCAGAGACAAGGGAACAGAGAAACCACCACCAGCAAGCAGAGCCAGCAGAGACAAGGGAACAGAGAAACCACCACCAGAAAGCAGAGCCACCAGCGACAAGGGAACAGAGAAACCACCACCAGCAAGCAGAGCCACCAGCGACAAGGGAACAGAGAAACCACCACCAGCCAGCAAAGCCACCAGAGACAAGGGAACAGAGAAACCACCACCAGCAAGCACAGCCATCAGAGACAAGGGAACAGAGAAACCACCACCAGCAAGCACAGCCACCAGAGACAAGGGAACATAGAAACCATCACCAGCAAGCAGAGCCACCAGAGACAAGAGAACAGAGAAACCACCACCAGCAAGCAGAGCCATCAGAGACAAGGGAACAGAGAAACCACCACCAGAAAGCAGAGCCAGCAACGACAAGGGAACAGAGAAACCACCACCAGCAAGCAGAGCCACCAGAGACAAGGGAACAGAGAAACCACCACCAGCAAGCAGAGCCACCAGAGAAAAGAGAACAGAGAAACCACCACCAGCAAGCAGAGCCATCAGAGACAAGGGAACAGAGAAACCACCACCAGAAAGCAGAGCCAGCAACGACAAGGGAACAGAGAAACCACCACCAGCAAGCAGAGCCACCAGAGACAAGGGAACAGAGAAACCACCACCAGCAAGCAGAGCCACCAGCGACAAGGGAACAGAGAAACCACCACCAGCAAGCAGAGCCAAGGGGACAGGAGACAGGAGAAACCACCACCCATAAGCACAGACACTAGAAACAAAGGGTAGGCCGGGGGCAAAAAATAGCAAGCAGAGACACCAGGACTATAGGGAAAGTCGTGGGGCAGGGGACATGAGAAGCCACCACCAACAAGCATACACAACAGAAACATGAGGGGTGGGGGACTTGGGGAAAGAGCAGAGAAATCACCACCAGAAAGCACACACACGGGGAAACCGTTGGGAAAGGCAAGAGGAACAACCAGCAAGTATAGGCACAAGAAACTGGGCAAGCAGTTGCGCAAGAGACCATACAAACCAGCAAGCACAGACAAGAGACAAGCAACCAGAAAACCCAACAGCAAGCAAAACAAGAAGGTACAGCCTCTACTCCCAAATAGCATAACACCCCTGGAGAAAATCACAGAGGAGGACACCCCCAGAGTAACCAGCAAACAGACAAGAAATGCAAACACAGGCAGACAACCCACGAAGCACCACAAGCAGACACCCGGAGAAGATGATCGAGGGGGAGAGGAGGTGGCCACACAGAGAAGCCCCTGCTCACAGACTCTTGAAGAGGGGCCATCGTGGATTAGACATGACAAAATCCACTAGCAGGCATAAACAAGGGGGCTCGGGGAGAACAAGCCCTTAACAGACACAGGGTGGGGTGAAGCTGAAAGCAGAGATACACAGATGCAATGAGGGTTTTGGGGTGCAACAGACCACAGAGGAAACCCAGTCTCTGTTCGGAGCAGGTACAGACACCCTGTGCCAAGGGAAGCAATCCCTGGGGGAAAAGAACCCCAGCCACTGCCAACAGCAGACTCAGCAGGTCTGATCACGGCCAGCATGCAGAGAGCAAGACAGGGGGCGGAAGGGCAACTCCAGGGGATTCCAATAATATTAGGGTACTGGAAACATTATGGAGGGAGACCAGAAGGTACTGAAATGCACATAGGTGGGGTGAGGGAGAAAAGGACGGCAGGATGTGCTCTCAAGACATCGGGGCCCTAGAAAGCACGGGAGAGAGATCAGGGCGAGCCCAGATTGCGAGCAGCTATCATGCAGAAACACAAACACGAGAGTGGAGAGACTACAGAGGAACCAGGGCTCTGCTGGTCGCCAGCAAGCCCCGGGAAGAACCAAGGCTGTGGGGGGAGGGATGCAGACCCTCCTGGTTCAATCGCATGTTCTCTTTGCGTGGTGGCTGGGGGGTGCGATTAAAAGCACCTAGTTCTACTCCCAGTCACCAGGCAGGATGCAAGAAGACTTTAGGGGGAAAGCAGTGGGTCAGAAGCGCCACCCGTAGCACCCAGAAGATACACCGTGGGACCCAGCAAACACCCAGAGGAAGGGAGTCGAGCCACAGAAACAGCAGAGAGACGGGTACAGACGAAAGAACAGCCAACAGCAATCATGGAGACGACACGGGGGTCGCGTGCCACACAATTGCACACAAGTCTCAAACGCCAGTCAACACACGAGATACGAGGGACACACGTGTAAAGAAAAAAAAGCAAACCCAAAAGAGGGGAATGTTTCCACTGAGACGGCGATGCATTGTACATACACTTGGGATTATACAATTCCTTGCTGTGCTCCCGCGTCATGCTCTCTTCTGTGCGTACAGAGTACAGCCCTCCTTCCGATGGTGTCTTCACCGGAGTCCTGGCCAAGCTCCAGCCTGCAGAAACCGGCATGGAGGGGAGACACGGTCAACCCCCCTCCCCCAAAAAAATAATCCAATCCACCCGGGTGGGAGCGCCCCAAAATCCAGCTCCGACAAGGAAATGAAAAGGAAAAAAATAAAAATAAATCACGAAAAAGCAGCAAGCCGCACACGCGCTCCTCTCCCGGGTCCACAAAGGCACATCACAAAATGCATTGTGAAAAACGCAGAGTCCAAGTCGCGGATCCGGCGTGCCCGTGGGTGTTGCTGCTGCTTCTGCCGCCTCCCGTCCCCGGCTCTGCTGCCGCCGCCGCCTCTGCAGGGAGAGCTCCTGCCTCCCCCTGCAATGTGTCAGACAATGAGGTGGGGTGAGGGGCACATTTTTCCGCTCCCAAATCCTGCCCTGTGGTTTCGCCGCTCATGCCTCGCACGGTTTACACACCAGCAGCAGCAGCAACGTGCATCCTCCTCCCCCACTCCGAGGGAGCCTCGCTTCCCACACTGCCGGGGACACAACAACAACAAAAAACTGCAGAACAGGGGAAGGGGAGCCGGCAGGGTTAAGCTCAATGCGCCGCGAGGGGTGTGTGTGTGTGTGTGCAGAACATGCGGAGAGAAATCGGTGCTCGGCTGCAAATTATTTATAAATCTGGGGACGGGAAAATGCAGCGGCCAACTCCACCGGAGGCGGGTGCTGGCTTCGCACCATTAGGTAAACACACACACACACATACTAAACTGTCTCCCGTTTCACAACTCATCGCTCACACAAGGGGGGCGCCCGGAGGTGTAAAAGGAGCCGGGGAGAGGAAGTCCAAGAGGGATGTCTTGGAAGTGGGCTGGAATCAGAAGAACCATCGTGGGGAGGGGGGGGGCACATTAATGAGGGAGAAAGGGGGTGCAGGGGCAATTACATTGCTTGACTAGAGAGAGTAAACGACGGGAATTAGTGGGGGCTTGCAGGGAGTGGAGGTAATGACGGGGTGACCAATGAAGAAACAGCTGTGTCGGGAGTTGGGGTATTGGCAGCAAGATAGGGGGGGCAGGAGATCTGTAGCCAGGGGTTAAATCAGGGGCGGGTGGGGGAAGGGACAAGGTGTAATAAAACCTTCTGGGTAGCAAATAAAGCAGGGGAAATACATGATGCGGGAAACCAGGGGGGGGGGCGGGGGGCAGGGGTCGCTGTGGGGAGCAAAGCAAGCCTGCGCGGAGGACGAGCGTAGTTTAGATGTCCAGGGAACATGATCTCACACGCAGCAGCAGTACAGCGAGATTTAAGGACCAGCAGCAAAGGGTGGCCAGGGCGGGGAACCGGCAGAGTCAGGGGGGGCGCTACTCACAGCTCCTACAGCCCACGGTCCGTGCTCCGGCGCCCGCTGCCATCCTCCTCCTGCTGCCGCCGCCACCGCCTCTCGCTACAATGTAGCGGCTCAGCATGAATGGAACGGAATGCGGCGCAGCGCGGGGTTCCAATGGAACGTCAGCCTCGATCTGGCTCCCAGCACCAGGCGAGGGAGGGGGGCTGCAGCGCTGCGCTCGGCCGCTAGGGGGCGCCCAGCGGCGCCCTTCTTAAAAGGGCGAGGCACGGCACCGCGTTTTAAAAGGGCGATGACGGAGCCGCCTGCGTTTTTCAGGTCGTTTTCATGTATTCAGAGTTAAACCCGCAACAAAAACAGATGCCCGTGTCAAATGTATACTCCGCACGCACTGATTTTCATGTGCAGGACATGACACCCACCAATCCAGGGGTTTCAGTTAGTAACCATAACATGGGTACATCGGGTATGCAGTTGGCTGCTCCCTTAAGAGCTGCCTGTCTTGGTTTAAGAAAGCTATGTATACAATCGCAGTGCCCTGAAAGAAACATATTTAAATGCTTGCATTTGTACTAATTTGCATACCCACAATGCTTTGCTCCCGTGGCTCTGATCTGGAGGTGAACTTCCTTCCAGTGATGGCTATTGAGGGGCATTGTGGAATGGGAGATTTTATTGAACTCTCATGGTTTATTCTACCTTCACATTTCAAGTGGGAGCTTTTTTCCCCCCAAGCCCTTTCAATCCCCTCATAACTTTGCTGGTGTTTGCTACACAGGCCCGAAGGTCACAACCATAATAATCTCAGATGGAGTGTGGCGTTGGAAGCACGTGGGTTGGTGCCCTGGCTTCACCTGGTCCCATCAGAAGGGGGCGCAGGGAAGGAACAGAGGTTTCCATGGACTGTCCAATACAGACAGTTTGCAAAGGCTGCAGAAGTGGGGTGACACATGTAGTTCTGTGGCAGGATTGAGTAGGGCGTCAAAACAGAGGTTCACACAAGAAATTACAGCAGCCTTGGGCTTGCCAGGTGGTGTTTACTAAACAGATGAGGGGCTAGTTTGACAAGCCCTAGTTTGTTGGTGTTAAGTGTGTATAGGGCGCTGGCTTCAACTCGGCTGTACTAGTGAGAGAATTGGGGTCGGGAAGGAGATGCTGTGGACGAGGAAGGCAGCTGTGTGTCGGAAGAGATGGTGACATGGGATGTGGGTGTCTTGAGTGGTTGGGGTGCACGTGGGTCGGCTGAGTGGGGCCGCCAGCAGGGTACAATGTCTGTTGTCGGGCCAGAGAGCGAATGTTTTTTCAATGGAGGACATCACATGTTCTAGTGATTCTGGCTGTGCGTGGCAGTCAGTTCCTTTCAGAAAGAATTGTAGGAGACAGGATGTCCTGTGTATAGGCTGGTTGATGGTGAATGTGACGTTGCTGTTCCTTCGAGATATGCAGTGTTGGAGCATGAGGAGGTAGCACCTCTTCCTCCGGAAGGGATGCAGGAGGTTGTGTTGCAGCAGATGTGGATGGTGATGGGTCTTGGGGTGAAGTTGGTACCCCTAAGGAGAAGGATTTTTTGGTTATAGTGGCGAGTGCTGTGGAAGGCCAGGATTTCAGGAAGGTGTGCCCAATTGAGATTGAAGAATCTGCAGATGAGGGGTTGGTCGCCTTGGTTTGTACGTAAGGTGGGAAGGGATACGCGGTTTGTTTGCTGCAAGAAGGAGAAGGTGCTGTGCTTACATAAAGGGGTGGGGATTCCTGTAGACTGTGCTGTGCTCCCTGTATGTATGGTAAGAGGTAAGGGGTGATCTATGGACTGCCGAACAGTACCGATTTGGATCCGTTAATGTCTAGACTTAAGCATGATAATGTGGCAGGAGTGCGGCGGATGGGTCCAAGGAATGGATAAGGGGTAGTGCACTCGACTACTGTGTTGGTGGCGTTTCAGTCTATGGAGGTGCTGCAGTTTCTGTGGATTGTTTATAAAAGGTTTTGGGTGGAAGAGTGTGTGACACCTGTCACGGTTTTATTACACGGCACACACAAGCCAGGGATCTTCTTCCCCTGCAACGAATGTGGCGCAAATAAAAGCGCTTTTGTTTTTTTACACTTTAGGTCCTTTTTTGAGAAGGCCTCCAACCCGTCTCCCACACCCCCTCCACAAACACACCGTGTCACAATGGACTAGGAACCAAGCCGGTGTGTAAATAATATTTAATAAATATTTTATTGCTATTGTAAAATTAGAATCAACAATTACAGCAGCCACCAATGTTGTGGCAACCAAAAATGCAAGCACTTCTATAAAGCAACAGGGTAAGATATACTGTCACAAATGCTTCCTTTTTTAATGACAAAACAGAAGACCAATTCAACACACAATGATAGCACAAGTGTTAAGCACTCCCCCTGCGACACTCAACCCCCAAACATCAAATGCACTTGATTCCTTTGAATGGAAGGCAGTGGCAGGGAGTAAGAATACAGGGGGAACATCTGTTTTGGTGTGTTGCCCACAGAAACAATATGGGGAGCAAGGAACAAATGGGACAATTCATTTCAGAGCACAATGAAAGAATGGGTTTTTAATTATTTAGAACAACCGGTATGGAAAAAACAGAAGGGAATTTCGACTGCTTGCACTTAAAAGACAGGCAAGGCTTTAGAGAATACTATTCAGCACACAAGGGGAAAATAGGTTTTTGGATAGTTGAACACATAGGCAATGGGAAAGACAATGCAAGGGGAATCCGTTTTTAACTCACTATAGGGAAAAAGGAACAGGAGGGGAAAATCGATTTTTGGGATATTAAGCTCAATTTAAATGGGAAAGAAAATGCTAATGGGAATTCGTTTTCACTGATGCTTACAATGACAGGTAGGCTCTGGGAAAGGGGGTAGGTCACAAGATGAAAATCGATTTTAGTTCAGGATTACAGTTGCAAGGGGAAAATACAGTTGCAGGTGGAAATTCGTTTAGCAGGGCACAATTTAAACACAGGGACACATTTGTTTCTCAGATCACGATGGGATTAATTCTTTGGCCCACACTTTATAATTATAACAATTCACAAGGCACTGGGAAGAGATGGTTAGTTTCTAATGCCAACCATACAAATCCCATGAAATAATGGGGAAATTAATTGATTTACTTAGAAAAACAGACTAAGGATTTACACAAAGGAGGGTTTTTTCAATGGGGATTTGCTAACATACACAGGCAAACAGGGAAGTTCTTCAATATGGAGATAAGTAAAATGCACATGCAATTGGGGGGTTTCATTGGGGATTTTTCAATGGGGAAAATATCGAATACAATGCTACAAAAATATGCCTGTCTGATAGCACAGTGAGTTGAGTGCTCGCTTTGACACCTGTGCAGAGCCTGCTGATGCACGTTTGAATCCCGGCAGGGCCAAACACAGCCTTTCATCCACTGAGGTCGATAAATGAGCACCACACACCTTGGGTAATAATAAGCAGTGCTCAGATACCTGAGGGTTCGTAGCGCTATATAAAAGCTAAATTATTATTCTTATTAATACAGGGCTTAGGCAATCAATGGTTTCTGGGGTTCAGTTTACTTACAGGAGAGATCTGGACTGGACATCAGGGAGCGTCACGACACTGCTGCTGGGACCCCCAATGGGGTCAGCCAAGGATTTCCTCTTTCCTCTAAGGGGTCCCAAGTCAGCTACTATGCCTCTTGGCTCTTCTGCAAGATTTGGGCCTCTCACTGCTGGAATGGTTCTTCCAAATTCTGCCAGCCGCTCACTGCAGGATTTAGTAGGAAAGGCCCTGATTTGAGGCAGGGTAATCTAGTTATAGAGCAAATGACATCACTAATGTGTTATGGATTCCGTGGACGTGATTGTTTAATGTCCAATCCTCCACACCCACCTGAGGGCTGATAGGTCCAGCAAATGTGGGAGTGCTTTGGACTGGCTAGAGGAGGAGACCTACCCACCATCTTCCTTCGACAGGGCGGCTTGGCCTAGTTCAGGGACATAGAAATCTCACTGCCTGACAAGTGCACTTAATCTCTATATTTTGACACATATGAAGGCATTTTTCCGACTATATTTTACTAACAGTCAAATGATGCTACTACGAAGTTTGCATGTCATTCCTATGTGGAGCTACAGTTTTTCCTCATTTACTCCCAAACTATATCTGTGAAAAATATGACGCTCGGTGGGCGGAATATTAATCATATTTTGCATGTTTCCTCAAATGTTCGTATCTCTCAACTACACAAGGAGGGCCCCATGATGTTTTCATAAATAACTTTAGTTGTGTAGGTCCCAGATTTTTGGGTGACCAGAAAGGCCTGTTTGACACCTTTTCAGAAATCACAAAACTATTATTGTGGGATAGATATTAATTTCTCCCATTTTATACAATGGACAGTTAAAACTACTACTTTCCAGGCCCCCACCCTTGCAAGTCCCTGTTCCTGGCTGTGACATCAAGAGGGGCTCTGTGTTGAGATTAATTTATTTATTTTATGTATTTTTTTATTTAAATTTATATAGCGCACAGCGGACCTGGGGCATTGTGGTGCTGTTACAGAATACTTGCTTACTACAGACTTACATGAGAAGATCGACAGTGCAGACAATATAAACAACCATGGTTACAGAGGAACTGCATAACAAACCTGAGACAATGTTGCCGGTTACAGAGAAGTGACATTATTAGTTGAACAATTTGCTTTTCAGCATTTTGAGGAAGACTGTATAGGAATTTCCATTTCTTAGTTCAGTGGGGAGAGCATTCCAGTTTTTGGGTGCTAGGTGTCGAAAACTGGAGATCCTCCTTTGGACCTTTTGAATGAGGGGACATGGATCTGGTTAATGAGATGCTCTCTCGTGGGTCTGGATGAAGAAGTGAGAGGCATTTGTGTGTAATGGCAAAGGTTTTAATGAGAATGCGTTATTTCACTGGCTGCCAATGTGCGTCTTTTCTTGCTTGGTAGATGTGTTCCCTTTTAGAGATACTCAGTGCTGCACTAATGGCATTGTTTTGTGTAACTTGTAGGTTTTTGGCAGAGGTGCCCAGGAAGAGGGCGTTACAATAATCAAGCTTGGTGCCGAATGTGGCTATGGCAATTGACAGGCAATTTTTGGTTGATAGGAAAGGTTTCACTGCGTTGATAACTTTAGTGGTGAGGGCAGCAGAGGAGGCTATGGCACTGACCTGGCATGTCATGGACAGGGAGCAGTCGAGGTATAGTCCTAGTTTTTACTGCTGATGAGACAGTGATAGTGGTATTGTCGATGTTGAAAGAGCGATATAAAGGGGAGAGTTTATTGAGCGTTTCTTTGGTGCCTACTACAAGGATCTCTGTGTTATCTGCATTGAGACAAGGCCGTTGGCTGCCATCCATGTTTGGATGGCTGTGTAGATATTGGATAGGTCCGCAGAGTCTTGTTCATAGATGCCGATTAGGGGGAGTAATACTTGTGTGTCGTTGGCATAGTTTGTTTAGGCTATGTCATGACGATCCAAGTCATTGAAGAGAGGGAGGGTGGAGATGTTATACAGGGTGGGTGCAGTACATGGTCCTTGTGGGACTCCACAGTGTGGTGGTTGGAGAGGCACACACAGCATCTGAGAAGACTCTCATGAGTCTTCCATTGAGGAAGGACGCAATCCATGCTGTGGCTTGCGGGGAGAAGTGGGCTGCGTTTTTCAGTTGCTTACAGAGAATATCATGGTTTACCAGATTGAAGGCAGCCGACAAATCTAGCCAGAGGAGAAGTGCCGGTTTGCCTTTGTCCATAATGTCGCCAAGTTGTATTTTGAGATCGAATGGGGCAGATTCTGTCCCATGGCCTGGGCGGAATCCCGATTGTCTTTTGCCTAAGATCTTGTTTTCCTCCAGAAATTGCTGGATTTACTTATAGGCAACCTTATACAAGATTTGGAGCAGGAATGGGACGGTGGTGATGTGCCTATAGTTGTTGGCTATTTCAGGTTCCAGTGAGTTTCTTTTTAGAAATGGGCAAACCCATGCTTCTTTTAGGCTGTCAGGGACTGTGTTGGAATTGAACAATGCGTTGATGAAAGTTTTTAGAAAAGGGGCTAAGGTTTCTGCACAGTATTTTACTAGTTTGGCTGGGCAGGCATCTCCTTTACAGTTGCATGGTTTGATATTGTTGACAATGTCTACTACTTCGGACTCAATCACTTCCCTGAAGGAGAAGGTTTTTATTTTGTCTTTGGTGACTTTACTGTCAGGGAGGGATGCTAACCTGATATGTTTAGAGAGGTTTTTGTGATGCTCATGGATCTTCTTTTGCTAGAGCTCGATTCTATTTAGCAAGGCTGATTGTACCTTAGTACACCATGTTTTTTCTTTAACAATCTCTTGTGATTTAGTGGCAGGAGTGGATAATTCTTTAAAGATGGCGAAGAGCTCTTTTAATTTGGAGGTGGCATTGGTGATTCTGTCGTTGTAAGAAGATTTGGCTGTGATTATGGCTTTCTTGTATTGAGTGGGCAGAGTTTTGTAATAGGATAGCGTGGATTTGTAAGGAGATCCTAGCCCTTTGCTCAAAGCTTTACATTTTACGGTATGTAGTTCTTTTATTTCTGCGGAGAACCAAGTATTAATGTTTTATTTTTTTCACTTTTTTGTTCTGTAGTGGTGCAATGGAGTCGACGGCTGTTTTCAGCGTTGTGTTATAGATATCCGCCAGTACTGATGGGTCTGAGGAGGGTGGGAAGTTGATGGTTAGAGTGTCTAGGTGGGTGAGGATACTTTCTTTACTGAGGGTCCGTGCACTTCTAGCTAAATCAGGTGGAATGGGGGTGATATTTTAGGGTGTGCTGGCGCAGGTATGAATGAGGAAGTGTGTAAGGTGATGGTCAGACCAGGGGGTGGGGGTGTTAGAGCTGATGTCTACATCACAATTGTGGTCTACTACCCAGTCAAGGTTGCAGCTTTTGCAATGGGTGGGTGTGAGGATTCTTTTGTTGGAAGCCGAGCTCATGTAACGCTTCGGCCAGGGCTTTGGATGGTCTTTCTCTCTGGTCATTAAGTCCCAGATTGAAGTCACCTAGGAGAACTGTTTTAGTAGAGGTTTTCAGGTTTTCACCTAGGAGATGGATGAGGTTGTCATGGAAGTCTGCTATAGGACCTGGTGGGTGGTAGGCTAGGTGGATGGTGAAAGTGGAGTTAGGGGAGATAATTATCTTAACTGCGAGGGAATCAATGTTCTTCCCGAGGTTTGAGGATGTGTGTCTGACTTCTAAGCAATCATTGACTATGAGGGCTACTCACCCACCTTTGGCAGTGTGTCTATCTTGCCTAAAGATAGTGTCCTTGTGGGAGGGCTAGTGATAGGGCAGGACCAGCGGCTTCATGAAGCCAGCTCTCCGTGATAGCCAAGATATCAAGGTTGAGATTCGTGATGAGGTCATGGATTTCTGTGGCATGTGCTGGGAGGAATCTGGCATTAATCAGTGCACATTGGAAGTTGGTTGGTGCCACGTTTGTTTGTATTTTTCCATTCCCTGAGTGGGAGGTCGAGGTGGTTCCTGTGACCTTGGGCAGGGTGGGTGATGATGGGACTATTATCAGTCCCATAGCAGTCACAGGTGGGCCAGTTTTCTTGGTGGCGCCGTGGTGTACTTGTGGTGGGTTGGTGGTATACCGGGAGCATAGGCCAAGGAGTTTGTTTCTGGTGTCGATGTATCTGGGGTATTTGGCTGGTTTGGGTGTTATGGGGAGGTTGTCTGGCAGGCTGGGTGTGGTGAAGAAAGATGGTAGGAAGTAGGTTGGTGGGATGTCTGAGAGTTTGGGGAATGCAGTTGTGGCCAAGCTATGCACAGTAGCATCAGTGTGGGCTAGTTTGGCCATTGTGATCACAGGGCTGGATGTCTACTAGGTTTGCTACTGGTGACTAGTGAATACTAAGGGTAGCTCACTGTTGGGATCCTAAGTGTAGTACAGTGGACAGTACATGGAACAGTAATTGTATAGCCAAACACGTCTAGAAGTCCCCTCGGGTAGGGGAGAGAGATCTGGCTAGAGGCATATAATGATTGGAGCATAGATAGTTGAGGATAAGGGTAAGGGGTTATGGCTGTGGGTTAGCAGCTGGTAGGGCGACACAAGTATTGTAGCATTGCTAGTAGGATAGAAAGATATGGCCTTTAGCATGGACAGTAGTGTGTTATAATGGGGTACATTTTACGTTGCATAAACATGTGAACATCAACAGTACATACCATAAACATGTGAGCATCAGGTAAGCGGTCAGCCTGCTCTTAAACCAGCAATAAGCTATGTTATGGTATAAAATACAGTTGGCAGGATGAGAGTGCGGGACGCTGCGGGCAACGTAGCGCTGTGCTTAAGGCAATCAGTAGTGAGGCAATCAGCAGCAGCGCATAAGGTGCAGTAGAGAAACAAGCAGATATCAATGGGTTAGCAGAGGAGCCAAGGGCACTTCAGCACGGGTGCATTAGTGAAACAAGCAGCAGAGTTACGCAGCAATATCACAATATCATCGTGGGCGCTTCAGCACCGCATGGCATTAGGGCAGAGCAGCTATTAACAGTGGCGCTGAGGCGCATCAATACCGCCTAAGATATCAACATGTAGTGGCAATAAGTAGTGGTACAAATGGCATATCAGCACAGTGCAGCAGTGAAGCAGACAACAGTGGTAAGTAGGGGTGTCATAGTATGGTGATTCTGCATATAGGGGCAGTTTGCCGTGATGCGTGTTAGGCAGAATCCTGGGCATTCCCCTTAGGGACCGCTACACAAAATTAAGACTACAAGTGGTAATACAATTGCACCTTTGGTACAAGCCCGTGGTACACAGAAAGAGTGGTAGCAATGGCTGAGCAACCAGACTTATCTCAAAAGCAAATGAGCAGTAGTAGAGATTACACAAAGGACCACAATTACTGTGACTCAAGCAAACACTGACTCAAGGTTTCTGGTTAAAAAATATAAGTACATTTATTTTTAAACCATCTGTTCACAAAACACTTCACTTCTATTAAAATAAAACCACACTTCAAATACACTATACACAACCAAATCCCCTTGTGTAGATAAATTCAAGGTAAGTACATTGGGATTTGACAGACCGGTGTTGTGAAAAAAAGACGTTACCAGGAGTCCATATGCGATCACTTTTTGACAGTAATGACAGTTTGGTCTTACTAAAGATAAGCGTACCCGCGGGAAGAAATGTAACCGTAGTCAAACACACTTAGGACCTGAATTCACACAAGAAAATTGGAGATAAAAATCATAGGCAATACATTTGTCAAGGCAGATAGAATCAAAGGACACCTTCTAACCAGTAGATTAAAGTCAATAGGCCTGCACCAGTGTCAAGTGTAACAGGGTCCTGTTGCTGAGGATCACATGGTTAGTATAGTTCACGAATCGAGATTGCCAGGAGTACTTAGATATCGTCAAGAAAGGGATATCGTCAAGAAAGGGAGGCAAAAGTTATAAGAGGGATGGAAGAAAAGGACAAGCCTTTGCTGAGGAAGAAGGGTTCACCCCAATTCCTCAGAGTTGGAAACAGTACCTTATTCAGCATTTGTTCCTGGTAGTTCCTGCAGACTCACAGTTCCTGGAGCTTCAGTCGTGGAGACAAGAAGGAAGACCTCTGGAGCGCTCTGCACTACCCAGGGATGAGGGCAGCAGCAGCGAAACAACAGTGAAGAAAAGGTGCGCTCCTTTAAAACAGGAGAGGTTCTTCAGATGGCTATCCGGACCACTACAGCAGTGTGCAGCGATTCCGACCACGAAGAGGATCCTCTGGCTGTGGAAGATGAGCTGGTTGATCCCACCAGCCTCAAGGGAAGAAGACTCCAGACTGGATCTTCTCTTGTAATTGAAGGGTAGATAGCTCAGGACTGCAGCAGGGCTTCACGGGGTCTCAGTAGTTGCAGCAGCCGTCTTCTTCTCCGCTTCTCTTCGGTTCTTTGCAGTTCCAGTGGTGACTCTGACTTCCAGCCCAAGAGTCCTGACTTTTATGCCAAAATCCCCCATTCACACAGCCTGGCTGTCAATCACTCAGCAGGGGGGTTGTCCGGCCCGGACATCCACCTCAGCCAATCGACACAAAGGAGACCCTGTGCAGGGGGTGACTAAACCCCCTCTCTCACTTTCAGCCCACTTAGACACCCAGAGACCAAACGAGGGCTTCTGGACAGAAGCCCGCCAAAGGTAGGCGAACAAAGAAGGCAAACCTGTTTTGGCGCGAAAAGTAAAACACAAGAAGGACTTTAACAAAAAGAAATGGTGACTAAACCCAACCGGAGCCAAAATAAAAAGTATTTGGTCAAGCGGGTTTATGTTCGAGGCTAATATAATAGCCTAAAACAGTACCACGTTTATATTGTATAATCACGGAAGAAAAGTTAGGGTAGATACCACTGCCACCAGCCAAGTCTTAATGTTAAGAGAGCAAAACAAAGCTCCAAGAGGCACAGACAAAAAGGGGTAGTACTTATCCCTTTCCAATACTCTATGTAAAATGGGGTGTACTGGGTCTGTAGTTTAAAGTGACTATATAAAGTTAATGGCAACTTTACCTGTTTCTGGGGGACAGTAGTCAGCCCCAGAAAAATTGAGTCAGTGGGAAGTCTCAAAGACAACCCTGTGTCACTGTACTGAAGGTGCTGTGTAACACACACAAAAGTGTGGCTCATGGAGTGGTGTGGCTCCAGAGCCCAAGATCACACAAAAAGTAGAAATACACATGGCAAAACACATGTAAGATTGGGGAAAAGGCTCACACTCTTACAAGGTGGAAAAATATACCCCAGCAATCCAGCAAACCTGCTGAGGGACCACTAGGTGAGGGAAATTAGCAATAACATGAGAATTCTCCCTAACAATGCAGAGGAGTACTACAGTATCACAAGGCACAGCAGAGTTAGGCACTACAGTACATCAAGGCACAGCAGAGTTTGGCACTACAGTACATCAAGGCACAGCAGAGTTTGGCATAGCAGTAAATTCTGCGTGCAGTTGGATGAGGGCAGTCAGCGAAGGCAGAAGGAGGGTGGAAGCAACTAGAAATTGGATGTGTGCAAGATACGTGTTGCTCAGTGGGAAACAGTAAGAGTCTGAGGTATCAGAGCATACATAGATACATAATTGAACGATACAGTGAGCTTTCAGCAGCTGAAGGCGTCTAGCAGACATATGAAATACAAGAAGTGGGCCCACAGTCTGGTGGAGAATAAGTATGTGTATTCACTATCGTTGGAAGCAGACTTTGTAAGGCACGGACATGCTGGGCAAAAGTGGCGCAGGCATAAAGAGTATGTTTGTCGCGTAGCAGTCATTCTCAGAGAGCGTCGTCTGGTGGAGTGTTCTGTGGTACGGAGGTAGGGGAAAGTGGGAAGGGTAGTTCAGGATAGTTGCAGATGGATGAGGCTAGGCAGTGGTAGCATCTTACTGTGCAGGTGTCAATGTTAAGCAGTATTTTACACATTCCAAGAGCTAATTGCCAGCTAAGGCAGGTTTTATTGCTGCCTAAGAGACCTGGGTGATAGAAAGCTGGGGAATACAGCTGTCTTATCTTGTCCACACAGCGAATTTGATCTCAGAGGCTCCTATTCTGTGTATATTTAAGGGAAAGGCCTTCTGTTTGAAGCTATAGGCCTCTCCTGGTTTCCAGGCCAACCAAGGGAAATAATTTAGTTTCACATCTGAGGAACTAACAAGCAAAGAGAGAAACTAAACCAAAATCTTTCCCCCCTGAGTTGAATTTGACTTTTTAGCTCACATTTTACATTTACATGAACTTTTGAAAGGCACACACTTAATATGTTAAAATATTACTACAAAGTTGTTATCTGCACGCGGTGGTGAAAGAAAACATCATACTTACATTTTTAAAGACTTTGGTGTAATTCTGTCACTTTAAAGGAAACCCGAAAGAACATTTGATTCATGTCAAGAGTGAAAAAAACTCCATTTTGCTGCAGTTGCTTAGACCTAGTTCAGCCTCTTATTATAGATTCTGTGCATGGTTGTTTAGTCTGTGATGGGCTCATGATAATCGGAAACCAAGTTCATATTTTAAACAGCTTGCACACATTTTGATGAGCATTACTTTAGTTTAAAGGGAAAATTGAATTTACATGCATTTCTTTCTCCCACAGTAAAATGCTTCGTTCTGCTGTGAAGGCTTGAGACACATCTCAGCATTTAAATTTAATGTTCTGGGCACTGTTGTTTCTGAGTATGTTATTTCAATTCTTCAATAATTTCGCAAATCTTTCCATGTGTCTTGCCCTTATGCCAGGCAGTTAGCATCTTTAAATATCTTTACATCTTGAGGCCCAATTTCACTCCTTTTCACTTTGATTTCATAGGCTTTGTGTTTCACATTAGTTCAGGGCAGGCCTTTCATGGGAGCCCTCATAACTGACTCCAGCCTTTAATTATGGCATCCAGGGCAATTTCACCCCACACCACCCTCCCCCACCATACTCCCTTTGAGGTGTTTTTGGTGTCAGAGTTTTGTGGTCAATGTCTGCAGGTGTGTGCAGAGCTGTGTAAAATGTGGAGGAGGCCACGATATCAAGGAGTGTAAGTGAGAAGCAGCCTGTATGCAGGAACTGTGGTGGGTATCACAGTGTTATGTATGAGAAATTCCCTGTGTATATGCGTGAGGCCCAGGTGCAATAATTGAAAGTGTCTCCCAATTTGACACATGCAGAGGCAGGTGCGTGTGTGCCAGTTGTCGGCGAGAATTGTGCTTGGCAAGATTGTCCAGCTCACAGTGGGTTTGTCCCTGCTTCCGATGTTACTAAGGAGCAGGCAGTGCCGACACAGGTGGTGAGGAATGGTTTGGTGCTAATGAAGTAGACGGTTTTGCTGTTTATGATTGAGGTTATTAATTGTTCCTTTCAAACTCAGAGTAAGACTGAACAAATTATGATAATTGTTAAGGTGGCTGAGAAATGTCTGGACATAGTCGCTCCCTCAAGGGATTTTTTGAATGAGATCTTGAGTAGGGGGACTGTGTGATGTGAGCTGGTTTTACTGTGGTGTGGGTTCAATGGTAGAGGCAGTTTGGCTTTTCGTTGGGATGTTTAGTTTGTTCTAGTACGTGTGACTTCGGCGAACATCAGCTATTTAGATGGAAATTGCCAGCTCTTGACCTATGAGAGCCACGCCAACAAGAACAACAACATTTTCAGATTATACTGCACTGATGTATCGCAATAACGCTGACGCTGGTGTGAAGAGATGGTGTGTAAAATTATACTGGTGTGTTAGATAAATGTTATTCTAGCACTATAGGCTTCCATTTGTACCAATTTGCATACCCACAATGCTCTGCTCATGTGGGTCTGACCGGGATGTGAGCTTCCCATAATGGCTACATGGTTGTGCCGTGGCATATGTGACTTGGCTCAAATGGATGTTTCTACTATTAAGTTGAATTTAACAAATAGGAATCGGAGTACCATGGAATTTACTGATAACCATGATCTTTAGTTGTTTCAATCTGGCCACGTCGTCTTTCCTTGTCAGTTCCCTTATGTTTCACCGATTCTCCTTTTTAAGGGGCACACCTTTTATTTTGAGTAGCGAGAATTGAGAAGCCTTCTTGGACTCACTAATTATAGTCAAAAGTTAATTGAAAGGTCTAGATGCTTTATTTTCAATATGGTAATGGTGTTGCGCATGTGTAAGCAGGTTTGTTTGAGGGAGATTTTCCCAGGATTACCGAATTCAGTCAAATGGGCACCTGGAAGGAAGAGTCAAGTCTTCTGGTTTCTCAGTAAATAATTCACACTCTTAACCCCATTTCCACTATAAAGCTCATATCTCTATAATGGGGTGTGTTTTTAGATGTCATATTACAATCTATCTTGTAACTAGGTAAAGAAAACATAAAATATATATAATAATTGAGGGTTGTAATGATATATTTAAAGACTACCCTTAACAAGAGGAGTTTGTTCCCATACCTCCAATTAAAGTGTCACTCAATATATCATTTGTTTGATTATGTTCTAGCCCTGCCGACGACTCATATACAGCTATGCTCTGGCAACATGAAGCGTCTCTTGTGCTAGATGGAATTACCTATAAAGATCTCACACCAAATAACCAGACAGACTCAAAGAATATAGCAAAGAACGACTTTACTCTCAATTTAATAAAGCAGTGTTAACTGACATACATCGGACTGATGCTTGCACACTCGCACACAAACTAGATTACACAGAGGTTTTATACCCCAATATGCGTCATCTATAATGTCATCCTACGTGGTAAACTGTAAAACATTTGAGCGGGAGGGATTGGTTAGAGTAACATCTACTTATAGAATACATAGGGGTTAGTACACCATTGACTGTCTATTATCTGTGAGGCACGCCTCAAACTACCTCTAAATATGGATAATACTGAGTATAGCAAATAAAATGGCAGCAGATTAGTCTATGCAACATTGTATAGTAGGATGCCCCATAGACCCACTGATTGGTTGGCATTCCCACCCAACCTTGGACTTTCGGCTTGGCTAGCAGCACGTAAGCAAAACGAAAACCAGGTGCTTGAATCACATCAGATTACTCCCCACTTTCCCAATTAGTCCACCATCTCTCATCAGTCCGGCCATGAGCCAACGTTTCCTGTATGTAGTTGACATTCTGTTCTAGGACATTCAAGGGACTGTAAGCACATCACTAGCTTCATCCGAGGCTTAATGAATAGCCCTTCTTATTTTTACTTCTGAGTCACATGTGAAGAGACCATGAATTTGCCCATTTTGACCTTTGGTTTACTGCTACTTGATTTAATTATACTGAGTGTCATTGCTCGCCTTGGCCTCTAGAGATTGCTAACTCTACCTTGCATATACTTTATACACTTTTAATTGTCTAATACTTGGCTCCTGCAGATGTTTTCTTCTTCTTTAATCTAATAGAAATATGTCTCGTCCATGGCTTATCCATCTGCCTCCCTTTGTGCTTTGCAGCTATTCCTTAAAAATAGCATCTTTGATCCCAAACCAACATAAACTCCTCTCTGTTTTGCACACACAGCTTTTCTTCCAGCGTCTCCTGACTCTTCAACCCTGATGGTTTCTGAGGTAGCTGAATTAAATCTTGACACGAGCCGGCGTCCATTTTTCAATTATGGCCATCCTAGCCACATTATGTATTCCTCTATAGCAAGCTTCTATGTGTCTTATTTACCTTGCATTACTGCGTATTTACATTTATTGGTCAGCAAGTTACTTTGTCTTCTTTTGCATTCATGATTACTTTATTATTTCGTACATGTTTCTCTTGTCACTTCAGTTATATTCGCCCTCTAAAGTATTGCCATATTGTTTCAGTATGGCTCTGTATATTTGCTTTATGACATCACTCTGCCCTCATCAGGTTTCACTCAGTGCTCCATGATGTCCAATGGTGCATGCTGACATCCTTCCACACTTTCGATGTGGTATAGGAACAATACATGGGGTCCCATACAGAGCTCTTCTGGTATTGTTCCAGTATGACGGCGGTGAGGGGGCGGGAGTTAGGGATAATGCATCTGCCTGCTCCTCTACATTCCCCCCTCTGGTCGAGCCCTCAACCACATTCTTCTCTCCATTCTCCTTTATCTCTTCATACTGTTGTTACTTTGGGACCAATATCTTTGTCACACCCCGCAGGTGACCTGCATTCTTTATATGCTCATCCACACTCCAGGACATGTGGCAGCAATCACAGAATATGATATGATATATGATATTATAAGTCATTTATAACGCACCAGTACACAAGTATTTCTGGGCGTGACAAGACAAGGGAGGGAAGACAGAGGGAGGACAAGACAAACAATCTTACTAGGCCTTGTGTCATTCAGATTGTGCACATGCGAGAATGAGAAGTGCAAGGGGAAAGAGGGGAGTACAAGGGAGAGGGGATGGGAAAATAGGGCAGTAATGCTCTGTGTAAGTGCAGCCAGGGCAGTGCTGCTCTGGGTAGTGCAATGAGAACAAGGGACTCTAGGGTTACAGCTACAGCCCCTAAGCTAAGCAACCACTTGGTACAGCAGACAGTTAGGTAAGGCAGGTCAGCAGGGGAGTGGGAGAGAGAGAAAGCAAAAGAGAAGAGGAAAGTTTTGAGCTGCTTCCGGAACTTGGCGTGGTCTGGCTGAAGTTTGAGAGGTGCAGGGAGTCCATTCCAGAGGGAAGCACTAGCAGAGGAGAGAGATCTACCCTCCACTCTCTGCCTGGAGAACCATCTAACCCTTAGAGAGTTCGAGGTAGCTGAGCGAAGGGCTTGAGAAGGAAGGTATTTTGTAAGAGAGAGAGTTTGATGTAGTGCGTGCCCTTGCCCCAGAAAGCTTTGTTGACAATGCAAAGGGTCTTGAACTTGATCCTTGCAGCCACTGGGAGCCAGTGGAGAGATTTCAGGGCTGGAGAGATACGGTCCCTGGGCTTGAGGCCAAGCATAAATCTTGCAGTCCTCTTCTGGATTAGTTGCAGTGGGCATAGAGTAGAGGAAGGCCGATTGAGAAAGAGGCTGTTGCAGTAGTCCAGTCTAGAGAGAACCAGGGCTCAGGAGGCAGTGAGCTTCTGGGGAAAGTGAGAAAGGGAAGAGTCCTTTTGAGGAGGTGCAGCTGGTAGTGGGACTGCTTGGCGGCGTCCGAGATGTGAGGAGAGAAAGAGAGACTGGAGTCGAAAATGACACCAAGGTTTTTTGCCTCGCAGGAAGGTGAAGGAAGAGAGCCAAAAGTGGGCGGCCAGAGTGAGAGAGGGAAAGCAGGGGTATGGGTCCCAATGAGAAGGATCTCCGTCTTACTGGCATTAAGGCCAGAGATCTTTCGAGGCGCACCAATTCTGAATTGCGGATAGACAGTCAGGAATGAGCGAGAGAGGAGAGGAAGCTGAAGGAAGCCTGAAGGAAAGCTGGGTGTCTTCCGCATAAGACTGAACGTTAGAGAAGGTATAGATCAGGTGGGCCAAATGGGGCCAAGTAGAGGTTGAAGCCCTGGGGGACGCCACAGGTAGTGAGAGAGGTGGCAGAGAGAAAGGGACTACGTTGGACCTGGGAGAGGCGGTCTAAGAGGAAGGAGGTCAGCCACTTCAGGGCCTGATCCGGGATGCCTAGGTTCTCACAGAGTCGATTGATCAGGATGGCCTGGTTGACAATGTCAAAAGCAGAGGAAAGATCAATGAGGATGAGGACAGCAGGAATGCTGGGATCAAGGTTAGAGAGCAGATCTTCATGGGTGTTCAGGAGAGTAGTTTATGTCCCTCTGACAGCTGTGAAGCCAGACTGATGGTCATGGAGACAACCAACAGATTCAGTGTGGAGAGTAAGCTGGGGGATTATCAGCTTTTCCAAGAGTCTTCCCAGGAAAAGGGTGATGGAGATTGGACGATAGTTTGCCGGGCAGGTAGGCTCAGCAGATAGCTTCTTGAGGAGGGGGTGCACAAGGGAGTGCTTAAAGGGCGAGGGGAAAGTCCCAGTGGTGAAAGAGTGATTACAGAAATCGGCCAAGGCTGGAGCGAGGGTTTCAATATGGTCCTTGATGGTTCTGGAGGAGCAGGGGAGCACCTGTTTGGATGACACCTTAATAGAAACCTTGGCAGGTGTTGTCAGAGAGAAGGAGGTGAAAGGAGGAGTAGAGGGAGAGATGGCCAAAGGGCTGAGAGAGGAAGAGGAAGGAGATAGAGGACAGGTTGTCCTGAGTTTTAGCAGAGAAGTGAGAGGCTAGAGCTGTACAGAGGGCCTGGGAGGGAACAGGATAGGTAGAGACTGCAACAGGATTGGCCAGTTCCTTGCAGATTTTACAGAGTTCGGCCATGTTATAGGCCGCATAGACATGGGCTTGAATGTGTGCTCTCTTCCTGGACAGGACAGAGAGTCTGTATTGCCTATGGAGCAGGCGGCAGGCCAGTTTGTCAGAGGATGCACCCGAAGCCCTCCACTTCCTCTCAACCACCCTGCACTGGCATTTCAGGATGGCGAAGTCGGATTCATACCAAGAGTTGCACTTAGAGGTAGGCTTAAGCCAGATTCTCATGACAGGGCAAGGATGTCCAGGATGTTGAAAATAGAAAGATGCAGATTAGAAAGGGCTGTGTCAGGGTGTGAATCAGCCACAGGAGTAGGAGGACCATAGAAAGTAGAGGCAAAGGCATCCACTGACACACGCTTCATGGGCCGAATGACAGAGAAGGTCGGTGGCAGTGCCGGGAGGCTTTGCCTGAGGGATAGAGAGTCTCAGATGAGAGGAGAGTAGACAGTGGTCAGTCCAGAGAGAGAAGTGGTGAGAGGGTTAGAGAGAGGGATGTCTGAGGTGATGAGAACATTCAAAGTAGGTCCGGCAGAGTGTGTTGGGCAACAAGGCAGAATTGAAAGAGAGAGAGAGAAAAGCCTAGAGGAGGGATTAGAAGCATTCAGATTGATGTTGAGATCTACAAGGAGGAGAAGTTGAGAAGTAGAGGCAAGGAGAGAAGAGAGGTTGGCCCATTCAGAGAGGAAGAGGGCGACCTGGCCAGGGGGCCGGTAGATGGTGGCCATAGTTAGCGATAGGCCAGGAGAGAAAGAGAGCCTGCAGACCAGACTTTCAAAGGAGAAGTAGGCCCACGTAGGGATGACAGAGCCCCGGACCCACTCTGGAAAGATCAGGGCTATTCCACCTCTAGGGCAGTTGGTTCTGGGTTCAGAGAGGATCTTGTAGCCCACAGGGAGGAGAGTGTCAAAGCTTGTGACAGAACTGGCCATGAACCATGTCTCAGTGAGAGCAAGTTTGCTCAGAAGAAAGAGTCCAGAGGAGTGTAACTTATAAACAAAGTATCAAAAAGATTTATTGTACCTGATACATTATTTACACAAATGAATGAATCATGATTTAATCAACACTTTAGCATATTATTTACATTGCAGGAAATTAAGAACACAGTAATCCATACAGTTCATCTAATCGGCAATAGATAATTCACTCATTCGTCCACAAACAGCCATCATGCATCCACATTCCATTGAATTTAAATACCCAACAACAATACATATATGGTAAAGCCTGTTAAAAAATCATGGCTAGCAGCTTTTAGTTTTTTAGTAAAGTGCATTCAATGTACATGGCCACTCTTGTTGTCACAAAAGTGGTCTATCTCTAGGGCGGGTCAGTTAGATGTGAAACATGACCACATCCCCAATTTCTCGACCGGTTTCAACGTTTTTGAGTCGCTTAACAACGTCTTCCTCAGGAAAAACGAGTTCAACACTCTTGTAGCTAGGCAAGATAACTTCCCAAGCTATAAAAAGCTTCTGCAGCTATGGCTGGTGAGGCAGAAGTCAGCAAAAATCACGTTGAGGAGGGAGGGGTACCAGCAAGATGTTAATTCAGGCGGGATTCCCAAACAATCACAACGTCCTGAGTGTAAGTCCATGGGTCAAGGAAGGAGAGATGGTCCGCAGGCTTCTCATCGGGCGCGGCAGCAACACAGACTCTCGTTAGACGTAACCAAGAGGTTTTGCCATCTCGAATCAATGTAGCGCGTATATCCGTGAGAGCAAGGACATCGAGGTTGAGTTCTTCGAGAAGATGCCAGAGGAGTGTTTGACAGCAGAACAAGAGTTGATAATAGCGATGTGGAGCCGGTTTCCACATTTGAAAGACTTCCACGGAGGGGTACAGGCTTGAGGTCCAACCTGCAGAGGTGGCAGAGGTACCCAAGGGTGGGAAGAAGAGGAAGATGAGGGTGCCAGAGAAGTGACGGAAGGAGTAGCAGGAGAAGGGAGGAAGTTGATAAGACACAGGAAACACCTATCAAAAAGGAGATTGGGCTGAGGGCCCTCAACCAAGACGGTGCAGTTCAGATAGGTATTAATGATGGCCTTGGAGGAGTGGATGGGGGCCAAGAGAACCTCCCACCTAGTGCCACCTTTAACAAGGATGTCCCTCTTGAACTTCTTCCTTCCAGACTTAGTGAGAGCGATAGGGTAAGAGATAGAGTAGCAGTTAGAGAAGATGGGAGAGACAGAGAGCACCATAGGGTGTGTGAAGGAGGTAGGTGAAGGAGAAGCAGGTGAGAGAAGAGAGAGTGATGCACATCCCTGTGGCACACAACTCAGAATGGGCAGTGGGAGGAGGTGGACGGGGGCCGGGTTCACAACAAAGGAAGACACAGGAGGGGAACAAGTAATTCACAACAATGAATG
Source organism: Ambystoma mexicanum (assembly GCF_040938575.1). Lineage (NCBI taxonomy): Eukaryota > Metazoa > Chordata > Amphibia > Caudata > Ambystomatidae > Ambystoma > Ambystoma mexicanum. The sequence goes on along the minus strand of NC_090923.1, from coordinate 128,399,039 downwards.
GTACGCCTTGCGGGGGTGGGGGTCTAAGTGGGAGCCTAGAGAGAACCAGCAACAATGCCACAGTTACCGGAATGTGATTACACCCAGATTTGACTTTCCCAGAAGGGGGAAAAAAGGTTAGGTTTTTGAGCACAGCACAATACAACACACCAAGACTCGACTTACCCAGAAGGGGAAAAAGGGCTACATTTTTTAGCACAGTGCAATGGAACACACCCAGTTAAGAATGACCTGACCAGTCGCAGCAGGTTGATGGCTGCAGGCTACGTGCTATCATGGCAGACACCACTGGAGCTGTCCTTAGCCTCTGGTCCTTGGCCGAGGGAGCTGCCACAGCAGGGGGCACCTTAGGTGACTGATTTAAAGGGTCCGCCACCCAATGGGAGCACAGTGGGAGGAAGAGGGGGAGCCAATAAACAAGGAAGCGACCGGGACAAAGGGAGGGGGGAGCGGGCAAACACAGGCTGCAGCGCGAGAATAAAACTTTTACAAATGCACAACTTACTGTTTCACAGAGCACATGACCTCACCCCAGCACTGTGAAAGTTGACGTTAGTGTTGCCTTATGATGGTGGGGATGGCCTGTGGGGACAGAGGGAGAAAACACTTGTCGGCGCATGTTTACCTGTTGTCTGAGCAGGGGTCCGGGTCCTGGGTCCTCCTGGTCTCAACAGGCCCAAACAGGAATTGCCCTTTTCTTTGTCTGCCTTACATTTCAGACACCCTTGATCTAGTAGTTAACAGCAGAAAGGAAGAGGCAGGACTATGAAGTTGGCTGATGCTTAGGCCAGGTGACTTAGATCGACTAGTACCTGCTCACCAACTGCAAAGGAAAAGAGGCTGGAGGGCTTCATAAGTAGGGAAAAAGAGCATCAAACCAGGAAGGCACCAACAGTTTAAAGTGATTTACAGGTGGGCAGGGCTTAGGCCTGGTGACCTAGATCCCCTTGCACCTGCTCAGCAACTGCCATCATCCTACATATTCGGTATGATCATTAGGGTAGTAGAACTTTGTTCCTGGAGGTACAAAGGTACTTTTCTTTATATTCTCATGGGTACTGTCCTCATTTTACATCTGCTCACCAGTTCTAGCATCTATATCAATCATGATCTCCATTACAGTAGCTTTCTTGGCTGTCTTCTGGCGTTGTCACAAAATGATCCTTTTAGACAAAATCCTAGCAATACTAACACTAATACTGCTCCAAGTAATTTGAAGGTATTTGCCAACCAAGTTGGAATCCATGAAAACGGAGACAAAAACCATTCATCCTCCTAGGTCTTGGCTACTTCACCCACTACTTCTGTGTTCAAGGTTGACAACATTGTTATTGATTCTGTAAAAGTCCATTCTCTTTATCATGGGCTAGTGTCAATGTACAGCAAGAAGGCCCGATTTTGGCACACACGCCTCCTTCCCTTCCATTGTTGTAATTAAGTCCAGGACATACCTGTTCTGGAGGGCCATGAGCCTGATTGCCCTCAACTATTATGTGATTGCATCAAATCCTTTTATTGTCATATTGATCGTTTGCAGCAGCTCCAAGCTGGCGATTTGCAGCCACTTGGCTTTCACTGCCATTTGAATTCCTGGCAGGAATATAGCTGTAAATATCACTGCTGTTCTGCGCAACAACGTATGCTCGTCTGGAACGTCAGAATAGGCTTCTATTATTTTGCTGAGAAGTAATTATCTCTCCTCGGTCTGCTTCAATGAAGTAATATTTTCTTCCTCGGGTGCGTGTCCATTTGTGGGAAGTTTGTAATCTGCAAGTCACTTTGTGGTACTACTAAGGCTGGTATGCTTATCAGTACCAATCAACAAACTCCTCCCCATTTTGGTGGCAACTTTATTTAATCTCTTGATCCACAGGCCCAGTATTGGTCCATCAGGACTGCTGTTCCTTCCTTCATATCTGCTACATCAAAAACTCGGCCACACTCGCGTTTTTCTCCAATTTTCATCATGCCATTATTTCGGAAGCCTAAAGACGCATTCTTTAGGGGTAGTATCGGCAATGGTCCTCCCTCATCGTCGACCCATGTCAACAATCTTGCAATCTTAGGCCATTGGTTTTTACATTTCCTTTCTACATTTGCTACAACTACTTCCCACTGTCCAGTTAAAGCCAGTGCTTTGGACATAGCCAATCCATCAGCCTATCCTTCAGGAGTAAGCACTGTTCTTTTAATTTGTAGTTGACATCTTTCCCAGCATTCTCATATTTCCTTCCCATTCTTATCCTTGCATTGAAACATCTAATTTTATCAATCTTGATTTCTGCTCCATTTATTTCAGGCTGTTCTTATTTTATTATCTGATGCATTGTTCCTAGCTTTTCTCTTGACTTTATATCTCATACATAATTATCTTCTCTTTGAGATATCACTTTATTCACCCACACTATGGATGCTGTTCTGCCTGAGAACTGTCCTCTGGTTACACAAAGTGCAAGGTGTGTAAGGTAGTGCAGATCTTTCACTAATACTTCTGTTGCTATGAATATTGTAGAGGTTCCCAAAGCATAAGGTATAAAGGAACACACCTAGCAGCTTTCATTTGATGTCCTTCTTCCCACCTTCTTCATGTGCTGATATCATAGGTTATTCTTTAAATGAAGCCAATTATCAAGACACATATTTATATCTTCATGGGCTTCCCAAACAGCGCTTTTAAATAAATGCTTATTAAGATTATAAAAAATGCTATTCATGATTTTATCAGGGGCAACAGTAAATCTTTCATTCTCACCCACCATATCTGTATTGTTTCTTATAATATGTCTAAATGTCATAATAATCAGGAGGAAAACACAATTCATAATGCAGAATGATGCCACAATTATTATTCTATGAAAACTCATCGATTTTCTTGATGGCAATGAGCCTCTTATATTTTGAAACCTCTTCATTTTTGCTCAGACTTTTAATATGTAACTCTGTAAGTCTCTGTGAATCACACTGTAACATCTCCACATTCTTGGGGTCTGTTGTCGTTCACCTCACTTATGCAACACTGGAAACGCATAGCCTTTACTGCATAAAGAAAACATTGTGCGCACGTCATCACGTTTGTGCACAATCAGGAAAGAAGCAGCCCCCCATTTAAACCTGACATGACACTGTGTTGCAACTGCTCGTTTTGTTGCGTCACGCTAGTTATCTTTCTCTCATTTTTGTCAGGTTGCTCACTTCTGTTTACTTCCTCATGCTATCTTCTGCTGCAGTTTCCTTAGGGCTGTGCAGCAATGGTGCTCCTGGCTTCTGCCCCTTGCTTAGCGCTCTCTCTTCAGGTCTCTCTGTCATGCTGTTTTTCCCCCCCCGACTCAGCCTTCACTAGCATCTCTCTCTGCTGGTGTGCTCCTATCATTGGCATCTCTCTCTGCTGGTGGGCTCCTGTCATTGGCATCTCTCTCTGCTGGCATGCTCCTGTTATGCCCTTCAGTCTCCTCTCATCTTGATGTTGTTGCCTCAATTCCAATTATGACCCAAAGGTAGTATTTCACACAGGGCTATCCACTTTCATATGAGTTCCTTGACTCATTGTGGATTCTGATACCTGATACTACGGTTCACCCCTAGCATCTCTACTTAAACCCCAGTTCCTGGGTTCCACATTCCAGCATCAGGGAGCAATACTTCTTGACACCTCAAGGTTTTTCCCCCAGGAGGTTTTATTTCCTGTGCTGCCCAGTTTACACATTGGGTTGGTGCAGTGGCGACTTGGAGTGATAAGCCTTATCTCTTCGCCTCCAAAGAAGTGAAACCCAAGAAGACAACACACGAAAAGGACACCAAACCTAAGAAGGTGAGACACAATACTAAGAAATACCTTTATATCAAGAACTGCAAGATAATTGCCATAATATGATAGTTCTAAGGATTTCCAAGAAACTTCATCATGCTGACGTATCTTCTTGTTAGAGCTGGATAAGAGTGTAGTATGTTGGTAAATACAGCATACAAGTATGTGTGTAATGTTATTGGAATAGGTAACAAAAAGATGAAGTGTGCTCTTCTTCTTTCTGCTTTGGTAATTCATCACATTCTTCCCTTAGTCTATCTTAAAAAGTTACAGGATAACTGCAAGTCTGTTTACAACTTGTCAAATGTTAAAATATATTGGCCTTTTAGTTTTCATTGGCCCTCATTACGACCCTGGCGGAAATTAACTGACATGACCGCCATATCGTAAATAGCGTTTCCGCCACTGCACGATGGAGGAAAGTGCGGCTAATTCTGACCCATCGGGCACGAGCATTACGCCATGGCGGAAGTGCAAAGTCCGCGATGGCGGAAATGACCCCAAAACGCCCCTTACCGCCGTCGTACGTCGCCCTAGGTGCAATTCCGCCACCCATCTTAGCGGTCACCGTAATGAGCGGTCAGCGCAAAATACGGTCACCGTAAATATACGGAAACGGAAGTAAAAACATGGGGCCGGAACGGGAAACAGCACGCCGTACACCTATAAAATCAGAATCCCAACACAACCATTAAAAATCCGACCCTGAGACACATCCCAACCCGTTAGCCACCCCAGTCAAAAAAATAAATATGGGAAAAGTTGCTAAAAAAGCGTGCGACCGCAAGCGGCAGGTCCACTTCTCCCACGAGGAACTCACCGTGCTCACAGAGACCCTCCAGGAGAATGCTGCCGTCGTCTTCTCTACGCAAATGACCAGGACGGCACTTGCGAACAAGAAGGCCATATGGGCGCTGGTGGCACAGCGGGTAAGTGCGGTGGGGAATGCACCCCGCAACCCACAGCAATGCAGAAAGCGATGGGACGACCTACGGATACGCGTCCGGAGCATACTCTCTGCCAACCGGAACATTGCCACAGCTACCGGGGGAGGATCGGAATCACCCATCAAGGTGACCCCCTGGGAAGAAATCTGTGCCTCCACCATTGGAATGGAGAGCATAGAGGGAGTCGGAGGGATGGAGAAAGGAGTGCAGACATCAGAAGAATCAGGTAGGTGGCCCAAATAAAACTATGCCAAATCCACAATTACCAACCATGTGAAGTACCATGTGTCCCCATAGTGCAATAGAAACACATGTCCAGGAGAACGACCACATACATTGCCATGACAGCGCCCCTTAAAAGTCAGATTAAATAAATAAATATTTAAAAATCCCAAAAACACACTCTACATGTGCAGCATGCACACCCTAACTGCAGACTGCAAAATAACTGCATCCCCAATGCACACAAAAATGAGACCACCTCCAAGGCCCTGACCCAAATCACCCCCAGGTACCATCCCAATGCATGTGATACAATTGCCATTACAAATACCACAGACCCATGAATAACGCTCGCCCTCCTTTACTCCACCACAGGGTCCGATTCCAACGACGAGCTTCAGGACACCCCTACCAGCACACCTGCAAAGAGGGCCAAGACCAACGGCCAAAGACCCTCCACCTCAGCTGCACGGATCAAGGCACGGCAGCAGCACGAATCGAGTGACAGCACACTGGAGGGGACATCAACAGGCACCCCAGCAGCCAGCATGTCCACAACAGCAGCACCACAGGTCCCCCCAATGGATGCCACAGAAGGCACTGCTTCTGGTGGCAGCAGCACCCTAGGTGACACTGCATTCATGCCAGCATGCTCCGACACAGAAAACGGTGCTGCCGAAGTAGGACACATCCATGACCTGTCTCAATCCCCCTGTTTGTATCATCCCGTACACCATGAGGAAACCACGCAGGGGCACCCACAAGACGACGACTGGCCAACCCCCACAAGGCCTGTTGCAAGGCAACATGAGGCGTCCAGCCCCTCTGTGACACCACCGCAAATGGGCATGGCCCAGCATAGGCAACAGTCCCTCGAGCAGATGATAGTGCAACAGCAGCAAATGGCCACACTCCTCAAGGAGCATGCTGATGAATGTGGGGGTTCTAAGGCAGCCATTGAAACATCTACTGAGACACTTAGGGCAGAAATGGAGCGAAGTACAGAGACACTAAGGGCACAAATGGAGAGAAGTACCGAGAGCCTGAGGGGACAAATGGAGAGAAGCACCGAGAGCCTGAGGGGGGAACTGCATGCGACGTCCAAAGACGTATGTGGTGAACTTGCCGCTGTGCGCCGTGTGCTCACTGAGCTCTCACAAACCCTTAGGGACATGCATGGACGTGAGCAGGCAGAGACATCATCCGTTGCAAGTTCCGTCCAGGGCAGCCCCCAACGTAGATCTGGGAGGAACCGGCGCCCACAGGCAGGGGTGCCCCTGATACCCAGAGAGGGGGCTTGCAATAGCGTCTGCCCACTGACAATGAGCGTCATTGGACACTGGTGTTCGGGGGGGGTAGGAGGGTGGAGGGGGTGTGTTGTGCTTCTTTGGGTGGCGGGTCGATTGGGTGTGTAATGTCATTTCACATCTGCAATACAAATCTTCATATTCATCCAATGAGATGTGTGGACATTGATCTCTGTGTACGAGGCCTATCTTGGCGTACAGTCCACATTGTGCATGTTCCAGACACACACAGTGCCACAAGTCCCGTGTCCATGTAACAGCCACCAGGCGTGAGTGCTAGAAGCATGCATCTATGAGATTCTGACGTAATTCACGGGCCTCCTGTGCCTCGCGGACCCCTTGAGGTGCTGCCACATCCCCACCCTCATCATGACCATCTTCAGGTGCTAGCAGTTCTGCGTCGGGGGCATGGCCACATTCCTACGTACGCACATGTTGTGTAGCATGACACATGCCATGACCATCTTTGCCACCTTCTCATGGCGGTACAGGAGTGCCCCGCCAGACCTGCTGAGGCAGCGGAAACGAGCCTTCAGTAGGCCGAATGCCTGTTCTATGACCACACGGGTACGTGAGTGGGCATGGTTGTAGTCCTCCTCATGCTGGTCCTGTGGGTTCCGGATTGGTGTAAGGAGCCATCTCTTCAGTGGATACCCGCAATCACCTGTATGTGGACAAGAAAGGATGTTTGTGGAATGTCATTGCTACGTACGCACCACCCCCCCTTCCTGCCAGGTCATTCACGCATCACCTACCCCACATACTCATGCATTAAATGAGACTCGCCGAGGAGCCAGGATCGGCGCCCTGCGTGTCGCTCCATGTAGCGTGGTATTCTAGAGTTCCGCAAGACCATAGAATCATGTGTTGATCCTGGAAATCGGGCAGAACAATGTGTAAAGATCCTGTTGGAGTCACACACCATTTGTACATTGATAGAATGATATTGTTTCCGGTTGCGGTACTGGGCCTCCATGGCATGTGGGACAACCAATTCCCCATGGGTGCAGTCGATGGCACCAATGCAACCCGGTATGCCGCCAAGTGCATGGAATCCCACTTTTGTGTTTGTAAGCTCCTGCTCCGAGCGTGGTAAAGTGATGTGGTCGTCTGAGTGCTTCAGGAGGGCATCAAGCACTTGGAATAGTGTCCGTGAGAATAGTGGCTGTGAAATGCCATGCAACTGTCCGACTGTGTGCTGGTTGGTGCCTGTGGCCAGGAAGTGGAGTACAGACACCACCTTCAGTAGGGGTGGGATGGCGGTTGGGCTATCTATCATGCTGACAAGGTCAGCGTGTGTCATGTCGACAATGGCGGTTATGGTGTCCCGGTCCAAACGGTAGAGGGTGTGGATCTGCTCAGCTGTGAGGTTGAACGGATTAGCTCGGAGGCGTGGGATTGCGGGCTGCCTGCGTGGTGGTAGTGGCTGTGCTGGTGGGGCTTGCTGGCCATGCCTTGCCCTCCTCCTCCTCCTCCTCCTCCTGCATCTCCTCTGTGCGGCCGGTTGTTGTAGTAGTTGGCGTTCGTCTTCTTCTTGAAGTTGGAGTACTTGCAGTGCAATCAGGTCCCCCAGGCCCAACATTGCTAGTCCTGCCGGTAGCATTCTGGAGTGGGTGTGGTTGGGGGAGGGGGTTGGGTGTGCAATTTATGTGTTTTCAGGCTGTATAGCCTTCACCTGTGGTGATTCATTCCACCTGTGTCAGCTGCAATGCCTTTCGTGCGAGCACGTCCCGCACACGACGCTGCAATTCGACGGATGGCATCTTGCATTTGCAATCATGTTCTTAATCCCGATGGCTGTGGAATATTGGTTTATATGTTAATTCTGCTATGGTCCCATTGTTGCACATACTATATTTGCATTCGCGAGCAGACTTGTGAAGGGTCAGTGGAATGTAGTGCTCGATCAACGGTGGACCCTCATGCAGCACTGTACCGACGTTCACCGACGGTGGGGAGTCCCATCAGTGATTGAGGCCAGTTACCATTTTCACACACAGCCGCACTGCATAGATGTATTTGTGAATACAAGCGTTCACAGATGCCTTTTCAACGTGATGTTGCAAATTAGGAATTCGAAGGACAGCGCTTTCGGTTTTCAACTAGCGGCGTGGAGACGCCCACAGGTCTGACTGGAAATGTAACGGTCTATTGTTGAATGTCCTTGGGACAGGGCCCATGACGGGAATGCAATGATTGATATGATTTGAATGGGATGCGCTATAGCGTAGTGGACGATAAGGCAGGACGTTCCCAAATACATGTGACTTCACTACACAAGGAATCCGGGCAGGAGCACAGTGGATATTGAAGGCTGCATTACACACAGACTCAATGGAAATTTCGAATGTTATGTGAGTGAATATTCAGGCGTTTTCATAACGGGATGAGGGAATGATGAATGGATGCATGGAAAGATGATTTAATTGGGAGTCTGCCATGTACATGGCTATTTGGAATCTATCCCCTTCCCCTGCGCTATGCGATGCAAGGCTGCCATAGTGGGACCATCGTCTGTCTGCCCTTGTTGAACCCTCCCTGTCTCGACGCGCCTTCAATCACTTGTGTCTATGCACGTTGATGATCCCATCTGATGGATCCTGTTCTGACAGGCGCATGCACACAGACACTCGTTTGAAATAGTGTATTCACCTTGATTTGTGTCATAATGATTCGCAAGTGATTTTTGGGTGCAATTGGTCCTTATGAGTGGGCTAGCATGCATATGGTTGTAGGTTTGGTGTGTTGAATGAAGTGAGTAATGCATATGGAGTTCGGATGCCCATACTATCATTTTTTTCATTTGGGTGACAGGTATCTCCTCCCCTTCTGCCGCTGCCATCTGTACGCCACTCCTGCAGATGGCTTCTACAGTCGACACCTGCAGCTTCGAGTTAATCAGTGGAGCACCATTACGATCTTATGGGACGATCGCCAATGGCCCACATGCCCTTACGCAGTACTAGTGGCTAGGTGCAGCATACCTAGCTTCCAGCTGGTCTAGTGCCTACTTCATGGGACGGCCCTGCGGTCCTAGGCGCTTCCATGTTGCCTTTTTGGACGTTGATGTAGCCCCTGTGTGCCATGAAGGTACAGGGCGTCACACATGGGGAAGCTGGTCATTTATTGCGGATGCAGCCCACAGTAATGCTGATCATTTGTGAGTTTATGTTCAAATGGCTGTATGGGCTTGGTGATTTTGATGTGCATTAAATTTATATTCAGATATTAACCGTGTAGCGTTATTCTTTGCTAGTAATGTGGCATATTCTGATTTGTGGCGCGATGTATTGTGAGGTGTTCTGCATTGGGTTCCGGCTTCTGGGTACAGTTGTGTGGTACGTGCTTATGCTGATGGTTGGTTTGACTACTGGCATGTGTACAGGGCTGGTGCAGTCTCCCTCAGGTTACTGCTTTGAATGTTGATTTCCACTGGTGGCAAGCGATGGGGGACTGTTGTTGTTTTGTGTCATGGAATTTTCAGTTCATTTTGGTGTACTTGCACCTTCAGATGCCTGTGCTGCATCAGTACGGCAATGGTGTGTTGCCAATTGTGGATGGCCACTCACAGGGCACTTGGGGCCCCTGCATGCATTTGTTCGTTGGCATGCATGGGTGACTTGTACATTTCACTGGTTGCATGGTGTGACTGCATTGCGCCTACGAGGAGTTGTGCAATGTGGCCAGGGAGTGGAGTACAGGCACTCAGTAGGGCCATTACGGTTGGTTCGCGATGCCGTAGTTCTCGCCATGGCGGAATGGTACTTTCCGCCATGCTTGATGGCGTTAGGTGAATGTCCGCTGGGGTCAGCATTCGCGTACCGTTGCGCCATGGCGGATATTGCGGTTTTGCACGGCGCGCGTGCACGTACTTGGTGCAGTTAGCGTTGGCGTTCACTACGGTGTCGCTAATCGCATCGTACTTTACGGTGACGGGTCATGATCGCAACGGGCGGTATTCGATGGCGGTATTACATTTTCGCCATCGTTTTTCGTATTCCGCCAGGGTCGTAATGAGGGCCATTGTGTTTAATCCTGGCCATAGAATGAGTCTGCATATGCAGAACATCTTCTCTGGCTTCACAGTCACTAGTTGCAGGAGGGGGAACAGGGTTTCACCTTTATATGGCTTGAATGTCGTGCAAATGAAGCCAGGCTCTTTATCCTTTTAACTTTCCTGCTGTGGGTTTGACTTCTTCCACCTCATACAGACCTTCAAAGTGGGGAGTACCCCAAGTGCGTACACACCTTCGTACCAGCACATGGTCACCTAGGTAAAGAATTAGTTGTTTTAACAAATCCTCTGCTTCAATGGGTTGTTCATCTTTGTTGCTTCTCTGACCCCTCCCTTAGATTCATGACCTGTTGAGACATGAAATAAATACTTGCAGTCATTGTTGTTAGGTAATCATGCATCTCGTTACCTTGTGTCTTCGCTACCCTAGGAGCATCCATTTCTAACCTAGTTGGAGCAGTAAGGGGGGTTCTCATGTAGCGTCCAGTCACCAACTCTTGAGGTGGTCTGAGCCAGGCTGGTTTCTTAGGGCATATAAGGCAAGGGGTAGGCAATGTAGCCATCCCTTCTTCAAAGTTATTTTTAGTTTTGCTATGCTTTCCTTCAATAATCCATTTACTCTCTCACAAATGTCATTCCCCTGTGGGTGATACGCAGAAGAAAACATATGGTTAATGCCTAAAAGAAGAACTATTTGTTTGAACAGCTCATTTAGAAAATACGGTCAATTGTCATACCGCAAAACCTCACACACACTGCATCTTGGGTACACTTCACACACAAGGAACTTGGTAGTTCATGTGTTGTCAGGGTGTGTGCATGGATGTGCCTCAATCTATCTAGAAAAAGGGCGTACCACGACTAGCATATATCAGTAACCGTTGCATGTCTGTAACCTATCTGCATAGTCTTTATGTAGATGCTGAAAGGGGCTATTGAGACTAGGAATTGCTCCACTCACTGTTCTCAAAGTGTGCCCTGCAGTACATTTCTGGCACATGATGCAATTTACAATAAATTGTGCCACATGCTCTAACAGATTTGGCGAAAACCACTCTTCTGCTATTCTGGTAGTGGAGCTGCTCCAGCACTACCCTCAATAATGCCAGAGGCATAACTGGTTTTCCAGTGCTATCCTGTCTCCAAATTGCCTCAGTGGGGGATAAAGAACACCCCTGTTCCTTCCATAACTCCTGCTCTTCTTGTGGTGCTCGTCCTTGTATCTCAATTAACTGGACAATAGACAGCATGTTAAAGTCCTCCTTTATCCACATGCATTGTCCTGTCATTTGTTTAACACTTTCTATTTAAAAATAAAAAATGGTTGGGAAATAGGCTGCCTTTTTGGCTTCTAAATCTGTGACTTCACTTCCGTGAGCAATTAAATCTGTCCTTTTAGAATGCGCTGCACATTTTATGACTGCTAGAGTCAATGGGAGGGCTAGTACTTCAATATGCCTATCCATTAGGGATGTATGTTGCACTGGAGTGCTGTCTGCTTGGAGGAAGACCCTCCTTTTCCAGCCTGACCTGTGTATCCGATTGATGTCACATAGGCCGAGTCAGAGAACACCATTACTTTCTCATCTTCAATAAATGCCACTAATTCTACATCTGATGCTGAGCAATGCCAAGGTAATCTCGTGTTTGTCAGTCCTTCAAATTTTCACTCTTGGTTCAGCTTTACTATGGCTGATCCAGTATGCCTTTCGCAAGTCGTCTGGTCAACTTTTGAAGAACCATCAATAAAACCAGCTTCCCCCCTCCTGATGGCATGCTCTCTAGCTTGGGGTATTTCATTATAGTTTTCAGTATATGTTGTGCAATCATGCACATAATGATCCTCTCGTACTGTTTCAGCCATGACCGTTGCTGGGTTCACTTGTTTACATCTGACAAATTTAATCGCAGGATTCAAGATTATTCCCTCGTATCCTGAAGCTCCTTGCATGGTCAATGTACTTTTGGGTTTCTCTAAAATTGCAAATAATGCATGCTCAACAAATAATGTTATTGAACATCCCATTGTTGTACTTGAAGCCTTTTCATTAGTGAATGCAGCAGTAGCCAAAGGCTTCTCACAAGGATAATGCCCTTTCATAACTGGATTTAAATACCACTGCAATAGGCTAGTGGTATGAGTCCATGTCCTAATATTGTTTTCTGTGTAAGAACCTCTGTCATAACATCTTCATTTGAATGGGAAAATAAGCAAAATTATTGATGATAATCTGGAATTACCAACACAGGGGCTATAACGATCACCTTTTTTTTAATTCTTCAAATCCTTCAGTTATTTCATCTGTCCATATTATTTTACTCTTATCCACCTGTGCTTTTTTAAGCCTTTTTAAAAGTGGTTGAATATATGTACTGTAATCAATAATTACATGGGCCTAAAGATGGTTGCATTTCACTCACTGTTTTAGGTTCTGAGGTGTTTATAATTTCTTCGGCTCTTTTCAGGTATTACTTTTCCCCTCTCTTCTTTGTCCACTTTATATCCTTTCTCTGAGAGGAAGTCATAGGAAGAGAAGTCATAAGCTTAATTGAATCTTCTCTACATCTTTCTTCTGTCTCACTACGCACCAAAATGTCATCCACATATTGAACTTTAGAGCTGAACATTGCCTGGGTCCATGGGGAGGACTCTACTAAAGATTGAAGGGGACCCCAGTACCCCTGGGGCTAACATATTTGTTTTTTGCAGATATTTCTAGTCAAAAAGGAAGTAAAATCCGGTGAGTCTTCATGGAGAGGAATTGAAAAAATGCATTATTTAAATCTATGACTGTAAAATATTGTTGTGGGATTTGGAACTAAAGGAAACTCAGCTTCTACTATATTGTTTAGAGGGCAAAGGTCCTGTATAAATCTCTGAGACCCTATTTTCTCACTGGGTACAAAGCCATGTTACATGGAGAATCAGTTGGTAGAAATATTCCTTGGTTCATTAAAGTGGAAATGGTGTTGAATGTACCTTCATCCGCCTCGCTAGACATGGCGTCTTGCTTTGCACGTGGCAAATATGCTCCTCACTTAAGCTTGATTTTAACTGCTCATAGTCCTTTTAATAGACCCACGTCATGTGGACTTGTGGTCTATAAAATCTTTAGCCCTTTCTCTAAATCTTCCTCGAAAAATAAAGGTTTACCAATGCCATTCTTTGTGGTATTTCTCTATTCTCTACTTTTATCCAATAAGTGAGACATGTGAAAAATACAAATTAATCATCTTTGTACTCATCCTTAAACAACTCCTTGTCAGTCAATTCTGTCAGCCTATATCCTTCACTGTGGGCTATCACTGTTCTCCATCCTCTTCCCTCATCTGTCCCATGAAGAATCACCCTTTCCTCTCTGACCACTGCTGCTTCTAACTCCAAGGGGATAATCTGCCCTTCTTCATCATCCATAGGGATTTCTGGTCTGAACAGAAACTCATCAGGTATTCTTAGTAGTTTACCTATCAATCTGAGTAACGAAGATAATAAAACAGTCAAGTCCATACAAAAATATATCTGAGTCAAAAAATACTCCTCGTAATGCTTTCTGGTCTTTAAAGGCTAATATAACCTCTCTCACAGCCATAAAATGTAACCCTGGAGTGGAACACACTATTCCTTCATCAGTAAAAGATATCGTCATGTTAAGTTTCGTCATTAAGTCCCGCCCTAATATGTTAACTGGTGTTTGCTTAGAATATGATAATGGCATAGACATGTCATGTTCACCTATTGAGATTGGTAATTCATCTGCAAAAGGAACTAAACTCATCACCCCAGAGAATCCCTGCACATTCACGGCAATACCTAACATTGGATATCTACCCACACAGATACAGAAACGAGTTGCTCCAGTGCCTACAACAAATGAAAATGTCTTACCTCTTATGGTTCCATTGGTTCCTCTTGGGGGTCTGGTGTCACTGATAGTACTGAACACATCAGGTCGCCCTATGGGCTGTCCTATTGTGAATATAAATTCATCCCTGTACCTGTGAAAGGATTTCCAGCTACCTCAGTCACGCTCCCTAATTTGGATGCAGGCGCTTGCTGGGCTCCTGTAGTCATATACCATTGTGGCATCATATCCTGCTGTGTCTGTGCTTGCTGTGTCTGTGCTTGTTGAGTTTGTTCCTGTTGTTTCTGCATGGGCACTTTCTGTGATTGCCCTTGTGGTGACTGCATTTGTAATGGCACCTGCTGCATTTGCTGTCATTGCGGCGCATATGTCTGAACCTGCATGTGACCTTGGGCATAATATTCCGGTGATTCTGTATTATATTGCGGAGCATAGCCCATCCCCCTCTTGGAGCTTGCCAGTTTTGCTGCATGCCTCCTCTCCTTCTACATGTTCTGGCTATGTGTCCTAGTCTCTGGCTACGTGTGTCCCTCTGTGGTTATTTTTGTTCGTTTTTCTGGACCAAATCACCTCTTCCTGCTCTCAGATTTCTTCTTATTCTTTTCCTGCATCAATTGGCAGTGATGCACAATTGTCGATTGAATTTCTGGCCGTGGATTCACTTCCATTCCCACCTGTTTCTTCATTTGCCGTTGCACTGGCTCGGGCAGTCCCTGACACAAAATGTGGTAAAATAATGCTAACGTTTTATCCCACGGTTCACACGTCTCAAGACGCCATCTCTCTTGAATATCTTGAATGTAAGCAACAGGGTCTTCATCCTCTGCCATTTTCCTAGTCATAATCGCTCAATACATATGTGATGTATTGGGGTATTTTACACTGAGCGCCCACCATACATATGCTCTGCAATTATTAAATGGCACTCCATTGTGTGTTGTGTTTTGTGCATTCACACCTGCATATCCTGCTCTCTTGTAAATGTCATCAGCCCTAGCCCCTATAATGGCGGGTAGCAAACCTTTTATGTCACCTATGCTAACTTAATTTCTGATGTCATTTTTTCTAACTCATAGATCCATTTTCCCGCACCAGAAGTTAGACTTTGAAATGTATCAATTTGTGGCCATGGTATATATCATGGTTGTCCTCCCCCTTTCTCTAATAAATGGATTTGTGAAAATCCTGTTCCATAATCATACCGGCCTACACTTCTCGTCTTCCAGATGGGGCTAGTCTCACCCGTTTGTCTCCGTCCTAGTAATGCCGTTAAGCTGCTTACATAAGGCGGGGATACATCCACTCCACTGCATCATCGTGCTTATGGTCAGTCAGTATATAGTGTTGATTCTGGTGTTCTTTCTTTGGGGTCCTTTGAGGAAGTAACAGAAAAGCAAAAAGGATGCATCTCGAATCTTATGGAGCATCAATTGGGTGAGACCTGCCACCGGCATTGCCAACAGCCAAGAGGCTGTGAAGAAGTATCAGGAAAGCAAAAAGGGCACAACTCCCCTTTTATGGGACACAAATTGGGGGAGACCTGTAACCCACATTGCCAACAGCCAAGAGGATGTGAAGCAGCAGTAAAGAGGCAACAGAGGCACAACTGCCTTCTTTGTGATACTGACCAGGGGGAATTTGTCACTCACATTGCCAACAGCCAAGGGTCTATCATAAAACAGCAAGGAGGCAACCTGGGTGCAATCCTCCTTCTTTGGGACACCAACTTGGGGGAACTTGTAACCCACATTGCCACGAACATGGAGACTATATAAAGAGGCAGCCATTGTTCAGCACTCCTCACAAGGGATACTGGTGGGGAGAACTCTGGAACAAATATTGCCACTGAAATCACTTATAGTTGCAAGAGTTTATCTTCCTGGCAGGAGAGTGGACCAGGAAAGGGACCATTAGTAGTTAGTCCTGGCAGCCGAGTATACCAGGAATGAAGAAGATATTTTGAAGAAGTGTTGTTGTGGCTGAAAGGGTGGTGGAAAGAACTTGTTGATGCTAATTATCATTTCGAAAAACTGTGTTATCATCAAAGGTAGCTTTGATGCCACCACACCTTTCAGCCACAACAACACTTCTTCAAAATATCTTGTGCTATCCTGACAAAAGTATTAAAATTGAAGAATAACTGTGATGTGCCAATACTTGTTTTGGATCCTGAAGAAAACAATTGCTTTGTTTTATGAACTTGGGTTTTGAAACAGAGACATTAGCCTTATGAAGAAGGATAATGTGAAGGATAACAACTGTTTTGATTTTTGAACAAGTTCTTATTAAAGAACCATTACTTTGCCAAGTGGAAGCATGCAGTGGAGGGAAAAGACATTTTGTGTTGAACTGAATAGAACTTTGTTGAATCAGAACTTTATCATGAATACTCCTGAAATGATCTATATAAAATATGGGTACTTCACTAATTTTTGTTTTCGAGGAACGGCCTCGAGCCGGGAAGACCTGAATTGCACAAAAATAGAACGTGGAGATCGATTACCTCTATCACATCAATTGTGACTATGTCCCAACCTGTCTTAGTGCTTAATTAGTAAACAGCATTGGGCACCAGAGTGTCATTTATATCAAAAATGTATATTTTATTCTTTAATTGTTTTAAAAACTTGAATTTTGTTTGTTTTTCTCATACAAAATAAATTCAATGGGAATGGGGAATGGGTCCCGGAATGGGGACTTACCGGGTCCTTCAAGGTCGGAATGACCCGGTAAGTCCCTATTCCGGGAACACAGACCCGGAATGCGGTAAGGGAGTAGCCACGGCGCTAATAGCGCCATGGCTACCGCCTACCGCGTAATGAGGCCCATAGACTCTCCTCCTGAGAACTGCTTTTTGTTTTTTGTTGTATCTGTCGTGTGAACGCCTTGAGGCCAAATGGTGTTTGGCGCAATATAAGAGTATAATAGTGTTATAGTGTGACTTGGATGGAGTGTTACTATGTCATGTAGATGTAACATGGAGCTTTATCCGACAGGAGTTCTGATGCTGTCAGAGTGTTCTTGTTTACTTTCTAAGATTCTAGCATTTGTCAGTTGAGGCTTCTCTCTGCTGTCTGGATTGCCCTGGCTGCACTGGGGATCCTTATACCATATAACTTGCTAATAAAACATATATAATAAAGACTACTTGCCTCTTAGTCTTAGACTTAACAGATAGATAGATAGATAGATAGATAGATAGATAGATAGATAGATAGATAGATAGATAGATAGATAGATAGATAGATAGATCTACTGCATATCTCGATTTCCTTCCAACCTTCCCGGATCCTTTAAGCATCCTCTAATTTCAGGCCCTTATGCAGTGATTGGTAATCCATGTACAATGTCTATCAACACGTTTTCTATGCCAAAAGCATAGTCCCCAACAAATTCACTGTTAGAAGCTCACATTTCAGTCCACTGCTCTCCAATGCGTTCCTTTCATGACTCCATAGCCACCAAGCGCCAAGATGCAATTTAGCTCAGAGTGTGCATTATGCAAAAACACTGAGCCATTCCCCTGAACGCTCAAACCTTTAGTGCACCTGTCTGCTATTGTGTGTGCTACTGTCATGACGTAACCACAGGTTCACTCGCACAACGGGAAATGACTTGTCCCTACATCATTTATTTTCCTGGATGAGGACGAGGACTAGGTGGTGGGATATGCAATACCTGCAGCAAAGAAGACAGCACGGAGG
Source organism: Ambystoma mexicanum (assembly GCF_040938575.1). Classification (NCBI taxonomy): domain Eukaryota; kingdom Metazoa; phylum Chordata; class Amphibia; order Caudata; family Ambystomatidae; genus Ambystoma; species Ambystoma mexicanum. The sequence continues at coordinate 128,381,176 of NC_090923.1, read as the reverse complement.
GCAAAACACTGAGCTGTGTGGTCCATAATTTGGGGAAGTCCACAGGCATGTTTCTGATTCTAGGAACTGAGGTTTAAATCAGAGATGGTATCTATCCAGCACTGCACTTTCTGTGTGATAACTTGATCATTGCTGTTTACGCTGCTGCGCAGCATTGGTCGGTGGCGCAAAGTGCACGGTCCTGTATTGGCTGGGGAAAATGTATGATTGACAAAAGCACCAATGAATATTAAGCAGACAAAGCAGGCAGCAGCAAGGTTTAGATTCATTTCTGAAAAGCATACTGCAGTATTATTTTAACTAGGCAGATTTTATTTTTGCAATGGCCTTGACATGCTTTCTGCCTACACCAGTGTCTGATCTCCTAAGAAATGTAATAGTATACAAGGCAACAGAGATGGGCAGAGAGAGTGTTTTAAGGTTAGGCCATACAGGGTGAGCGAGGCTCCATATCCTTGGAGTGTGAGCAGGGAACCATATCCCTGGGAGGGTGAGCAAGGCACCATATCCTGGAGTATGGAAGGTGGGTGAAAAAAGGACAGAAGGAGAGGTGAGGGGGAGTGAGAGAGTGAACATCGGAGGGACAGAAGAAAGAGAGAGAGAGAGACAGATGACTGTAAGAAGTGAGACAGGATAGGAGAGTGAGAGTAGAACAGGGGATCTGAAGTTGGCACACCTGAGCCATCAGTCTCTATTTCTGAAACCTGGGGAAGTGTAAGGTCATAGCAAACTTAAAAGCGAGAACGATAGATAAAGCTCCAGCATTCAGGCCTCCATCCATAGCCAGGAAGCTTTAGACAATCGGGGTTAACAATCTCTAGTGACTATAGAGGTTTTGGCTAGGGTGGAGGGAGCTCGTAGAAAGTTGAGGGAGAGAGAGAGAGAGGCTGCCCTTAGTTCAGCCCCCTTCAAAATCCTAATAAAAACCCTTGAACTTTCTTTTTAGAATATTTGTGTTATTAAGGACATCTGCGACACTATGCAGCACAGCACTATATTTCCCAAGACTACACCGGACGTACCTCAGATAAGGCTGTTTTACGGGGTTTTGGGGCACAGGGCACAGAAAATGTGTCCCCCAAAACCAAAGAAATGATTGTGATGAATCTGATGATGTCATTGCTCATTTCCCAGAGTTAACCTCCCTCTATGTCGCCAGGTCACGGCAGCCACTGCCTGATCCTGACCCTTGGGGCAGCTCTATGAGGAAGGACCCCCTGGGGGGAGGTGACCCTCTGACAGATAAAATGACATCATTGGGGAAAGTCACATGCCCCCATTCCCTTCCAGGGATATTTCCTCTATTCCCCATGCCTTTATGGCATATTGCCAAACTCTTCCAAAACCTCTTGCTAAATCTACTTTGGTTACTCTCCCAAACTCCCATTAGGGATACTGTATTGACAACTGGAATGAGGAAGAGTCAGAGAACAGTGAGGCGCAATCCCTATGAAGTTCAGGGTCTACTTCCTCTACACCATTTAAGAAATGGTCCCATAACCACTGACACGAGGAGGAATAACAGAGTAATGAAGTCACTGGTACCGGGCGACCAACACAGCGGTCTAGTTGTTAGAAAAGGTACAATTGAACCAGGAAGTTTAAATATGGGATGGCTACAGCTGATGAGGAGAGGAAGAGCAGAGAGCTGCAGATGCCAGACCCGTAACAAACCCAAACACCATGCTGAAGGGAAACACGTTGTGGCAAGCAACGTGAAAGCAGGTCAGAATCCAGGAAGAAGAAGCCAAGGTGCAGACGATTCACTGCTTGAGTGGAGAGAGCAGCAGGAACCAAGAAATGCGAGAGAAGGCACAGTGAAAGTGTAGTGCCTAACGGGGCATACAGAAGGAAGCGAAGGAACGCTGGAAGCAACCAGTAATCCCAGGGAACAGCCGGGTTACCGGGTTGCAGCGAGTGTATACCAAACAACACAAATGGGTTACCTGGTTGTCTAACCGAGTAAATCACTTCATAAAAAATGCAGTGAGAAACTAGACATCAAGTCAATAAAGAAGTGAAATATTTGTGGAACCAGTTACAAATGGATTGTTAAATCCCTACCTTAAAGGGAAAGCGTTGTGCATAATGAAATCCTGGCAAGGAATTATACCAGGTGAAGTTAAGTTAAATGCGTGAAGACAAATATGGGTGCATATTATAGTGTGAGTCAAGGAAGGATCAGGCCCTTGAGAGTATGAACTATTGTGTGAACTGTTAAAAGAAGGATGTCTAGGAAGGCCATTCACTTGAGCTTGTGAACTGTTATAAAAGTGTGCAAAGGAAAAGAGAGTCCCTATGAAGAAACATAGCCTTAGGATTTTGAAGTGAAGAGAAAACTTGGGGAAGGGAGTGATTTCCCAGAAGGAAGTGAATACACTAAGGGGAGAGAGTAATTCTCTGAGAAACGTGACTATTCTATTTGAACTTCTTTGCTTTGGTACAAGGAATCTGGGGAAGGAAGCTATTCCTTGGAACAGTGAACATTGTCCATTTGGAAACCTTTTTGTTGGATTAGAACTTTTGTGTAGAACCTGATCATCTGGGCACTTAGAGAAATCAAGAGACAACACCCTTTACACCTTGGAGTTATTTTAGGGTGTGAGGGCCAGCATAGGATTACAGACACAGGACGTACTTTTGTTTGGACATCTTGACGCAAGACATACCCATTAGTTTTGATTGAGGTAGGGAAATTCCTTCTAGATTAGGGACAGTGAGGCATTTTCTAAACCCCATTTGTTTTGATAAAATGTTGTAGCCACGTCTGATTCCTGGCTCCTCACAGTACCCAGACAACAGAAGGGATGGGGGAGGTTATAAGAGGGGAAGGGAAGGTTTCCAGGGAGGAGGAGGAGGTGGATTCGGGGAAATGGGCTGAGGTTTTCGGGACCGGTACCGTGATGTACTTGTGGCAGGACAGGACTCTTTGTGAGAGAGTGTAGAAGTAGACCAGTATATTCATATGATCCCACCGCTTATCCTAGTGGACCTGTGTTTGCTCTTACATACCACCTGCCATCAAAGATGCTGGCCCTCATTCTGAGTATGGTGGTAGCCATGGAGCAATTAGCTCCATGGCTGCCTCCCATACCGGTACTGCCTCCGGTCTTGTTCAATGGGGACTTACCGGTCCATTCCGACCCTGGAGGGACCGGTAAGTCCCCATTGAACAAACCATTCCCCATTCCCATTTGAGCCCCCATAGGGCTCAATGTGAATGGGGAGTGCGCAAATAATGGGCTCGCAAATGGCAAGCCCGTTATTTGCGCCCTGGTCCCTTAGCGGGAACCGTAAAGGACGTGTGGTCCAACCACACATTCCTTACGGTTCCCGCTAAGGGACCTCGGAATTGGCCGGTAGGGGATTAGCAGCACCGGTCTCCTTACCGGTGCTCGGTATCCCCTACCGCCTAACTCGGAATGAGGCCCGATGTCTCCAATTGCCTCAGGGCCCCACAGGTGCCTAGCCCTGGAAAACCGACACAATATCAGTATCCAACACCTCCAAACCAGCAAATGCAAAACCCAGGTCCAAATTCTGCACCAGCATAAATGCAGCAGCAAACCCCATAGGCCCTATCTTAGCCCTGGAACAAGAACCCCCTGTCATAGAGTATGGTAACCCATCACAGCGACCACGTTTACTGTGAGGGATCATTTTTCCACCTCCTGGGTCGAACAGCTATCCCAAATAGGACAGCCCACAGAGAGCCCTGACAGGCCCAGCCCTGTCAGTCACTGCTGTCCTAGAAGAATAACCCCAAGTAGGTGTGAGGATACGGGTTAAAACATTCACCTTCATGGTAGACATGGGAGCTACAACGTCCTGTATTAGGGAGGTCACTTCCCGTTATCAGGAAAAGTTATGGACACACAGGAGTTCTCTAGGGCAATAAGGTTGCTTCTGTTTACAGAAGACCTACGCATCAAAGTAGGTACCCAAGAGGTGATAGTCCTGTTGTTATTTTCAAAAGATACCCCAGTGAACTTGCTAGGTAGGGACCTCCTGACCAAGCTAAACATGACTATTGCATTTACTGACGACGGTGTAGTATACTCAACCCCAGGAATTTAACATGCTAGAGCCACTTAAATAATATGGGCACTTTAACTATAAAGTACTTGTATTATTTAAGTGGCTCTAGAATGTTAAATCACTAGATGGCGCTACCAGAGGGGTGCCTATACATCCAGATGTGTTCCTATATGGAGAGACAGTGTTAGTGGGATGGGTGGCAGGAATAAAAAACTAAAACGTGGAGGGTGCCAGTGGAGTTTTTGTTTAGGCCTCCATTCCCTCAGGAACATGCACCAGGTACCATATACACACTAGATCTAGAAGCAACAATAACCAAAAAAGATAAGGTGGTACTGTTGGGGACAGACGAGAAAGGAGGTGAGTGGCACACAGTTTTGTCTATAGATTCCACCTAGCCATTAAGGGTTTTATTTCTGATGGGTAGTTGTTCAAAAATGTTGACAATGATGGAGAAAGGAATTTTATGTATCCCTTGTCAGGTTATGGTGGAGCACATAGAAGTACTGTACACTACACGTATTGCTAGACCAGTACCCTCTCACTTGCAGGAAGACATGGCAAAGGTACCCAGCACCCTGTGGACTAGTAACCCCCACGATTGAAGTGCATAGATGCCATTCACATATATCTGAAACAGTGTGCAGTGTTCCCTATAGTATGACAATAGCCATTATACAGATAGGCAGATGAAGGGATTTATGACACCATTGGCATTATGGCAACAGGGTATAATTGTGTTATCAGAATCCCCCTGTAACACGGCTGTATATCCCATCAACAAAAAAGTCGAAGGGTTCAAGTTGGAGGATGATACAGGATCTCTGCCCTTTGAATAATATTGTAGAGACAGAATTCCCAGTAGTACCGAATCCTGCCATAATCCTTTGTAACATACCCACTGAAGTAAAATATTTTACTGCTGTTCTCAAAACGGCAAATGCCACAGGTAGGGATCAAACAAACCTCTAACTCTGTGGGAGGGTGTCCAGTCATTTGGTCGAATGAAAACTGGTCGAATGACATTTGGTCGTTGCAATTTGGTCGAAAACCAAATGGTCAAATTTTTTTTTTTAATTATATATTTATTTTTCGTGTTTTCGTTTTTTAAAAAAAGGGTTTTTTAGAAAAAAAAGGGGGTTGAGGGGGGACCCCCCCCCAAAAGGGGTGAAAATAAAAATAAAAAAAAAAAATCAACCATTTGGTTTTCGACCATATTGGTTCGACCATTTGTCCAGTTGACCAATTATTTTCGACCAAATGACTGGTAACCCTGTGAGAGTATGTTTGTCATATATAAAAAGAAGTTCAGTTATCTAAAAAGTATCTGAAGGAAGAGTATCACATCAACCAATTCCAAGAAAGCTGGAATATATGTGTGTCTTGTTCACAAATTATAACGCATTTTATTATTCACAAAACATCATATTTCATAAAACATAGTCATAAAAATGATCATAATGCATAAAACAATTACAAAAACCTAAAACAACACAAGTGAAACCAACATAAGTGGGTCTTAATGATGTAATTATTTGGGGATCAACACATGTAACTCATTCACACTTTGATTCCTAAGCCTCAATAATTTTGGCTATTTCATATTCTTATTGATACATTTATAGATTCCCGACTTGTACAAGTTTCTGTCCCTTAAACATGACAATGTAGGACATTCTTCAGGGGTGTGTATCTTGTGTCGATTCCTAAAATCTTTTTACACTGGGAGGAGTACCCTGTTAATCAAAAGGACACTCTATTAATGCTCAATTTTAGTAGTACTAATCCATTATTTCATACGGTAGTATCACCCTCATCCCTAAACAGGCGTGAAAGTATGTTCATTATTACATACCTCTCCTGCTCAAGGAATTCAAATCCTGGAGTCTCTTGGAAACCTCTACTGGTTATTGTTGCAGAATCCAATTTCTTGTCAGAATTCTTGCTTTCCTTCCTCTATTTTCTAAACTAGTGTACAAAAATATTCCAAATTAGACTAGAGGATGCACACCATGTTGTATACTTTTATAAATTATTTATGTTAAGAGTCTTACCCTGATCCTGTGAGTCCAGCTCTTGAACTCTATTAGTGGGAATGACCAGGAGACAACACATCTATGTTGCTTCTATTCTCATTAGACAGTTCCTCTCTATCTGAAAGGTGGGCCCCTGCAAACAAAGGAAATGGAGCCACCACCATGTAATAGATGATGCATATTCAGTGATTATGGGACTAACATCACGCTCTTAATAATCAAAAACAGAGATATCTGCAAAAAAAATCACTTACTTGTATCTCTATATTAGATGTTGATTTCGGGTTCAAATTCCGGGTTTCTACAATGTGTAAAACCCAATGGCAAGAGCTCCTAATGTCCGAGTACTCAAGTCTCTTGTCTTTTCTCAAATCTGAAAAGTTTCCAAAACGTATCTATGAGAATCAGGGATATCTACTGGGCTCTAAACCGTATTGTATAAAAGGCCCTCTTGGACCTCTGTTCACACAGACTTACTTGATTATTCTGCCTCCTTCCGCGTTGCATGGTAGCCAGCAGATGTCAAGATGATCTTGGGTCTACCTATTTTGAAAACACGGCAAAAATCGCGGTCCGAACGACGTAATGACGTCATCACGTCACGGTCCGAACGACATAATGACATTGTCACGTCAATGCGTAAGTGTCCCTACCGGAAACTGTGCGTGAGTACGCAATGACATCACCATGTTTCCACGTGTGTGTTTCAACAAAGACGGCATACTGTGGGAGATGTAGTATTTCCTGCATCCACCATATGCCACTATGGTCATGCTTTACCACAAGCCTCTTCTTTCAATTTATAATGCACTGCATGGTCCATATCCTTGATCTTAAAAGGATCTATACTAATTGCTTATATGTGACAAAAACATGTCAAAATAGTCCAAACTGCATCAAAAAAGTCGAGTTGTATGCAAAGCAACATCTTCTATTTATCCCTTACTATTTTATGGGATACTGTGTTTACACGCATTGTGGCACATCTTTGCACAGTGCAATTTCCATAATCAAAGATGGAACTATAGCCAATTAAAGTATGGTATCAACAGATATTCTTCACTGCATGTCCCTACGTGTATTTTCTCCAATAATTTGAAACAAATAAGCAGTGTGAATCCATATTGCCATATTATCATAAAACGATATACAGTCACACACATCAAAATTTGAAGCGAAATTGGAGGCCTTTAGTACATCCAGCCGTACTGCCATAAATCAATACAAAGTCATTCACATCCAAATCGAGTCAAAGTTAGAACCATAATACATCAGTAAGGTCTCATGGCAACTCCCTTGACACTTCTAACATCATAATTAAGTTCAACTGTGAAAAAACACAACAGATTTGAACACCTTGCGCTTTTGACCTCACATTCATTGAATTAAACTATGGAGGTTCAAAAGAGATTTCAAACAAGATAAAATAAGTGGAGGGTTTAACCATGGCATTCCAACTTGAAAAGTTCAAAAATGTTTGATGGCAGAATTGTATCTTTCTTCATATAAGGATGATTAAGCACTAAACAGTTGTTTGGGCATTACGCATTATGCCACTCCACTCCCTCATTGAGACCATGAATGTAGCTTCTTGATAAAAAAAAAAAATTGTTCCAATTGTAGTAACTTCTTATCAATCAAACTCTGCGTTCCACCCTTAATTTGTTTCAAAATGCACCATTGTGTTCCATTTTCCGTAAAAAATGTTTGACCATGGGTGCTTGTTTGATTGCATTCCTAATACAACTCTTGTGCTCAATCATCCTTATTCTGCATTTTCTATTCGTTTTACCTATATAAATGCACTGACAAGCACATTTTATTAAATAGATTACATTGCTAGTATTACAATTGGTGTGCTCTGTAATATTCCACATTTTCTCGAATCCCAGATCCACAGTCACTGTTTTTTTCATTTGGATACCCATTGTACAATTACCACAAGGGTAGTGTCCTGCTACTGGGGATAAACCCCATAAATTGGTTTGTTGGAGAGACCTCTTCTTGATGCTCACATTATTCCTCAAGACTAAGTTGCGAACAGTAGTACTTTTTTTGAATGCCACAATAGGCCTACCATTTTCTTTGGTCATGATTCTGTTCCAATTTTTACTAATAATACTCTTCATTTTATACAAAATATTGCTAAATGTGTTCACAAAAACTAAAAATTGTTTCTTTCGTATTTTTGTCTCTCTGTATTTACTGATCAAGCAGAGCTTCCCGATTATTATTAAATGGTCTCTTGGCAGTTCTCTTGACCAAGGGGCCAGGATATCCTTGATGGACCAATTTGTCAATCAGATTGTTGGCTCCGTTTTCATTAGATTTGTTTGTGCTACTGTTCTTCTTCAGTCAGAGAAATTGACTGAAAGGGAGGTTATTTTTCACATGTTGAGCATGATGGCTATTAAAATGTAATAATGCACTCCTATCCGTTTTTTTGGTATATGGTCTAACCACGAACAAGTCGGTTCATGATATATACATATATCTAAGTAGTTAACTTGGTCGTTACTTATATGGCTTGTAAATTTAATAGTTCTATTTTGTTGGTTCAACCAATGCACAAAATGTTGCGATTCTTCTTCATTGCCCCTCCAAATCACAAAAACGTCATCTATGTAATTTAGCCAACACAGTATGTTATCTCAGAACGGATTCACATTGGTGTAAACCACCGTCTCCTCAAACATATTGACACACAAATTTGCCACATTGTGAGCCATTGCTGCCCCCATTGCCATACCCTCAATCTGTTTGTAGAATTGGCCCTTGAACTGAAAAAAGTTATTAGTGAGGGCCATTTCAATGCACCATTTTATAAAGGAATTCGACACTGTGTGTTCATCTTCTCTATTCAATAAATATAAAATATTTTACTGTAATTGATTTAAAAAATGCTTTTTTTCTCCATCGTATTGCACCCTGATTCTCAGTATCTCACTGTGTTTACTTACTGCTGGCAGCGATTTCAACACACAGGGCTTCCGCGGGTACTGTGAGTCCTCCAACGTTTTAACAGAGTATTGCATGTGGATTTAGGTAACATATATGTTCAGAGCATCATAATTCAGTATGTGGATGACCGCCTAGTGTGTAGTAACACTGAAGAGCAGTGGAGAGAGGACTCAGTGACACCGTTGCTTTACTTGCAGAAAAGGGGTACAAAGTGAATAAAGGACACAATTCAGTATTGTCATAAAGAAGTGGTATACTTGGGGCAAATCATATCATCAGCAGGGAAAAGGGTAACCTCAGAGAGTGCAACTGCAATACAAAACACACCACAGCCTATCACTGTGAAAGAGATGCAACAGTTTCTAGGATTGTGCAGCCATTGTAGAGCAGGGATTTCGACTACTTAAGCCATACAAAGCCCATGTTGCAAGGACTTACAGAAGCGCCAAAAGTTAAAGGAACACTCACATGGACAGGAGAAATGATCACATGTTTTCAAGAACTTAAGAATGCTATAAGTAATGCTTCAGTGTTAGCAACCCCCGATTTCACAAAGGAATTCTATTTGTTCTCACATTCCAATGGGGGAAGTAATGACAGCAGTGTTGACCCACACAACATCTTTGGGACACAAGCCCCTAGCATATTACTGCACAAATGTAGACTCAGTAATGCAGGGTAATTACTCTTGCGACAAGGCATTAGCAGCTTCAGCCTCTGCGATTTAAAAAACATCTACATCATCCATGGGGTGGTCAGTAACTGTATAGGTGGAGCATGCAGTTTTTGCCATTCTGGAACGTTCCAAATCAACTCTCACTACCCATAGGGAATCTGGTTATGAGGTTATACTATCCACCCTTCCATTCATATTGCAAGGTGTCACACAGTGAACCCAGTTACATTTGTTGCAATACCCAGTCAGCCGGGAAAGAAGGTGCATGACTGTGTTACATACGAAGGTTCTGAGGATGGCCCAATTCAAGCGAGAGAGGATGCACTGGATGAGGGGCAGATGCTCTTCCTTGATGGTTTATTGAGGATCGATCAAGAAATGGGACAAAGGCATATGGGTGCATCAGTAGTGTGCCTTGAAGACAATGAGTACAAAGTAGCAATAAAAAAGAGGTTATCAACACATTATTCCATGCAAGCAGCAGAGCTCATTGCACTGATTGAAGCACTAGAAGCATCACAAGGGTGTCTAGTAACAATATCTTCTGATTAGTCATACGTCACATCTCCAGTAACTTCAGGGTTGTCCAGATGGCAAAGGAGAGGGTTTAAGAGGTGAAACGGGATGCCTGTGCAGCATGCAGCACAGCTAGAAAGATTCATGTATGCCTTATTCCACCAATCAGTAGTAGTGGTGGTGAAATGCACCACACACACCCGGGACGCAGATTTTGTTTCACTGGCAATGATGCCGCAGATAGGGCCACCAAAGAAGCAGTGTAATTAGAAGTACCAGATGTCATAGCATATCCCGAGGTAGCAATACAACAATTGCAATTAGCAGTGCCTTACAAAGCAGTACCGCTCACTTAGATAATTGAATTACAATGTTGAGAAGGATTTGTTGGTTAAATGTGGGTGCTCACTCTCGCCGATGGATCTTATCCGGATACAAAACATTACAGGTAAAGAAGTAATGCTGGGGGAATTTCTTATGGGTGCTTTTGAGCAACTGCATTACCAAACGCATATGTCTAAACAATATCTTGCAGCGGACATTCAGGAGGACTGCTTTGCCCCCAACCTTCAAGAATATGTTGATACATTTGTGGCAAACCACACAACCTGCCACCTCTATATATTGCCTCATTCAACAGGGACCTTTCGGGAGCTCCACATAGACTATGTGGACATGATAAACAGGTGCAGTAACTATTGTTATCTTATTGTTGTTTGTCCATTTTCATCTTGGATTAAGGTGGGATCTTGCCCACAACCAGATGCTGAATCTGCAGCCACATTTTTAGTACTTAAGTTCTTTCCTCACTTGGGGATATGTGGTGTCCTAAAGTCAGACAACGGGACTCACTTTTTAAATTAATTGTTTAAAGAGATTCCATCGCTACTAGGGATTAAACATGAAATTGTGCTCAATTTACCACCAGCAAGCCAACGGAATAGTAGAATACATTAATTGATTGTTGAAACAAAAACTGTCAAAGTTGTGTCATATGCTCAGGAAGAAATGGCTGCATTGTCTTCCTCTGGCTCTGTTCAGCTTTGGGAAACAGCCAGGGAAGGATCACCACTTGAACCCACATGAGATAGTGATGGGGAGAAGGTTGCACACACCACTCACAACTGCACGCACTGGAATCGATGCACACAGTGCAGCTGAAACTTTGGGGGAGGAGTCTCAGGGGTATTAGAGGGACTTAACAAAATGCATAAAGGTAATATCCCAACAGCTCGATCCCAAGAGCGAAGAACCAGCTGCCACGCCTACGATCAACCCAACATCTCTACAGGTGCCTCAGCTCTACCCCAGAGATTTCATATACGTAAGCTCTTTCATGAGGAAATGAAACAACTGCCGGTACCAAGATCCCTTTAAGGTCATGTACGCCACTCTGTTTGCTGTGCGAGTGAAAGAGTTGCATTATTTGGTCCAACTACCTGATGTCCAAAAAGCAACTGGCACAGTTCCACCTTCTGCAGGCCCTCAAGAACATTGACATTGAACAATTAATGTGGTAAACTTTATAGTGACATTTTTCCAACAGATGCACCCCCACAGGCACTAGGACACAGAATGTTCTTCTTCCTCTCAGCATCAAGTATCAAGAATGTATTCAATGTATACATTATTATATATAGAAAGCGTATGTTTCTGTCTTCTTCTTTCCTTTGATGTAGTACATTTTATATAGTTTGGGCATATAAAGGTGGCTATTACAACGACACAGGAACAATAAGCATAGGGATGGCAAGAACTAAAAGGGAATCCAAAAATGAAATTGAATAGAATGAATACAAGTAGTTATTTTGGTTACTGTTGCAGATGTGCACCACCCCAAAACAGATAATATGTTGTATAGCCACATGAGAGAAGTGGGAAGAGCAAAGTCAAATGAGAGCTGCTACATTTGTGCTCTTATACCCCATGCCACAGCATGACCAAATTGTTTGTCCTTCAAGAAATGCCACCGCTTATAGGCAAATGTCTAGTGCACTTGGCCCTTTGCAGAAAATGAAGCCTGTTTCAAGGACATACGGTCTAGGCCGTTGTAATGGAAAAAGATGAAAGTGAGTGTGCCAAGAACAAAGAGCAAGCACGTTGTTCAATCAGACCACTACTAAAATTGGAAGGTGCACTCTTTTCCAACAACAGATGGGTGAAAGCACTTGTGAGCTGTACAGTGGGGGTTACCCAGTTACGCCGAAGATATAGTGCATGTGTCAACCAGAAATGTTCTAAAACCTGGAGCACTTGCATGTCCAAACTCACCAGGATTGAACTAAATGAGAAGCGCACTAAAGGTCAGATACTTGCACACTTCTCTTTTTGCTTCAGAGGAAATGGCACTGTACTCGTAGGCACAAATGAAAGGTACAATATGATTTTGTTTATTTCCGACCTAATGGCACATCCAAATTAATGGATTTCTATTGGGTGTGTGGACAATACGCTTATCTCCACTTTCCCTCTTCCATCTTGGAGAGGTGACTGCTCAATCACGCCTTGCATTCGGTCGTTCTCATAGTGCCTGATTCACATTTGATTGTCATTAACTTGCAACCCCCAGCTATGACCGAGTCGCCTGCCCATCAGTGTGCTCAGCGTTCAGTAAGAACTCACCAACAAAAGAAGCTGAATTATTGTCCCCAATACTCTTTGGACAAGCTTAAAGCAATCCCAGAGCAATTCAGTCTGTTTACAAAGACAAAAGCATTTTTTACTTTCCTCCTTGTGCCTAACATCCAAACTGCAGCAAATGCAAAGTGGTTGCAGATAACAAGGCAGGGGATGATACATAAAGCGACCCAAACAGAGCAGGGTCATAATTCAGTAAAAGCAGAATTGCTGGCTATTCACTTCATGACCCTACACAACTGGTATGTTCTGGATTTACTTACAACAATGTAAGGAGGCTTGTACAAGAAGATAGGATTATCATGGTGCACATACACCAACCCCGTGACGAGGAAAATAGATCTTTGACCCATGCCATAGGCGCCCTCCATAATTTGCAGATTGCCATAGAAAAGAAGGCTGAAATGAGTGCTGAAGACTGTCTGGGTTCGAAGTTATCATGGGCCCCATCTTGGTTGGGGATAGCTGTAAAGGTGCTGGTTCCTATTCCTATTGCAGTATTTTTTCTTGTAATTTTGGGTTTGCGTCAAATGATTCTACAGTGCTGCTCCAAGACACTGCCTAAGAGTAGGCGTGAAGAAGGGTGAGTCCCAATTTTTTGTTGAAGGGGGGATTGAGCTAGAGTATGGACTAATTATAAAGTGTCAAAACACGCAAGAAAGCTCAATTACCCCTCTTTTTGTCCACCATGGAATTAAATCAGGGACAAGGAAAAAAGAATATCGATAGATTATCTATTTCATCTATCTGAGATTCACATAGAACAAAAGATTTCTTCCAAAGAGTAAGCAAAATGAAAACACATTTTTAATCAAATTTTTTTCACACATGGATATAAGGTGGGTGCTTTCCACAAGGAACCTCACTCATTTAAAACAGATTCGTAATTAGGAAAACAAGTGCTAAAAAGTCCAGCACAAAACACATTTTCTACTAGTGGTGTCTAAGGTTAGTATAGTGACAGTTGTAACAGATCACCTTAACAAACTGTATTCAAAATATTGATTGTTAATTGTTTTGCCATTAGGGCGAACATGCTATGAATGTCCAGCATAGGAAGTACTAAAGCTGTAGGAAAAGACACATTGATTTGAATGTCTGCGGGATGTCTACATATGTTTCGGCATACAGATTACATCAACACCATCCCTGCTGTTTTAGTTGTGGCCTTCTTCAGGACAGTATATTCTTTTTCGGGTTGACAACAAATTTCAAACAAACAAATCCCCTGTTTTTTCACAGTGTTTCAAGTGCTGCAGAAAAATGAGAGTGCAACATTTGTGTTAGTGCCTGGTCTGGACAAAGACACGGTTAAAACTCTTTTGGTAAAAGTTCATGTGTTTAGGGCACTTTTGTTACCCCCTTCTTTTCCCTTATTCACTGACCTTAGTAGTCACTTGTGGTTGGACTAAAGCTTAGTTTCTTTAATGAAGGGAATAGGAAGGCACTTCCTTTTCGTGGGTTGCGTTACGGAGCAGTCTGTTTGTATTCTGCTTTTTCAATTGGCCAACGTTTTGAGAAAGCCGTCGTGTAATTATTGTGGATTTTTCAACCTTTGTTTCTTTTAAGGTCGCTTTGCGAACCTATTGGTAAATATAATCAGGTATTGTAAATTCTGAAATAAGTTGTTTATCTGCTTTATAAAGTGGCACAAGTTATGTGGCACATGTACTGACCTTCTGTTATTTGGGCCGCTTATTTATAGAGGTGGCGCCAGAAAAATGGGCTTTACAATCACAAAAAATGCACAGTCCTTCAAGTAGATGCCACTTGGTCCTTGCGGTTTTCGCATACGTCTCGCCCACCACCTGTGAAAACAAGAGGTGGGAGGGATGTTAGGGGAGTTCTTACTTCGTTGTTAGTAAAAAATGTGTTGTTTTATCAAGAGGACATGCATCTGTTTATACCTCTATGCGTCCGCTTTCGGATTTAGATGTATTCCATATTTAAAATTGGTTTACCTTGTGGAATGTAGATGCGAGCATTGCTCACAGCGCGGCGACTCTTTGCTGGTCACGCGTGGAGGCTGATTCGTCTTCCGCGGTGCCGGGGTCTGTTATGGTAACCTTCCGTGTTTCCGTGTCACGTGACTATATGTAATCACGTCTATTCCATGTTGGTGCTTGTTATTTGGATTGAATGGACGTCGAATCTGGGCGGCCATCTTGAAAGAGTCTCAATGCAGTGCATTCACTGTATAATGTAAAAAGATGGTCTTGAACGTACCGAAAAAGGCAATAACATGTTTTATCATTTCTGGAGATACCTTATAAGGAAATTAATGGTTTTTGTGGAAGATTTCACATTTCAGATTTGATTGCAGCTGATATTAGGATTGATATAATCATATCCTGCTCATATGGATATGGCTGAAGGATATCTCTATGTTGGAGACCCTGCATGCTCCTGATTACTTGAAGCTTATTGATAGATGTGTGTGGTCGGAAAATCTTGGTGAGCAGGTATCAAACAAAGAAAGGAGGTGTCTTCGCCTTGGTGCATGAGGGTTTGTTAGATAGCCATAGTGGATGGACTCTTAAATAGGGATGAAATTTCACCACTTTATTAGAAAAAGATACCCCATTCAACTGCTGAGTTTAAACCACTTTTAACTGTATCCAAATCAAAAATCTGTTCACATTTCCGAAGTGCCAAATCTCTTTCTCCTCCTCTTTTTGAGATTTGAACCATTTGGATGATGAACCAGAAAATGTACATGGCTTATGTTTCAAATGTAGGTAATGGGCAACCAAAGGTTTATTTGGCGTTTGGTTGCTGATGTTTGTTCTGTGTTCACCAATTCGTGTTTTTATATGTCTTTTAGGGCCTCATTACACGGTAGGCGGTAGGGATTTACCGGCACCGGTAAAATACCGGTACCGGTAAATCCCTGCCGCCTTACTACAAGGTCCTTTAGCGGGTTGGAGTTTTAACGCCTGCTTTTTGCAGGCGTTAAATACCAACCCGCTAAGGGACCTCGGAGCTAATTACGGCACCGCAAAATTGCGGTGCCGTAATTAGCGCCTTCCCCATTCCCATAGAGCCCTATGGGGCAGAAATGGGAATGGGGAAGGGCAATGGCGGAAGGGGGATTTACCGCCCCGCCAACCTTGGGATGGGGCGGTAAATCCCCTTACCGCCAAGGCGGTGCCGGTATTTTACCGGCATGAGCCATGGCGCTAATAGCGCCATGGCTCACCGCCTACCGTGTAATGAGGCCCTTAGTCTTGCTGATATAAAGAAGTTGGCATGGGCACTGAAACGCATAAACAACCCATTGAGAGTTGCAGTTTGTAAATGATTTTAATTGCCAGGTTCTCCCCTTTAAGTTGACATTTTTCATATTTTTTGTCAGTGCACAGACAGTGCAATTGCCACATCTGAAGTGTCCAGTCACTGATGGAAGGTCCCAGAGTGTTCTTTGTGTGTCCGTTTTCTTTATGGCCTGGGGATATGTGTGGACTAAATTATCTCTCAGGTTTTTTTGTCTTTTGAAGGAAAATCTAGGAGGTGCTGGGTTGAAGTCTTCTGTTTTTATAATGTGCCAGTTTTTTAAGACCAATTTGCGTAGATTATGGCTTATAGGACTGAAAGTCGTGACGCATGTCATCTTTTCCACAGTTGTTTTGTTCATTGGGCTGAGGCATGTTTCTCAATTTCTGTTTTTTGCTCTTTTATATGCCATGTTGATTTGTTTTTTAGGGTATCCTCTTTGTTCTAGACTTTTTTGAGTTGTTTACCGTGCGTCTTATAGTCATCAAGATGAGTGCAATTGCGACCGACTCTTAATAATTGTCCTATCGGAAGGCTGGCCTTCAATCCAGCTGGATGGTAGCTTTGGAACTCCAATAATGTATTTTGATCAATTTTTTCCTGAAGAGATTTGTGATGAGGTGATACCCATCTTTAATCTCTCTACATATATACTTACAGAGGGAGAAATTAAAGTACTTAGTCGCGGTCTCAGCTTCGTCCCTGTCAAAAAAGCCGAAAACTTCCAAACATAAATCAAATTGCAAAAATTCTTCCGTACGATTCGGCTATAATACTTCTTCCGCAACCCTCCAACACGAGATAAAGAAAAAGAAAAGAACACTACAGGTTTAAAATTACCTTCAACTTTTTTCCCAACCAACAGCATGATCAGTCCAGCCATTGCTGCCTTCGAAAACAAAATGATTGAACAAACAAGACATTTGCTATCAATGAAGAACTACTCCAAAGATAATCTCTGCCCTATGGAAAGACAGGCACTAAAAAATCTGCAAAAAAATGATCTGTTCATAATAAAACCTGCGGACAAAGGCGGGGGCATCATTTTATGGGACAAGAATGCATCCAATGAAGAAATCAAGCTACATCTATCGGACCAGAAGTTCTATAAACCACTACAGGGAGACCCAACATCACGTTTGAAAGAGGAAATATCTAGCCTGATGTCACACGCCCAAGAAGAAGGGTGGATTGATCCTGATGAGAAACATTTCCTAACCAAAACCAACCCAACGATTCCAGCCTTCTACCTGCTACCAAAAGTGCATAAAAACAGCGTAAAACCACCAAGTAAACCTATAGTTTTGGCTATAGACTCCATCCTGGAACCACTGCCTATTTATGTAGATTGGTTCCTGAGACCTTTTGTTTCACAAATGAAGTCGTACATCAAGGACATAACGAGCATGATTAAAATCTTAGATAACATCAAAACTGAACAAGGAGACATCTTAGTGACGTTAGATGTCGTGGCATTATATACCAGCATCCCACAGCTTGAATGCCTACAAGTGTTGGAACGATACTTGAATTTACACCATATGAATACTAAAACTGTTCCAACTTGCTTTATCCTTGAATGTGCAAGACTGGCTCTCATGGAAAATTACTTTATGTGTGAAGATTCTTTCTACAACCAAAGACATGGGACCAGTATGGGGCCTCCATTTGCACCAGATATTGCGAACTTATACATGGACTCTGTGGAAATAAACTCAATATACCAGACTAACAACCCCTTTAAGACCAACATCATCGCCTGGCACAGGTACTATGATGACTGTTTTCTAGTTTGGAGAGGCACGGTCCCACTCCTGCTGGAATTCCACGAGTGGCTAAATCAACGCAACACGAACATCAAGTTCACGATGTCACATGACACAGAAACTGTTCCTTTTTTATATCTGGAAATTCGAACACAGAGAGACGGGTCCCTCATCACAAATCTCTTCAGGAAAAAAATTGATCAAAATACATTATTGGAGTTCCTAAGCCACCATCCAGCTGGTTTGAAGGCCAACCTTCCGATAGGACATTTTATAAGAGTCTGTCGCAATTGCACTCATCTTGATGACTAGAAGACGCACAGTAAACAACTCAAAAAACGTCTAGAACAAGGAGGATACCCTAAAAAACAAATCAACATGGCATATAAAAGAGCAAAAAACAGAAATCGAGAAACATGCCTCAACCCAATGAACAAACCAACTGTGGAAAAGATGACATGCGCCACGACTTTCAGTCCTATAGGCCATAATCTACCAAATTGGTCTTAAAAAACTGGCACATTATAAAAACAGAAGACTTCAACCCACCACCTCCTAGATTTTCCTTCAAAAGACAAAAAAACTTGAGCGATAATTTAGTCCACACATATCCCCAGGCCATAAAGAAAACAGACACACAAAGAACACTCTGGGACCTTCCATCGGTGACTGGACACTTCAGATGTGGCAATTGCTCTGTCTGTGCACTAACAAAAAATATGAAAAATGTAAACCTAAAGGGGAGAACCTGGCAAGTAAAATCATTTACAAACTGCTACTCTCAATGGGTTGTTTATGCGATTCAGTGCCCATGCCAACTTCTTTATATCGGCAAGACTAAAAGACATATAAAAACACGAATTGGTGAACACCGAATAAACATCAGAAACCAAACGCCAAATAAACCTTTGGTTGCCCATTACCTGCATTTGAAACATAAGCCTTGTGAAATCTTCTGGTTCATCATCCAATGGTCCAAATCTCAAAAAGAAGAGGAGACAGAGATTTGGCACTTCGGAAATGTGAGCAGAAATGGATTTTTGATTTGGATACAGTTAAAAGTGGTTTAAACTCAGCAGTGAATGGGGTATCCTCTTCTAATAAATTGGTGAAATGTCATCCCTATTTAAGAGTCCATCCACTATGGCTATCTGACAAACCCTCATGCACCAAGGCAAAGACACCTCCTTTCTTTGTTTGATACCTGCTCACCAAGATTTTCCGACCACACACATCTATCAATAAGCTTCAAGTAACCAGGAGCATGCAGGGTCTCCAACATGGAGATATCCTTCAGCCATATCCATATGAGCAGGATATGATTATATCAATCCTAATATCAGCGGCAATCAAATCTGAAATGTGGAATCTTCCAATAAAAACCATTAATTTCATTTTAAGGTATCTCCAGAAATGATAAAACATGTTATTGCCTTTTTCGGTACATTCAAGACAGTCTTTTTACATTATACAGTGAATGCACTGCATTGAGACTCTTTCAAGATGGCCGCCCAGATTCGACGTCCATTCAATCCAAATAACAAGCACCAACATGGACTAGACGTAATTACATATAGTCACGTGACACAGAAACACAGAAGGTTACCATAATAGTCCTCTCGATAAAATAACACATTTTTTACTAACAACGAAGGAAGAACTCCCCTATCGTCCCTCCCACCTCTTGTTTTCACAGTTGGTGGGCGAGACGTATGCGAAAACCACATGGACCAAGTGGCATCTACTTGAAAGACCGCACATTTTTTGTGATTGTAAAGCCCATTTTTCCGGCGCCACCTCTATAAATAAACGGCCCAAATAACAGAAGGTCAGTACATGTGCCACATAACTTGTGCCACTTTATAAAACAGATAAACAACTTATTTCAGAATTTACAATGCCTGATTATATTTATCAATAGGTTTGCAAAGCGACCTTAAAAGAAACAAAGGTTGAAAAATCCACGATAATTACACAACGGCTTTCTCAAAACGTTGGCCAAATGAAAAAGCAGAATACAAACAGACTGCTGCGTAACGCAACCCACGAAAAGGAAGTGCCTTCCTATTCTCTTCATTAAAGAAACTAAGCTTTAGTGTAACCACAAGTGAATACAAAGGTCATTGAATAAGGGAAAAGAAGGGGGTGACAAAAGTGCCCTAAACAAATGAACTTTTACCTAAAGAGTTTTTAACCGTGTCTTTGTCCAGACCAGGCACTAACACACATTTTGCACTCTCATTTTTCCGCAGCACTTGAAACACTGAAAAAACAGGGAATTTGTTTGTTTGAACTTTGTTGTCAACCCGAAAAAGAATATACTGTCCTGAAGAGGGCCACAACTAAAACAGCAGAACACCAAGGATGATGTTGATGTAATCTGTGTGCCGAAACATATGTAGACATCCCGCAGACATTCAAATCAATGTGTCTTTTCCTACAGCTTTAGCACTTCCTATGCTGGACATTCATAGTATGTTCCCCCTAATGGCAAAACAATTAACAATCAATATTTTGAATACAGTTTGTTAAGGTGATCTGTTACAACTGTCACTATACTAACCTTAGACACCACTAGTAGAAAATGTGTTTTGTGCTGGACTTTTTAGCACTTGTTTTCCTAATTACGAATTCGTTTTAAATGTGTGAGGTGCCTTGTGGAAAGCACCCACCTTATATCCATGTGTGAAAATATTTTGATTAAAAATGTGTTTTCATTTTGCTTACTCTTTGGAAGAAATGTTTTGTTCTATGTGAATCTTAGATAGATGAAATAGTTAATCTATCAATATTCTTTTTTCCTTGTCCCTGATTTAATTCCAAGGTAGACAAAAAGAGGGGTAATTGTGCTTTCTTGCGTGTTTTGACACTGCCTAAGAATGCAATGATGATGTGAGGTGTCAATAACAAGAGGTAAAGCTGCTCCCCTCATCGAACACATGTACACACAGACTGAGAAGTGGAATGGGGAAATAGAGCACAGGATGGTAAGAGTAGAACACCCAGTGGATCCCCCAGGGACACTGTCTTACCCCAACCTAATCCAGAAATGGCATGGAGCATTGGGTAGATTTGTCAGGAGATGGGGGATGTTGCTTTATGATGTGTAACCCAGAAGAATATGCCTGGGTGCAGGAAAGTATATGCCACATGTGCAAAGTGTGGGTGCCCAAAGACGAAGATTATAGAAGTGAAGCTGGGTTAGTTATTGGAGTATTAACTAAAGGGGGAGTGTTGAGATGCAAGTGCAATATCCTAATAGGCAAAAGGATTAAGACTGTAAAAAATATATTAGCATGTATCCTAGTGCTAGCAGTTCTCATTGGGTGCGGCAGAATGTGCATGTATCCATTTGTAGTTTGCTATGACACATGGAAACACCATATAGCCATACAGAAGGAGCAACAATGTATTCACATTGTGGTTGCAGAGGTGGAAGATAGGGTGAAGTATTTTGCATTTAGCAGTAGTGCACAGTGTTCTGTTTTAAGGGAGATGCGAGTAAGTAGCTGACATAGGTAGGCATACGAGTTGGAGTCTGAGAAGTGTTGTGTTAAAACGTGGTCCGACTAAGGTGTATTTTAGGACCCATTACAGGATGAGGTTTTGATGATACAAAGGCTCAACGTGGAGCTGCGGCTCTGTCCCGCTAGCCCTGAGACAAGTCCATCTTCCTTCCCCCCGAGAGAAGTTATGATGCCAAGGTCACAGACAGCCACACTGTGCCGATAACAGTTCAGCCAAGCTGCAGAGCTCAGATGAGTTGGGAAAGAAAGGTTGGGTCTAGGAAGGTAAGTTAGGGCTGAACCCTTTGAAGGTTAAATTCATGTGAGCAGGGCATGGAGTATGTTATGCCAATGAGACTTTTGAAGATTTAGAGCACTACGGCCCTCACGCGAAGAGCAGTCATCCAATTTGTACTGCAGGCGCCGCACTCTCGGGATAAATAAATATGTAAAATATAGGTATAAGAGTGGTGCCCCGATAACGTCATTCATGGGCACCTGGTCACTATTAGAGGGAGATGTGCTTGGGCTCTACGATCATTTGGGATGGGAGGAATAGACGTGATGCCAATACACTTATCTACAAGGTCTTGGAGCTGTTTGTGCATGCTACAATTGGCCTCATTACGAGTTGCCCGGTAAAACCGGGTTCATTACCGGTATGCCGGAATGAGCGGGTCCGGGCTCGTATGCACCCGCTAATAGCGGGTGATTACGAGTGCTCGAGCACGCGTGCCCCCCCATGCCGGTAGTGGCAATACCGCCATGCCGCTAAAGGGCCTCCAACTCCCCTATACCGGCATCGCGGGACCCGCCCATAGCGGTACCGCCTCATACCAACCCCTAAATACCAGCATGGTAATACCGTGTTCGCAAAAAAACTGACCCGGAAATTACGTAATCGCACAGGAACGGGAAATGGGCTGGCGGCCATCTTTAAAAACACAATCCATTGCCATCCTCCATATCCACCAGCCGATACTCGGAGAGCACAGTGGAAATCCATAGAGGATGTCAAAGGCTACTAGGAAGACCACCCCCCGGCTGCGTAAACAGCGTTACTCAGACGCAGAGCTCACCATATTAGTGGACACTCTAGCTGCACATGCAGAGACAATACAATCCCACGACAAGAAGCGGGAGGTGCAGCAACAAAAGTGGCAAATCTGGCAGGAGGTAGCCCGCAAGGTATCAGCCGTAGGTCCCACCCCGCGCAGTGTGAGGGTCTGCAGGAAGCGGTGGGATGACCTCCGGTTGAGGGTACGCAATATCATGGCCACCAATCGGAGGGAGGCCATGGCCACAGGCGGGGATGCCGACCCCCCTGCCAAATTGATGCCCTGGGAGGAGACGGCCAGCAGATTCATTAGTCCTGAGTCCATTGAGGGATTATGCGAGATGGAGATGGGTGCGGCATCAACCGCGGAAGGAGGTGAGTGACCCTGCAGATCCCTGCCATGCAGTGAATGCTTACATGCCCCCTCTGAATACCCTGCATGACACACCTGCAAGACATGAAAGCATGATCAAATGAATAATGAACAATACCGCCACTGCCATGTCACACCATCACTGATGCCCTGCATCTCTTCTACCCCCTCAGGCACTGATGAGGAAGAAGCAACCCAGGAGACAACTGCGAGGGCATCCACCTCACACCGTAAGAAGAGTGCAACCACCACCACCACCTCCGCTGGAGACAAGCAGGCCACACCCACACCTCTCCAAGGGGAGTTCCTGGAAGCACCCGCCTCCACTGGGGAAGAACTTGATGCCAGTGTGGAGCCTGAGGGAGACACTGAAGTGACATGCCCGGCCACCCCGCGCCCCGTGCCCACCCCTTCGCCCCAACACCTGCAGTCACCCACCTGCAGTGAAGTTGATCCCTGCCTCCGTGACTGTGACCTACCCACCTCTGAGGAGTCCAGTCCCGAAAATGTCATCCACGTGACTGCACAACCCACCACTCCAGCCCCCTCCAGAACCCTGGAGACACGATTGTCGATGGTGGAGGCCCAACAGGAGGCCATGTTAGACCTACTCCGCCAGTACATAGCATACGGGGAGGAAACCAGGCGGGGTATTGCCACAGCAATTGCAGGGACCACAGCGGCCATCGAAGCAAACACAGCCGCTGTCAATGCATCGGCTCGGCTAATGAGGGACTGCCTGGGGGCGGTGACACAGGTGCTGACCTCAATGCCGCTTCATATGCAGCGGCCACGGCTTGCAGGAGGTGTGGAACCTGCCATCGAATCACCTACTACCTCCACACCAGCTTCATCTGTCCCCACCAGCCCAGTGCGCCACACACGTAGGAGTGCAAGGCACACTGAAATGCCGCCTCTGGACAGGAAGAAGTCTGGAAATAGTGTGGGGGACAATGGTAGTGGGACACAAGGTTGGGGTGAAGGGGTGCATCTTCTGGAGTCTATTGGGGGAGTTGGTGTTTGTTGGGGGGGTCAGGGAGTTTGTTGGGGGTGACTGGGAGTTTGTTGGGGGGTCAGGGAGTTTGTTGGGGGGGTCACGGAGTTTGTTGGGGGAGTCTGGGAGGGGGGTGTGGGCACATTTTTGCTGTTGTAAATAATACACACGTTGTGATAAGAAAAATCCATGGTTGGACATTGTAATTTTTGTGTGCATCCATTTAATGTGGTACGGTGTTCAGTGCCCAACTCCCAACATTCCCTGTGTGCATTTCCACATTGGCCTAGCGTCTGACTGACACGAGTCTTTCATAGTCCCTGTATTTCAGAAGTATTCGTGAATTAGTGCTTGGCGTACAGTATAGCCATCCCATGCATCACGTACTGGCAGGGGGGCTACTTCACCTCCGTCTCCATCCTCATCATCCTCACCCGGCCCATGCATGTCAATGTCAGGTGGCAGTGGTACATTTCTCCAGACGCACATGTTGTGCAGCATGACACAGGCCATGGTGATCTTTGCCACCTTCTCAGGCCTATATAGGCCTATATAGGAGTGCCCAACCAGACCTGCTGAGGCAGCGGAACCGCCCCTTCAACAGGCCAAAGGTCTGCTCAATCACAACACGGGTACGGGTGTGCACACGATTGTACTCCTCCTCATGGATGTTCTGCGGGTTACGCACAGGGGTGAGTAGCCACGGCCTCAAGGGATATCCTCCATCACCTGCAAGCAGATTCAAATAGGTGTGTGTCACTCTGAACTGCCACATTCAGGGAGCACAGTCATGGCAGCAGCTATTTGGTGTGGCCATGCACATGTCCCTGTAAGCATGAAGAAATGTTATCTAGGTGCACTCCATACTGTCATGAGGTGTGGTAGTCTGGATGGCGTTCAATAGATGATGCAGGGTGTAATCATGCATGCTGAGGCAGATATGTGGTAGTGCAACAATGTTTTGACTCCAATTCATGCTGTTCATTATTTACTATGCATGGTCACACTGCCCACATTGTCACACTTGCCATCCTGTTCATTCATGCATTGCTTGCCATCACCAGGGTGGCCTGGTTGTGCCTCTTACTTGTTCTCATCGATATGCATTATTTGTGAGATGTGGCCCAGTGAAGTGTCATGTACCGTTTGGCTGGGTCAGGTGAGGAGTGTTTAGCTCTGCATTCATTCTCCACTCACTGGCTATTGCCACCCAGGTGTACTATTAACCCCCCCTTCCCCACTCTGGTGAAGTATCCCCCCCTTTCCCACCAGGGTGCAGTAGCCCCCCCTTCTGCATCCGCACACATGAGTACCCCACAGCATGGCCATGGGCCTGTTGTGCAACTCACCGAGCAGCCAGGCACGTGGTCCGGCATGTCGCTCCATGTGACGGGGTAGCGTGGAGTTGCGCAGTACCATGGCATCATGTGTGGATCCTGGAAATCGGGCGCAGCAATGGGTGATGATCTTGCTGGAGTCACATACCATTTGCACATTGATGGAGTGGTATTGCTTGCGATTAAGGTACACCGCCTCTATGGCATGGGGGACTACCAATTCCACATGGGTGCAGTCGATGGCACCAACACAATTGGGCATGCCTGCCAGTGCATGGAAGCCTACTTTGGTTTCGGCTATCTCCTGGGCAGTCCATGGTAGGGATATGTGGGTGCTTGCGTGCTTCAGGAGGGTAGCCAGCACTTGGTTCAGCATGCGTGAGAATAGTGGTTGTGAAATGCCATGCAGCTGGACCACTGTGTGTTGGTAGGTGCCTGTGGCCAGGAAGTGTAGCACAGACACCACCTTTAGTAGTGGGGGGATGGCAGTGCGTATTTGTATGTGGCTGGCAATGCCGTTCTGTATCATGTCCACTATGGTGGTGATGGTGTCACGGTCCAACCGGTACAGGGTGTGGATCTGCTCAGGGGTTAGGTTGAATGGGCTGGGTCTGGTGCGAGGGATTGGTGGCTGCCTACGAGGTGCTGGTGGCTGCGCTGGTGGTAATTGCTGGCCCTGTCTCATCCTCCTTCTCCTCCTGCGTCTCCTCTGTGCTGCTGTTCTTGCTGCTGTAGTTGTTGTTGTTGTTGCTGTTGTTGCTGTAGTTGTAGCAGTATAGGCATGTCCTCCTGCGCCATGATTGCAAATGCTAGTGGTAGCATTTTGGTGTAGGAAGGGGTGTGGTGTGTAGGTGTGCTCCTTTTGTACTGGACCACTCTACATTGCTTGCACCTGTGGGGGGGTTGTGGTGTGTGGGTGTGCTCAGTTCATACTGGCACAGCCTCCTTTGACTCCACCTGTGGGGATTGTGTGCACCTGTGGCAGCTGCCTTGTATCTTGGTTGCTGTTTGCGGGTGTTCCGCGATGCCTGTTTTGCCGGCATCATGCAGCCCGTTATTACGGGGTTCGCGATGCCTGTATTTGCATGTTTGCGTGGGTTGTAATTGGCACCTATTACCGGCATGCCGGTATTTCCTGTCCGAAGAGGTGCGTGTACGCGCCTATGCGGCTATTTACGGCACAGTAAATAACGGTGCCGTTAATACCGGGTTTGTGGATCAGAATGCTATGGAACGTTAAATGATGCCGGTATTTACATACCGGAATCATTTTTCCCTTACCGGCATACCTCGTAATGAGGCCCAATGTCTTTTACAATGATAAGATCCATTGTATTATCAAGGCAGTGTTGGACTCGCTATTCACACTTTGATCAGGATCTGATGGAAAGGTGCACATCACGTGATGGTCAAGAATGTTCTACTCATTAAAGAAATGTATTATGGTTACCTTGTAACTGATAGTTGATCAACTCTTAAATTACATAGTGACGATGACATAGTGACATAGTGACGATGTAGCAGATTACACGTTTAGGGGAATTTGTTTAGATAAAGTGTGACCAATAGGGTAATGGACTAATTAGAATTGTATACAGGTGTTAGCCATTGGGAAGTGCAGGATCCTGTTGTAATCTTTATTATGCATAGTTTTGTAAGTTTACAGTTTTCCGCTATAAAAGATGTAACTCCTTTAGATGGAACAAGCTCTGTGTTAGTTCGGTTCTGCGGGACCGTCTGATACTTTTACATGTAATATAACTGTTTTTCTTGCAAACGGTCATGGATTATTTGCACTATTTTGGATTATTTTATCGTTTAGGTTTTGGGCCAGTTGCCCTTACTGCACATGGTTATTGTATGTGCACTTCAGCCCAATTCACTTGGATGAGCCAAAACCAAGCCCCTAGCACACGTCCAATGCAAACACATTAAAACAATCAGCAAAACTAGAGTTAAACTGGACATGGGAGGCCATGGACTCCCATACTGGGTAGGCTTCATCCAAGGATGACTACATATGAAATTGTATCATAATCTGACCCAACATGTGATCCGCAAGCACGTAAAAGGCACACTGAATGAACATGGTTTTCAGGTCCTCCACTGCTGCATTGAAAGATGTGCTAAAATCAAGTCGAAGAAACTAGGCCATTCCCTTGAAGATGAAAGGATGCCTGATATTGCGCAAACATAGTTCACACCCTCACCAAATGTGACACCGGACATAGCACATTTGTGGCCTCAACAAATGCCTGAACGTGGCTGCCACAATAATGCATCCTGATGCAGCAGCCATAAGGCAATGTCAAACAATACCACAAAAAGAAAAATGCCCTGCAAGACCACCAGAGCATCCATGGCTGACATCAAGACACATAAACCAGCCAAGCACACAGTCACAGGCAAACAATGGCCACACTTGATCACAAACATCCATAGAGATGAAAAATAGATGGGCATCCTCACCAACATGACCCTCACGCCTGCATGCAGTGCAAGAAGTAACATTATATTTACACAAATGGTGCCTCCCCCGCTGCTCTCAAGCCACCACAGAGCCAGGATAAAAGGCAAACAAACTCACACAATTTCCACTCACTACCATCAGAGATTTAAAATGCACTCTTGGCAAGTAGAAAATAGTGGGCTGTGTGCATATTATGAGAAAATAGAGGGTGTCTCAACCACTAGTTCCCCGTGATCTCTCTCTCAGATGGTCAGGGCACAGCCATCGCCTTTGGATCTAGACCCTGGAGGTGGACCAGTGTGGGAGGATCACCTGGATGAGGGGTCTTCGTGGAGTGAGGGTGAGGCAGCTGGTGGTGAGACACAGTATTCCCCCCTATTTAACCAATCCTATTTTTTAGGGTTTTCTGAGGTCTCAACTCCTCACCCCCTTTTTACACAAACACTGGGCTGAGGAAGAGAGTGACTGAGAGTAACAGCATTAACTTTCACACATTGTACTGGACATGTCCCGATAATCGGGTCAGGCAAAGCCAGGCACTTGACTCTAAGTGCATACACCTGATACCAATTAGCTCACCTCACACTAATAAAAGGCAGAACTGAAAGACACACTCTGAGCAAGGCGGAACATGAATACGAGCAGAATGTCTGGGACGAAGGCAAACCTACTGGAGCAGAGCGAAGGATAAAGGGACGAGAACAGCGGGTCAAAAACCCCAAGTGTTCCCTACTGAAGGTCGTTGCCACCAACAGGCTGCTAAAGAAACATGGAGAAGGCCAGACCCCATAAGTGAAGACTGCATTGGGTTTCAAGGACGCCAGCGACCCTATCAGGTGAACGGAAGAGTTGGGGAGGCGAGGTCAAGCCTGTGGTACTAACCTTGACTCGTGAATTAGAAATCACAAAACCAAGGAAGAGACGCACACAGCTGGTGAGTTGACAAGCAACCTGGAAATCCGTTGTATGTTAAAGTTTGAAGTAGCAACATTATATTGCAAGTGAACGCAGCACAGGTGTGAATGAGATGTGAGGAAAGGAAGTCCTGTGAAAGAACTGTGAAGTAAAAGACAGCTGCGAAATCAGCGATACTAAGTAATGGAGTGGTCCAGTGAAAGGAAGTAGCCCACTCGAAACTCTCAGTGAAAGGTCCATTATTTGAAGCGATAAAGTGAATGAACAGCAAAAGTGAAATAAAGAAGTTTAACTCCTAGAGAAGGGGAGAGTGAAAGCTAAACTGTAAACTTTGCGTCGAAGTGGTCCTACGGTTGTCTGTAAAGAAAGCCACGCACATTTGAAAGTCTTTGACATCAGAAAGTGCTCTGAGCCTGATCGAGAGTGACCCGAAGTAAAATACACTTGGGGAAGGGAGCCCTCTTGCAAGTTTGTGTTCAAATTTGTCATGAGAGCTCTGAGCCCAACACAAGAGGACCTACGTGAAATGTGTGGTGAAAGGTCTGAGTCCATAGGGAAGAGCTTTTGTGAACTTTTTGGTTGAAACATTATTTTGGAAGTCAGGAAGAGAGACTTTAATGTGGAAGGCCAGGAGGGCCTCAATCCATGTTTTTTAACTGTTTATTGTGTTGGAAACCAAGCAAGAGTGTGTCATCCTGCCTAAAGGGCCCGCCTTACTCTGTGAGGTCTAATGGGGGGAGGAGAGCTGGCTCAACCACATTTATTCATTTGAACACCAACTTTTCCTTTTGCATACATTGTCACTGTCCCTCACTAACCCATCTCACTCTGTTCTTATTATTTAATATGTGTTCTTAGGTGATTTACCCTTGACACTATGGGCCTCATTCCGAGGTTGGCGGTAAGGGGTTAACAGCGCCGGTCATGGTGCCGGTGCCATTAACCCCTTACCGCTGCATTACAAGGTTCTTTAGCGGGTCCCGCTAAGGGCGGCTGGTTTTTCCAGGCCCCGTTAGTAGGAGCCTCTAAAGGACCAGCATGCTAATAATGGGCCCGTTAATAACGGGCACGTTATTAGCATGGTCCCCATTCCCATTTAGCCCTGTGGGGGCTCAAATGGGAATGGGGAAGTACCGGGTCGAGGTTCCTTGAATGAGGAATTACCGGGCCCTCCAAGGTTAGAATAGCCTGGTAATTCCGCATTCAGGGAACCCTCCAACCTCGTAATGACCCCCAATGTTGAAAGCAAGCGTCCCCAAAAGGCAGTACCCTCCCCGCAATGAGAGGCAATAAAGGACAAACCCCAGAGGGAATGATACCAGGACCAAGTGCTTGTGAATGTAAAAGGGGTTTTATCTAATCAAAATAGGGCATGCAAAGGACTCTGCAAGCTCCGAGAGCGCTCTGTCTGACAATAGCAAAGACAGTCATATTCATTACAAAATCACGTCACAAGTCCTACACACTATAGGGGGCACATAGTCTCAGGGATTGGGTGGCATCGACTGTGCTATAGGGGATGCAGTGATGAGCCGTTCCAGGATTGGCGGACATCCGCGTGGTGTCAACGTGGGGTGGATGGGTCAGCTGGGCTCATCTGGGTGGAGCTACCAGGCCAGGCGCGGTCAGTGTCTTTGATTGATGGCTGCACTAACATTTTGCCCTTGTGGCCACACACACACAAACACTCATCCTTTAGATAATTCCAGTTGTCCTGTAAATCCTACAACATGTTACTCTAAGAAAGAATAGGAGACCGGAAAAACAACATGCAATGTGAAGCTTCACCAATACATCAGTGCACTGTTACTTTTGACCTGTTGACCGGGTGTCATAAGCCTGGGTGTCTTGTCTGAGGGCACAAGGTGAGCTGCCTTGTCGTTCTGTTCTGTTAGATGTAGTGAGGAATTACTTTATGATATATTAGTACAGGGTTGAATACCTATCTCCACGGCCCATTAACTTGGGGTGAACTGGAGTACTACTGGATAGGCGAGGGTGCACCTCGGGCCCCTTGAGGCGGTGGGGTTTAGGATCAGCTTGTAAATAATTCATTTGGCGGGCTCGGACATGGGGGAGGTGAATACTTGAAGCGGGTCCATCAGTGTGAGGGGAGATGTGGCTGTGCTGCCTGCGCACCAGCAAGCCCTGGCGGGCCTTGGCGGGAGGAGGGGAAGATGGCCTTGTGGCTCTGCGCGATTCTCGGTGCCTGGGCTGCACAGTATACCACACGTGGGGATAGTTAATAAAGTTAGTAATATTAGGATGATTACACATTTCTATTGCTTATACATTCATGTACTACTTCATATGCGACTATGAGAGTCAGGCAGTGCCACATATATCACATAACATTAGTTGAATACATTTTGGTAATTACATAAGGCAACAGATGGATAGCACATGAGGTAGCATCAGGTTGGGTTGTGTACTCAGGAGCATAGAGCAATACGTTCATATGTGATCGTACATTTGCATTCTTGTTCATAACACTTAAACGTGTCCCACTGTATGACATACAAGTACTCTCAGTTATGCTTTTTCCACCTTCCTTTGTAGACTAGCAGCAATCGTTAGTTAGCACTAGGTGGGCTCTATTAAGCCCTTTCATTGAGTCTTCAAGGCCCATGGGGTCTTACAGCGGGCTGAGGTCATTCTCGCTTTATCAGTACTATAAGCTTTTATCCCTTTCCCAACACCCGTGGTATAACATACACAACAACTCTGTGACTCGTTAGGCTTTGGTATGCAGTTAACACGTCATGTGGGGGACGTGGGCAGGGGTTCATACTGGAAGGTTATTGACACCATATATTTTAAATGTTAGGGGTTAGATGCCATGTCGAGGTCTGTTCAATTGGGATTATTCCTGTTATTTTCCAGACTTGAACCATGAGTCAGGTCACTTCGGGGATGGTGATGTACTCCGGAAGGTAAATGATACAGTGTTTGTTCTGATACTCGTTTGTGTCTGGTTGCTCGTGAGAATGGGCCTTCAGTAGATCTGCCATGGGGTGGAGGCGCAGGGGGAGTGCATGGTTCCCTGCGCACAGTGAGCAGGGGCCAAGCTGCAGCTTTCGCAGGCAATCTGTTTCATTGGGGTTTTGGTTACTTCTATCTAAAATGGAGTCTTGAAGCTTTTCAAAATGGTGTCCATGGTATGTTACAGTACAATCCGATTGGCCCTGTGTGTCCAATAACAGCCACCCTGCCACCTGAGCACAGGTGCATGGGAGGCGTCTGAGGAGCCACGAACATCCTTGAGGTGGGGCATGTCGGAGAGGGGGTCCTATAGTCCTATCCTCCCATACAATGTCTAACTGAAGACATAAAGTTGTTTACTTGACCTGTTGTTGAAACTGGTCGCGGGAAACCAAATCAGCATTTGGTGTACTTTTTCCCTTTGTTTTTATATTTGCAACGACAATATTTCCCACCTTTGTGTCTTTGAAATTGTAAAATGTGTGCAAGAAGGTCACTGTGTGTTGTTTGTGAAGGGATTCCACAAGTGACATATATATTTCTTTTTTTTTTATTATTATTATTTTTTTTATTTAAATTATTTATTTTCAAGAATAACACAACATAGAAATAATATGTACACATAAAGTAATGACAACAAAGCCAACAAAACTATATACCGCCGAAAAAAAACCCTCGCCCCCAGGAGTCACAAAACAATCAATGAACTGGTCTAATATAATAGCAGAAATTTACCCCAAATCTTGTTAAATAATGTAGTTTTCTTCTCTCTCTGATATAACACTCTCTCCATATCCGCTAGAGAATGCATCTCTGAAATCCATTCCTCAATAGTAATAGGGTTAGATGTTTTCCAGTGTCTCAAAATCAGTTTCTTCCCCACCATTGCCCGACGAAAGATCCATTTCTTCTGGGAAGTACTCAGGTCGTCCAATAAATCCCCACAGCCTAGTACAATTGTCTTAAAATCCATATGAACCCTCTCCTCCAAAATCTTTTCACAGATCTGATCAAACTCGAACCACAAACCACTCACCCTCGAACATCCCCACAACATATGCTCCAAGGTGACCTCCTCATGTGAACACACCCAACATTCCAAGCTGTCACTCATCCCTCTTTTCATCATTCTCTCAGGTGTCCAGTATGTTCTATTCAAAATCTGTATTTGACGCCACCTATCAGCAAGATTCAAAGAACACAATTTCACATTCTCACAAATACTTGTCCAATCCTCTTCAGTAATATCCTCACCAATTCTCCGATTCCAATCCAATCTCAAAGCATCATTAGCCCGATAGTTCAACACAACCAGTCTATAGACATAACTAACCAGGCCACATCCACTCACTCCAGGTATCCATCCAAGCATGTCTATGTTGATTCTCTTTTCCAAGTCCACCTCCCCCACCGCCCTCCCGATCTTCCGATAGTCCGACAAACAAAAAGTAGGAATTTCAAACTTCAACCGAAATTCCCTAGCCGTCATCCAACACAAACCATTGAACAAATCACTAATCCAATGCACCCCGGCTAGATACCAATCCTGCCAGAACAAAGTTTTCCCTTCAAGCGTAATACATGGATTCAGCCAAATTGAAGCACTCGGATCTCTCAAAGCATTGAAACCCAGACACTCACACAAGGCCACCCAAGAGTTCCGTAAACTCCTAGTTAGCAGGCCTTCCACGCTTGTTCGCGATGGCTTACTGGTCAAAATGGTCCTAGGCGACAAAGGGCCGACATGGCTAGACTCTGCACACATCCAGTCCTCATGTTCCGATTTTAGAAAATCAAAAATATTCCGTGACATAAACGCCAGATGGTATGCCTTAAAATTAGGGACCCCCAGCCCACCCTTAGACAAAGGCAATTGCAAT
Organism: Ambystoma mexicanum; assembly: GCF_040938575.1. Classification (NCBI taxonomy): domain Eukaryota; kingdom Metazoa; phylum Chordata; class Amphibia; order Caudata; family Ambystomatidae; genus Ambystoma; species Ambystoma mexicanum. Next base: position 128,347,759 of record NC_090923.1, on the reverse strand, counting down.
TTGCAATTGCAATTTGCTAATCTTCAGGCAAGGAGGTTTATTATCCCACATTATCCCACAAAAATTCCTGCATGAGGCTATCTAACTCACGCCAAAAATGCTTTTAAAAAATGCTTTTCAATATCTAAAGGGATCATACTCAGAACAAAATTCATGCGAGGAGTTGACACCATTTTCAAAGCATTCACCTTCCCCCAAAGGGAAATGTGCAACACATTCTATCTCTTCAAATCTGATTTGAGGTTAGTACACACCATCATCATATTTTCTCTCACAAAATCAGCAACATTAGGCAAAATCCATACCCCCAAGTACAGTAGTTTTTCAGCACACCACTTGAATCCCAACCGGGTTATAAATTGTTAATCTTATAACCAGAACACTGGTGAAAGGCTTCGAGAATGTTCATAAGAACCGGTACTGACTCACCAAGATCCTTGAGGACCAATAACAAGTCATCTGCGTATAACCACATTTTTTGCAACATCCCCCAACAACTTATGCCTTGTAAACCCTCCTCATTTCTCATGCTATAGCCAAGGGTTCAATACTATACGAATAACAAAGGAGACAATGGGCAACCTTGTCTCGTGCCACGTTCCAAATCAAAAGGTGCCAACCTCTGACCATTAGTTTTGACATCAGCCGTCGGCCTGGCATACAGTAGTCTAATCCATGAACAAAACTGAATTCCAAAACCCATCTTTTCCAATACTTTAAACATAAATCGCCAGTCAACTCTATCGAATGCCTTTTCTGCATCGAGTGATAGGACAGCTGAGTCCTCAGACAACTCTGACGCCTTCATGATCGTACACAGCAATGTTCTCATGTTACTGGACGTCATCGTACCTTTAACAAAACCAGATTGGTTGCGATCTATCAACCCCGGCAAAAGATTCTCCATTCGCAGAGCCAGAATCTTGGCCAAAATCTTATTGTCCACATTGATCAAACTAATCGGTCTGTAGCTGGATGCCATTGTTTCATCCGTGCCTTTCTTCAGAAAGACAGAGATAGTTGCATGTCTAGTAGAGTCCGGAAGTATGCCCCTAGCCTTTGAAGTCTTATACACTTCCGTCAAAAGTGTCAACGCCGAATTAGGCAACCATCTATAGAATTCAACTGGCAGTCCATGAGGACCTGGAGACCTACCAACATTCAATTTTGATATTGCAAACTTGACTTCGTCCACCGAGATATCTTCCTCCAATAAAGTAGAATCCTCCCCTGAAATTCCAGGGACCTGAATCTCATCCAGGAAATCTCCATTATCCGCATCAATATGTGACTCATTCTTATATAAATCCACATAAAACTTTCTGAATACTTCATTAATACCATCCGGAGTGAAAGTGACTTGACCATCAGAATCAGCAATAGACAGAATCGAACGCTCAGACTCTCTCAACCTCAAACTATACGCCAACCAGCGATCACATTTCTCCCCATGTTCAAAATAAGAGCATTTTTGGTGGAAATACTTCTTATCCACTCTACCAGAAATCAAGTCCCTCAACTCTCTTTTTAGCTTTTTCAACTCGGGAAGCAAATCCACTCTCGTGGGATCCACCATCAGAACCCCTGACAAATCTCTGATCTTCAGTTCCAATACATTCTGTGTATTGTCCCATTTTATTTTCAGACCACTCGCTAAACTAATAAACATACCTCGAACAGTGCTCTTAAATGCTTCCCAAACCATATCAGATCCAACTTCCCCAGTACAATTCTCCTCCACAAAATAGTCTATTTCAGTTGCAATTTTGTCCATCTCATCCAGATTGTCCAGCAATATGGTATTTAGTCTCCAGGTTTTTTGTCTACACATAGTATAACTCCAATCCAAATCCACCGAAACATGAGCGTGGTCAGTCAGCATAATATTACCTATACTACTTGTTTTGTACTCCTGCAACAAATCTCCTGCCATCAACACCATGTCAATTCTGGAATATGTAGCATGTGCACTGGAATAAAAAGTATATTCCCTCTTTAAGGGATTTTCTATTCGCCAACAGTCTTTCAGACTATGTTCCTCAAGCAGATCATGAAAAGCCCGAGACTGCATGTTCATCCTACGACAATGTCTAGTATTGCTCCTGTCCAAAGTTGAATCCACAACTGTATTGAAATCGCCACCCAAGATTATGTTACTGGACCTAAGGTCTTGAACTGTCTGAGCTACCTTTCTGAAAAAGGCACCATCATCCGATTTCGGCGCATAAATATTACAAAAAATTACATTCTTTCCTTGAATATTTGTCAAAACAGCAACCATTCTGCCTTCCTTGTCACATATCTCATTGACCACCTTAATTGGTGCATTTTTCCTTATAAGAATAGCCACACCCCTAGACCTAGACTCAAAGGACGAGCCATAGACCTGCCCTACCCAACCTTTTTTCAAACCATCCAGATCTGCTTCCAAAAGGTGTGTTTCTCGGAGAAAATAAACATCCCCCTTCAACTGATTCATATACGCCAAAATTTTCCGTTTCTTCTGTGCATTGTTCATACCATTCACATTCCACGAGATAGCTCGCAATTGATCCCCCATATTCGAACACAGAATATCCACCCCAACCCAATTCCAAAGGGACCCCCTCAACAGACCCTCGAATGTATTTGTGACCCCAACCGAAACCCCTAATCCCCCCCTTCTAAAACAGATGCAAAGCAACAAGAACAAGATATCTCTGTTATTTTTATGGTTTTCTGTTTTTTTCAGACTACAGGGGTCTTATTGGGGAGTTCGAGTTATTTAGGAGAGGAGTCCAGGATGTTGGACTTCTTGGAATGTGTTTTAGAATCTTCTTCTACAAGTGACATATTTCTGGATCAACTGCCAAACAGTGGCATCACTGTCCTGACCGAATTTAGGAGCATCTTTAATCCACAAAAGCATGTGAATGTGTGGTTCTCCTCTGGCTTGGTATTCTTTTCTCCAAAAGAAGTGTTGCACTTCTCTGAGGGGAGGAACAGTTTTATTACAAATGAAGTGTACCATAGCAATGAAGCGTTGATGGAAATATCTTGATACATTCACAGGATCTAGAGAGCAGAGTTCTCCTGGAGTTTTTATATCTATGTTTGTTTTGTTTTTGTTTGCTATGCGTAGAAAATCGATCGTGTAAATCTTCCCATGCTTATTCTGCACAACTTAATGTCACAAACCAAGTGGGTGGGCCAAGGTTTCTTATCATACAGCGTACAACTCTGTGACGTTGGAACCATTTTTATTTTGTACCACGCGTGTTTGCTAAAAGATTTGTAATGCTTGACTGTAAAAGTTCATCTTTTTCTTGCACTTTTTGTAGTAATTCCGTAGCTGACATATTTTGAAAATGGGTACCTGATTTCAATGTGTGTGCAACTCCGTAGCATAGAGTTGCTATTTCACTTTCAAATAGGAGGAATATGTATTCCACGTTTTGTGGAAATCTGGGGTCTTCAGAATACATTCGTAAATAGCAGTATTCTGATGCTGTTATTTGTGTGGGTCTATCATCGTACCTTCCTCCTTTTCTTGTCGAAAAGAGTAGAGGAAAGGCCATTTACTAAGATAATTAAAGATTGATCTATTGGACGTTGCACTCCCAGAGTGTGTACATTTTCTTTGAGATCGAATGGCAAATAAACTACTTTGCCACAAATGCCTTTCCCTAATTCAGAGGGAGGTAGTTTTGCTGTTTTTTGGGTGAGGGCGTATTATTGCTTGAAATGGGTGCACTGTTTGAATTATGATACTCTCATATAAGTTGAGTTGTTGCAGGGGTTTTGGTAATGGGAATAATTCCAAGTTATTTGTGAAAGCACGTGAAAGTGTTTGGTTGTCAAGTTTTGCAGTGCAGTAACTGCAAAGTATTATGGGGTCAGTAATTTCGTATTTGTTGTCTGCTATAAGATAGAGAGCTAATTGGAACCATTTGGAATCTTCATCATCTTCTATTTTGTATGTTATGTCTACAGTTTTTGTGCTATTTCTAAAAGAATTCCTGCGGCAACACACAAACAAATGGTTGGGTACTTCAGCAGATGTACTTTTAAACTTTAATATTTCTTTTTATATGTGTGTAATAGAAGGTTGCCATCTGTACAGTTGTTGGTAGTCTGTTGTAAATCTATTGCATTGTGTAAGTGGCTTTCAATTCCAAAATAATTTCTCTGGATATGCTCTATTTCTTCGAGTAGTTGTTTGGTTGTACCATGTAGAAGATTGTTATTTAAGTTGGCTAGTGCTAAAGCAGGACTTTTGGCATAGTACAGTTTATGGACCAGATTTCTTATAGTTGAATGATGTGTTGATATCATTTTGATATGATGGAAGGTGCTTTTGTAAATAGATCCACAAATGAGGGCTAATGTAGTCCTGTGTATTTGCGCACTGGACAGGGGTCCATATTTTGTAGTAGTTTAATTTTGAATTTGTCTTTGCCTTTCACATACTGATTGAGGAAGTGGCGTAAAGATTTGAAAGATTTTTTGGCAATGTTACACATTGATGTGCACAGCCATTTGTAGACTGGACGTATTGGTTCAGTGGAATCGATAGGTGATACTGAGTTTTCGGGGGATATTTTTGTGAGCAGCGTTTCTTGTTCCATAATGGTATTATTAAGTTGTTCATACCCTCGTCCACTGCTATGTATGACAATTCGGTTTATTTGCTTTTGTTTGTATGCTTCTTCATTCAAATATGGTTCTGTGCTCGTGGTGTGACTCCATTTACCTCCGCAGATGTTTGTGAAGTTATCTTTGTTGATGTTCCATTTATTGAGAAGTCTTTTTTGTAGTTTAGTACTTAGTTTTGTTAGTGGTGTCATTCTGTTTAAAACTAAAATAAATAATTTCCTTTTGAGAAGGATTGCACTGTCTATGAGAGCTTCTAGGATTAATCTTCTATGGTAGGTTTTAAGGGTTATTTTTTTCCTGTTTTTATAAGGGTCTGAAGCACTCTGTGGCAGAACATTTTTTGTAAAATATTTTTTTGGTATGCTTAGTTGGAGTGTTAGCACTAGTGGTAGCTGCAGTCTTGTTAATCACTTTCTGTTTCGTTTGAAATTTTGAAAGAGGAGGCAAAGTTTCTATACTGGAAGCTTGTTTTGTTCCGCTTAATGTCTGTATTAGCTGTTTTGTTTGAACTTTTTGTACAAATTCTGCTAGAGGTGGATGCTTATTTTGGAGAGTTTTAGTTTGATTTCATTTACTTTTGCGTTGCTTTCTATGGAGTTGCTTTTTGGTAGACATTCTTTGGAGTCTGTTGGAGAATAAAAGAAAGTGTGGGTTGGTTCTTGTGCAGTGTATGTGTGCTTTGTGCATGAGTGTCTGAGTATGTTGGTAAGGATGTATGTAGAGGTCTGTGATTGTGCAATGGGCTGCTACATCAGGTTGGGAAGGCTATTATTGTATTTGTGTTTTACTATACTGGTGTTCAGATTGCAATAGACAGTATGGAGCTTGTGAGGGGAAGCACTAATGCTGAATCTAATGTTGCAGGGTAAATATAATTGTTTGTTCTAGAATTCTAGAATTCTACAGTGTTTGAGCAACAGTTAGGACATTATGGCAGTATTGCACTTACTTTTTGGATGGAAAGACTATGTTTCTTCTGAGTTCTCGTTTGTACTTCAGATGCTGCTGCTTTTCAGGAGAGTGGTCTTCACTGCAATTGTGAAAGAAAGAAGTTAGTAAATATGTGTGTTAATAGCACTGTTGTTAATGTAGACATGGACTTTTTTGTTTTGCAGTAGTAGTGCTTTCTGATAACTGTGCATAGCATGTACATGGACTTTTCTTTGTCTATGTGCATTCTGTATATTTTATTTAGAATCTGTTAGTTTAATGTCTGCGGACTTCTAAGAATGCACAGGGTCCTGCACATTTCATTGACACTTCTCTTTTTGAACTGTGAAAGGCGGCTCTGAAAAGAGCCTTTTTTTGTTGGTTTTTATTGTTTTATATTTTTTTGTTTTTTTAAAACAACACACACAAGGAAAGGAAGGGAAAGGAGGGTAAGGAAGGGACACCTACCACAGGGATAAGAAAGGGCAGGTGGAGAGAGGAAGATGTAGGGTGGGCCTTATTCAGGTAGGTAGCAGTTATTCTCATGCTCCTTGACCACAGTCTCGAAAGTACTTCGAAGGTTCTCCCCCTGCAGAGTACTGCGTCGCAGTACATGCATAATACTGTGACCCTCAAAAGGTAAGGATCAACAGCATCATGTATGGCCTGCGAGGCAGCTGGAGGGATGCGCTGCACCACAGGAGTGTCGCTTGTAGTGGCAGGAGGGGAAATGGAGGATGCTGCAGGGGAACTCAACCTACTACATTTATCGCAAGGTACAACCTTACAAATAGCCCCACTGTGGAACGATTTTAGGTGTCGCTTCATTGAGGTAGAACCATAGATGTACAAACCCGGTTTCCCACGACTCAGCACCATCTTGCACTGATTGCAGGTCACTGTGTGTGCACGTGCTTTTGGTACTCCTTCAATAGTGGTCAATAACGTCCACACCAAAGATTCACAGTGAGAACTAATAGTAGGGACTTCCCCTACCTCATCCTCTTCATCCTCTAAATCCTTCTCCTCTGTATCCTGATGACTGTTCCCCTCTGCAGGCCCTCGGGGAGGTGCTGGTGGTGGAGGGGGTAGGGATGCTGCTGAGACAGAAGTAGCACCAGCAGTAGCCATGGATGCTATCAGGACAGCCCTTTCAAAGAGCAAGAGCAATCCAATGCAACACGGAGCAGTCTCTGTCCTGGAAGCCCAAAAACAGAATAAGGAGCAGCTCTGGTGTGTGGCCTTTATAGGGGTGCTGGGGCGCGCTTCGCGGACACCCACACTGTCCCTGAATATTTTGAACACCCAGAAAGGGCTAAAATAATTCCAAAAAGTATGCAGATCGCCAGAGACATAGTGTGGGACATGTGCAAGGGTGAACTTTCCCAGGAAATTACCTTGGATTGCCGAAAAAAACACTTTTTAGGTGTCCGGTGGCCCGGACAGTGTTCGTTACGCTTAGCACGGATGCGGTCACATGATGATGTCGAGGACACGTTGGCAAATGGGACGGCTGTCCGTAGGACACCAAATGCGTGGGGTTGGGTCTACGAATGCGTGTGGGTGTTCTAGGGACAGTGTTCCAGTCCCCAAACTAATTAAAAGTGCAACACATGTGCAGCGGTCAGTTACGGACAGGCATGATGTTCATAGGGGCAAAGATGTGCTACGCATGCACGCAGGTGTTCTACGGACAGTGTTCAGGTCCCCGAAAAAAACAAATGTGCGTCACAAATTTGCGGACAGGCGGCCGGGCGATGTGTTCTATGGACATATTCATTCTGTTTACAGACAATGCGAACAGGGGGAATGTTCTTAGGACACTTTATTTTGCACAGCTACGAACATGCGGACGTCTTTAGTGTTCTGCGGACACCCCCATTTTGACAACGCCCATTTCGAACAGGTATACTGTCTTCAGGACACCCCCATTTTGGTTAATTACAGACAGGCGGACATCTTCTATGTCCTAAGGACACTTCCATCTTGATTGAGGTCTGTGCGAACAGGAATAGTGTTCTTAGGACACCCCCATTTTGGTTAATTGCAAACAGGCGGACATCTTGTGTGCCCTAAGGACACCTCCATTTTGATTACCAACAATACGAATAGGTATAGTGTCCTTAAGACACCCCCATTTCAGCTCATTGAGGACATCCCGGACAGCCGCGCTGTCCACGGACACCCTAACTGCCTTTTAAAAATAAATAAGACACAGAGGAATATACTAACAACACACTTAATATTTTATTATTATATAAAAGTATTAAAAATTATGAAAGAGAGGGGGAAGCAGAAACTGATATAAAAACAGGGGAATTAGGGGTTTGGACATGATGGATGGTAGGGGAGGAAGGGATTGAAGTCTCATCATAGTGTTTTTCTTGCTGGGGAGTTTTTGGGGATAGTTGGCTGGGACATGGAGAGGGGGTACAGGTACATGTGGGACAGTGATATTTAATTTCTTTCTTTAATATGGTCCTCCACAAAGTTTGTTAAAAGAATTACATTTTTCATTAACAGATCCATTTTTCGCTCCATTCGTTGCAGAGGATTTTCTAACGTCTCTCTTGGTATTTTGTATTTATTGTCTGTATGGTCTGTTAAAAAAAATGTTAAGTACACATAAAGAAATGGTTATTAATTGTATTATATAGAGAAGTGTAGTGTCTACCATTAGTATCACTGTCTTCACTAATTTCAACCCAAGGAAAATTTTCTGCCAACCATTCTAAAGTACTAGACGTTTCTGTGTAAAAAAAAAAATAATAATTTCAGTGTACCTAATACAGAAAGTTTATAAATATATACAATAAATGTGTCCTGTTGATTTATGCTGTGCAATTTCTGTGAAGTAATTCTATTGGAGGCATATTTATTTTGTTTTGGTATATTCCACTATGTTGCTTATGCTATGGAATTGGACTGTTAGTGTCTTACGTACACAGTTTCACTTCTTATTTATTATTGAATGTAATTTATTTATGTGCTGCTTTTTGAACATGTTTAGTGTTTTTTTTGGATGATATAACAATGTAAGATAACCCCTGAGTTTTTGGATAGTGTTGATGTTGTCCGAGTCTGTCCGCGAACAGGTGTATGGTCTGCGGATATCAGACCCACTAGCGCAGGTAGGGGGTTCAATATGTTCTATGTTATTTGTATATATCTATATCTATATAAACTAAGGGCATCCTAGTAAACATTTATCAAATTGACATTATCTATGTATCTATATTCAATGAAAAAACTTTGCTACAGGAACGTTATGGTTCTAAGTAAAACCGAAAAAGCCCAGAAATTCGCCAGTTATGGTAAGCTACACAACCATAACTCGCGCCACCTCCGTGCACTGCTAAGACTAACACCCAGGACATCAAAGATGACATCACAAATGTCATTGATGACATCACTGATGACATCACATGTCTGGCTCCCTCTTTTTTCCTTTACTGACATATCTAGGCCAGTAACAGTCACGAACTAAAAATTCAAAAAGTACTATATTTGTAAACTTATACTTCAAATATGTTCTTACAGTAATTCACTTGGGGTTCACTCACAGCATATGAAACATATACATAGGGGAAAGCCCAGACTTGGCAGATAGCAATGCTTTCTATATATGAAGATGAAATCCGTAAGGTTATGAACACTTTCTTATAGTTCTGCTGTTTTTTATTACTGTACCTTCCCTGGGTATGCTCATATGTGTACACACTGCACTTACACTACTTTCCTTAGGGTACAGTCACATTATGTGATAGTTATACATAGGAAAGTAGTAGCTTTGAAGTAGAGAAATCATTTCTGTGCAAGAAGACAATTACTTAGGTATGAAGATTGTCTGGTAATACTGTTGTTTTTTTGTTTACTTCATTTTCCCTGTATGTACTCATATTTGTATGAGTTGTCTGTGTTTTGTTTGCAATAATGTAATTATGTAGTAAGTGGGTCTTATTAGGTACTTATTAAAAGTTTACAGTATGCAGAACTCTAATAAGAAAGCATTTATAATTTTTGTATTTAACATAGCAAGATTATTAATATTGCACCTCCATCATGTCAAGAGCCACTAGATCAAAGAAAAACATTGCCGAGGGTGGAGGCCGTCTCACTAGCTGGCTGATAACGGACAAAGATAGGGTGCCATGAGAAGAAGATAGTATACTATCCGCAGCACCAGAGGAGGAAAATGAAATGGCTATAAGGGTGCCCACATTGCATAAGGACACTGATGTGCCCCCAGTGGAGAATATCTTGGACATATTGACATCAGAAAAGGAAGCAAGTACATGTGATGAAATGGAAATCGTATTTGTATAATTAAAAACTTATACAAAGAAAAAGAACCTACATGGTTAACAAGAACGGAATTGCTTACAAGACTATTCTCGGTACCACAGTTTAGGGTGCCTAAATCAGATGATTTCAAGTATGTAGAACCCTTGAAATGTCCTAACCCCAATGTTTCTGCCATTCATTGTACATTTTTAGTAACTGCACAGTTACTACGCAGCTACAGAGAAAGTCTGATGGTAGTAGATATTGAGCTAGATGCAGACCCTAATAAGGGAGACCCAAGCTGCTCCCTGACCGATGACAATGAAAGAAAAGATCTGCAATCCATGCCGCAACTGACACATGGAAAACAACTGCAGATGACGGACATACAGAATGTCTTGAAATGGTTGACAGAATCTCTGCCAGCCATTGTACATAAACTGTGAGATTGTACTTTCATGTCATGGTACTGCAGGGGTTTCTCTCATCTTTTTTCTGCACATGGCTCACTGCCATCTATTATAACTCATACCTGCTTTTGTCTGCAAGAAACATGGTTGACCTCTCCTATGATATTGGATGGCTATCAGATTTTTCAATCCATGGCCAAAAAAGGCCTACGGGGTCGACCGTACGGGGGGCTGGTGGTTGGTATATCGCAAAAAGTTAAAGCTTCCCGTAAAGCTACAAATTGTGAAGACAATATAGTAGCAGTTGAGATAGGGGTAGGCAGTAGTGGCATAGTAGGAAAAATACTACTGATTGGAGTGTATAATCCCCCGGGAGCTAGTTGGAGAGAACCCTTGCAAGATGCAATGCATGAACTCTTGGCACAGTGGTGCATAGTGCCGGGGAATAATGCCATAATAATCATGGGAGACTTTAATTGTCATATAGCTGAGAGTGAAGGGACATCTACTAATCCCTTTCTAAAAGCCAGAAGTCTAATGTCACAAGCTACTATGCATTCAGAGGGACAAAATTGGCTGAGCTTTTTTCAAGCTTGGGACCTGGTGATGGTAAATGGGCGAACAATGAGTGATTACCCAGGTAAGTGCACATGGGGAAATGTTAACACCATGAGTACCTTGGATTACTATATTGTAAGTCCAGTGTTGCTGCTAGAATTAGGGATATCTAATATATTATTAGTTGAAAATCCACCAGAACATCTGGAGTGATCATAGCTCGCTCACTCTTAAGATTGAAATTGGTGTCAATTCCAAGGACCCTAAACCAATGGGTGATATCATAACTAATCATGCAGCATCCCATATATGATGGCCAGAAATCAACATTAACAAAGCGGCAATCGCAGTGTCCTCTGAGAGCATCGCTAATTTTGAGGAATTTGAAACAATGTCGGTAACTGACATCGAATATTGGATCTCGCAATTTACGAGCATGCATGCCTCTGTGGCAGTGAGGAACATAGGTGTTGAGCACAGTAAAGTCAAGTTCTTTGACCAATCCATTAGAGATGCCAAAAGAGATCGAAGATTTGCAATCCGATTGGATAAGAAATCTTGTCTCACTCCTAAGGATTTTTTTATTAAGTGCTTAGCAATTAAAAAGAAGTATAGAGCTCGTATTAAAGGGAAAAGATACTTGGACAAGCTTAACAATTGGCACTAAAAATACTAGAAACATCTGGGCCCTTCTGGGGGAGGCAAGGAGCAAAGGCAAAACACATATGATTAACCCGATAGGTGAACAGCAATGGGAAAATTACTAAGTCTCAATCCTACAGGTAATAATGCAACAAGGGTAGAGACACTCATGATGCCTAGCAGACCTCCATTTAGAGTGTCCCATGAAATAATATTAGCAAAGATCCAAAAACTTAAATCATCTCGGGCACCAGGGCCAAATGGGTTGGCAAATGTAACATTGAAGAGCCACCCAGAATTTTGGGCAGATTTGCTAAAAATACTCTTTGAAAAGGTACTAGTGGATGGCATTATATCCCCTACGTGGCCGACTGCCATCCTGAACCCGATTTTTAACAAGGGAGACGGGATGGACCCCGGCAACTATAGACTGCTGTCCATGCTTGATTGCACGGGCAAGCTGTTTGCATCAATATTATTAGATGCATTACAGTCGTGGGTGGATAAATCAGAGCTGCTGTGTCAGTTCCAATCAGGCTTTAGACGAGGATACTCCACAGCGCATAATTTGGCTGTTCTGGACATCCTTCGAACTAGAGCCAGATCAAAAGGTAAACATCCACTCTATGCCCTCTTTGTAGATTTTAAGGCGGCTTTTGACCATATACCTAGAGAAAGACTTTGGACTAAACTCAAATATTGAGCTGCCCGGAGGGCCTATTATGCTACCTCAGGCTACTACATCATAATACCAGTGTGTCCCTGAAATTAGATACTAAGGGAACATGACCAAGTATATACACCAAAAAAAGGGGTGAAACAGGGCTGTGTTTCCGCCCCTCTAGTTTATAATCTGTTTGTGTACGATTTACCCATTGCGATAAAGTCTGTCTAAGATATGCTTGGCACATTGTCCCGGATTGGCCTACGCAGACGACTTAGTAATACTTGATCACAGCTTTAGTGGCCTCCGTAGGTCCACAGAGGCACTTTGGTCGTTTGCTGAGGCCAACGAGTTGGTTATTAATCGTGATAAAACGCAGCTCATGGTTTATACTAACAGGAAAATTGCCCGCACCAAACTGTTGATAGAAGAGATTGAGATTCTGTATACACCAATGTATAAATACCTCGGAATTCAGCTGAACGACAAGGGGAGCTATTCTGAATGTAAACAAGCACGCTCAATTAAAGCTGCACAGATTACTGCCATGGTGTATCGTTTTACCCTTAATTATGGGGGATATACAGTTTGGGCTGCCCGCCAGCTATATAATCAAGTATTAGCACCTAGGATAAAAACAAAGGGGGGTCTGGAAATCTCTCTACCAGCACGAACACAGCCTAATAACTTGTTCTTGGGTGAATAACCCCTGGGAGAGACTCTACCAAGTCTTTAGCTCACTGTCCCTTTCACAGAGAAGAAATTTCCCTGCATATCAGCCTTTGTCCTGCCCAGGGGCAGTCCAGCGCCGAAATGCTAGGCAATTCTCCTCTGAACAAGAGTACCATCAGTAACCCCATACACGTGTTTCAGCCTTGTTGGGCATCATCAGTGAGGTGAAACTGTTGCCTCTCTAAAAACAGTGAGCAAGGGGTCCACATCTGGATCGCCCTGTTAACTTAGGGTGAAACCCAAAGTTAATTTATTCAAAACAAAGGGGGGTCTGGGAATCTCTCTACCAGCACGAACACAGCCCAATGACTTGTTCTTGGGTGAATAACCCCTGGGAGAGACTCTACCAAGTCTTTAGCTCACTGTCCCTTTCACAGAGAAGACATTTCCCTGCATATCAGCCTTTGTCCTGCCCAGGGGCACACGTGTTTCAGCCTTGTTGGGCATCATCAGTGAGGTGAAACTGTTGCCTCTCTAAGAACAGTGAGCAAGGGGTCCACGTCTGGATCGCCCTGTTAACTTAGGGTGAAACCCAAAGTTAATTTATTCAAAATAAAGGGGGGTCTGGGAATCTCTCTACCAGCACGAACACAGCCCAATGACTTGTTCTTGGGTGAATAATCCCTGGGAGAGACTCTACCAAGTTTTTAGCTCACTGTCCCTTTCACAGAGAAGAAATTTCCCTGCATATCAGCCTTTGTCCTGCCCAGGGGCAGTCCAGCGCCGAAATGCTAGGCAATTCTCCTCTGAACAAGAGTACCATCAGTAACCCCATACATGTGTTTCAGCCTTGTTGGGCATCATCAGTGAGGTGAAACTGTTGCCTCTCTAAGAACAGTGAGCAAGGGGTCCACGTCTGGATCGCCCTGTTAACTTAGGGTGAAACCCAAAGTTAATTTATTCAAAACAAAGGGGGGTCTGGGACCTAGGATAGCCTATGGCCTGGAATCACTATTGTCCATAGACCTAAAGAAGTTGCAGATCATAGAGGGTAAATACTGGAGGAAAATCTTGGGTCTCCCAGACTGTATACCGATGGCAATAATTGGACTGGAGTTAGGCCTGATCTCATTTAAAGCTATTCTGTTGAACAAACGAGCGGAAATGTACATCACTATGTGCAATAACCCCAACAATAGATTGTTGCCTGCCCTACACCAGGAAACGCTTAAAGAAGGTACGACATGCCAGCTAAAAAAAATCATGGACATACTTTTGAAAGAGACATGCTGGATACAGAGGAAAGGGCAGGACATTGTAAAAATGCACTTGCAAGACGTATTGAACTGTGGGACTGGCTGGAAAATTATGCCCACTTGAACACCTTAAAAAGGTACCAGTCGGGATCCCATTTGTTATATTCGTTCAAGAAACCTCAGCAGTACACAAATCTCTCGCCTTCCCCAAGACTCAGACGTTTCATACTAATTCTGAGACTGAACCATTTGCCAGTATTGTCAGTAACTGGGTCATTTACCAACATACCATGGTGCAACCGATGGTGTAGGATGTGTAAAGATAAGGACGCTATAGAAACGGCCAAACGTGTGCTGTCAGAATGCTCTAGTCCCACTAAGACATATACCAGACTCAATGGGAGATATGTATACAATCTTGATACCATAAAGGACATGTCTTTTTTGGCACAGTGTATCAATACAAGGAGCATGAAGGTGTATATCTCGATCTATAATGTCTGGCAAAAGGTGGAAAAGCTCTTGGAACTAACCACACAATAGTGATTTGAGATATTCTTTAATTTCATACATGAACACTGTAGAAAGCTTACGTTAGATTGAAGCAGATGTTATCTTTGAATCAACATATTTTAATTTGGTTCATTGGAAATCATTGTGGACTTATGCATTTTAACTTTGTCAGAAATGATATTTTATTTTATATAGCATATTAGCAATTATAATTGTAATTGCAGTTAGATTGAATATGTATCATAGATGTTTTTGTACTGTTGTGATAGTGTTTAATTCGTAGAAATGATTTAGTTGAACTGTTTGTTTGTACTTATTGAATGTGAAAAGTTTACTTGTAAACTATAACACATTAAATAAATATATTATTTTCTAAAAGCATGGACAGAGCGGAGAAACCCACAGAAGCAATTCTTTAAAAAGCCATTCCGAATTCCCATACAAGTAAATCATTGGCTTTGTTTGCACAATAAATTGTACTCTACCTTTGCAAGCAAGTCCCTTTAATAAGCAGAGAGCATAATTTAATGGAAAAAAGCACATCATGCGAACCAATGCAATTACTGAATTACAAGCCAGCTTCCTCCCACCCACCCCTGCACCAGGAGAGCACACAATTAATTCCCCTTTATTGCTCTCCCTCCTGTGGGGTTTCTTCCCAACCATGTACTTACCTGATTTGTCTGCAAATACATGAATACAAAACGGTGGGCCCCATTGTCATTTTTAAATGAGCTTTATTTGTTGGTGAAATCACGTGTCCAGGTGTTGCTCCATTATCCAATTTACAGCCTGGCTTGCTGTTGTTATTATGATTGAACGCCTTGCATGTGGGCTCAAAGAAGTAACCACAGCCAGAGTAAAAGGGGAGTGGAATGAGTGCTCCCCCACAAAAAGGGGGCAAGGCTGTGTCTGTAAGCTCAAGGAGACGTTGTTCTGTATCGTGTGCAAGCCCTGTTCAGAAGAAAGCTCAAGACATACGTGTTCAAGTGATCTAATGCTGTATTTACCTGTCCAAATGATCGCGACTGTAACCAGCGCCCGGATGCCCAAGGGCTTTGCATGCTTCTACAAATATAAAAATAAATAAACCATGCTCATCAATGGCCGTGTACGATAATGAAGATGCAGAAGCTAGCTCAGTGTGTGGATTGCTCGCTGCATGACCTCTGGGTCACAGGTTGCTTTTTCTTCTTGCATAATCCTAAAGGTAATAACACAAGCGGCACTGAGTTTGGTACTAAGGACACTCAGCGGGTCATTTTCTAAAAAATGCAAACTGCATGCAGGGGACTACCTACAATAGCACTTATGTGCTGTTGGGGCCCCTGTATGCATTATTTAACGCTCACAAAACGGAGTATTGCTGTGCAGAGTAAATGAAGGTGAAATATATCGCCTGCAAATTACACTTTGCAGGTGTGTTTCATAATGGATTCCAAGGCATGTTCCATTGAAAGCTATTGGTTTTACGACTGCAGGAAAATCTCATCCAGGCGTAAAACTGCATGCTCTTTGGAGACGGAGGAGGAAAGCAAACGAAGATGTGTCTCCACTTTGCTGCGCTCCTACATCCAGGGACAGCAGGAACATGGGCAGTTAGTTAAAAGCAGACGAAAAAGCAATGTGTAGTACTGTGTTCTTGTAGCTGTGTTCAGGTAACTGTTGGTTGAAGTGTTCTATGAAACATTAGTACCCAGCGAAGGACAATCAGATTGTTACAAACTATCTGATTGTTGGCCATCCCAGAGTCCTAACCTGCCTGACTTGGTTCCGGTCTAGGCCGCGTCCCTCAGGTTCGTTCTGCGACTGGCCGCCATGGAACGGGAGAAGGGACTAAATAGTCCCTTCTCCCTTTCCCTGGCAGCCATTTTCTTTGTTTTTTCAATCTTTTTAATGCCTGCCATGGAAAGAAAGAAGGGACTATGTGTAGTTACAGGCCCAGGGGCATT
This sequence comes from Ambystoma mexicanum, assembly GCF_040938575.1. Lineage (NCBI taxonomy): Eukaryota > Metazoa > Chordata > Amphibia > Caudata > Ambystomatidae > Ambystoma > Ambystoma mexicanum. The sequence continues at coordinate 128,331,243 of NC_090923.1, read as the reverse complement.
ACCTGAAGCAGTAATGCCCTCACCCCAACTCAGGGCGTATTGCTTAATTACTTGCATATAGAATGTTGTTGTGCAAGGGAAGGGAGGATTCCAATTCCAGGGAGTCAGATGCTGCTGGCAGCACCATGGGGTGCATTCAATAAACATGATGTTATCTTCCCCCAACAGTGTCTTACCTACTTTATCACGCAATACATCTCCCTGTATGGCTCTTTTTAATAAGAAAAATAACTTAGTGTTTGTTATTTAGCTTGTGGCATGTAGAATCCTATTGGTTAATAAGATACTACTGATTTCATGTGCGATTCAGAATCAAATCCAGTCGCCCTCCTAACCCCAAAGTCCACGATGGAGCCAATATTGCTGTCCTAATTTATCCTATGTGTAGAAACACTTTATTCTGTTTCCTAAATACGAAGGACTTGGATCTCAAAAAGCTAGATTGTTCACCAGGATGAAGTCCCATGTCATTGGCTGGAGGATGGGGCTGGGGAGCCAATGGGGATTTGTACCACCTGCTACGTCTCAGAGGTCTCATAGGTGGTATACCGAGGATTCCACTGGGTGACCAGTCCATCCCCATCTTTCAGCAGCCCAGGGAAAACCCTTGCCCATCAGTATGGAAGCCCATTTTGTAACTCAGGAAGTGTTCAATGTTCGCCTTAACCAAGAAGCTCCAGTACTGGCCAAAGAGAAATCACTGGGAGAAATGCCACTAATTCAATGCAGAAGGTATTCAATTTTCTGAGTGTATAAAACAACACAGATCCGGTCCTTGGCATTGGCGGGTGGTGGATCTGCTCCCACAGGTGTCCGTGGAAACAGGAACACTGCCATGGAGGACTGCATTCAACAAACTGGGAGAAGGGGTGGAGACTCGAGAGTAAGAGGAGAGTAGTTGAAGGAGGTACAGAAGAGTAGAAAGAGAGGAAAACTTAAGAGGCGGAGAGGAGAAGTAAGGAGGAGGCGATGAGAGAAACAGAAAGATCGAAAGGAGGATAAGAGGAGAAAGCAAAGAAAGGAGAGGAGCATCTAGGAGGAGAGATAGAGGAGGAACAGTGGAACCCTGAAAGGTTGGAGAAGAGAAGGAAAGAGGTGGTAGGAGCATCTTAAATTCTGGCAAAATGTCAAGGAGGAGAAAGAAAACAGAGGCGAGAAAGGAGGTGAAGTCCAAGAAGAATTGAGAGTGAGAGTTAGATGGCCAAGGAGAGAGCAACAAAGGAGAGGTCTGGGCGAGTGGACTGGTCAATGGGCAGGCTCAAGGAGAGCATCTGGGTCCGGTGGTCAAGTAGTACCCAGGTGAGCCCCTGGAAGCTTATCAAGGCCCCGGGGGCCCACCACGACCTTACAAAAGATATTAACGTTTGTAATGCCATGCCAGTGTTCAGATGACCCATGCACTAGGGTTGATGTGCCTGTTTTGCCTGAGAAGATGTGTGGCATTCTGCCAACGTCTCTGAATGCAAAGCATGCAACTGCAATGGCCAAGAAAAAAAGGGAAGGCACTTAAAATCCCAGAGACTTTTATCTGCCAGGGAGTTGGAATCTAAGGAAAAGAGAGGGAAGGTCTAAGGACCCGGGTCTTATAGAAAAGCTTGACTCGTTTATGTTTCACTGAAATTCCACTAAGTAACCCCAGTTAAAGTTTATTCCACAATGTTCAGTTTGTCCAATACAAATCCTGGAACCCTGGAACTTGGATTGAGCTCTCGGCCTTGACCGTACCCACTAACACAAATGCTGCACCCTTAGCCAGCCTGGCCCTGGTGACCATCAATGCACCTATCGATTGCTCCTCAACCACTCCAATTCCCATGTCAAATCACCCATGTATTTCCACATCTTTCTAGCCTGCCTCTGCTTATTGGCCACACACTTTGCCACCAGATGATGGATGGGCATCTCCACCCAATCACTGGCTCATATAATGTCTGGCTGCTGCTGGAACTCGACACCATCCATTCCATCCTCGCTTCTACCTCGAATGGGCCCACCACTCTCACTCCTCCAAAGAACTCCTCAATGTCTCCTGAGCCCACCACTCTCACTCCTCCAAAGATCTTCTCAACGCCCCCTGAGCCCACCACTCTCACTCCTCCAAAGATCTTCTCAACGCCCCCTGAGCCCACCACTCACACTCTTCCAAAGAGCTCCTCGACGCCCCCTGAGCCCACCACTCTCACTCTTCCAAAGAGCTCCTCAATGGCCCCTGAGCCCACCACTCACACTCTTCCAAAGAGCTCCTCAATGGCCCTCTGAGCCCCCCACTCACACACCTCCAAAGAGCTCCTCAATGCCCCTGAGCCCACTACTCTCACTCCTCCAAAGAGCTCTTCAATGCCCCCTGAGCCCACCATTCCCACTCTTCCAAAGAGCTCAATGCCCCCTGAGCCCACCACTCTCACTCTTCCAAAGAGCTCCTCAATGCCCCCCGAGCCCACCACTCTCACTCCTCCAAAGAGCTCCTCAATGCCCCCGAGCCCACCACTCTCACTCCCCCAAAGCGCTCATCAATGACCCCTGAACCCACCACTCTCACTCTTCCAAAGAGCTCAATGCCCTCTTGGCCCACCACTCTCACTCCTCCAAAGAGCTCCTCAATGCCCCCTGAGCCCACCACTCACACTCTTCCAAATAGCTCCTCGACGCCCCCTGAGCCCACCACTCTCACTCTTCCAAAGAGCTCCTCGATGGCCCCTGAGCCTACCACTCACACTCTTCCAAAGAGCTCCTCAATGCCCCCTGAGCCCACCACTCCCACTCTTCCAAAGAGCTCCTCAATGGCCCCTGAGCCCACCACTCACACTCTTCCAAAGAACTCCTCAATGTCTCCTGAGCCCACTGCTCTCACTCCTCCAAAGAACTCCTCAATGTCTCCTGAGCCCACCACTCTCACTCCTCCAAAGAGCTCCTCAATGTATCCTGAGCCCACCACTCTCACTCCTCCAAAGAGCTCCTCAATTCCCCTGAGCCCACCACTCTCACTCTTCCAAAAAGCTCCTCAATGCCCCCTGAGCCCACCACTCTCACTCTTTCAAAGAACACCTCAATGTCTCCTGAGCCCACCACTCTCCCCAAAGATCTCCTCAATGCCCCCTGAGCCCACCACTCACACTCTTCCAAAGAGCTCCTCAATGCCTCATGAGCCCACCACTCTCACTCTTCCAAAGAGCTCCTCAATGCCCCCTGAGCCCACCACTCTCACTCCTCCAAAGAACTCCTCAATGTCTCCTGAGCCCACCACTCTCACTCTACCAAAGAACTCCTCAATGTCTCTTGAGCCCACCACTCCCACTCTTCCAAAGAGCTCCTCAATGCCCCCTGAGCCCACCACTCCCACTCTTCCAAAGAGGTCCTCAATGCCTCATGAGCCCACCACTCTCACTCTTCCAAAGAGCTCCTCAATGCCCCTTGAGCCCACCACTCTCACTCCTCCAAAGAACTCCTTAATGTCCCCTGAGCCCACCACTCTCACTCCACCAAAGAACTCCTCAATGTCTCCTGAGCCCAAAACTCTCACTCTTCCAGAGAGCTCCTAAATGCCCCCGTGAGCCCACCACTCTCACTCCTCCAAAGAACTCCTCAATGTCTCCTGAGCCCACCACTCTCACTCCTCCAAAGAACTCCTCAATGTCTCCTGAGCCCACCACTCTCATTACTCCAAAGAACTCCTCAATGTCTCCTGAGCCCACCACACTCACTCTTCCAAAGAGCTCCTCAATGCCCCCTGGCCCACCACTCTCACTCCGCCAAAGAGCTCCTCAATGCCCACTGAGCCCACCACTCTCACACCACCGAAGAGCTCCTCATTGCCCCCGAGCCCACCACTCTCACTCCTCCAAAGAGCTCCTCAATGCCCACTGAGCCCATCACTCTCACACCACCGAAGAGCTCCTCAATGCCCCCTGAGCCCACCACTCTCACTCCTCCAAAGAGCTCCTCAATGCCCCCTGAGCCCACCACTCTCCCCCAAAGAGCTCCTCAATGACCCCTGAGCCCACCACTCTCACTCCCCCAAAGACCTCCTCAATACCCCCTGAACCCACCACTCTCACTCCCCAAAAGAGCTCCTCAATACCCCCTGAACCCACCACTCTCACTCTTCCAAAGAGCTTCTCAATGCCCTCCGAGCCCACCACTCTCACTCCTCCAAAGAGCTCCTCAATGCCCCCGAGCCCGCCACTCTCACTCCTCCAAAGAGATCCTCAATTCCCCCGAGCCCACCACTCTCACTCCCCCAAAGAGCTCATCAATGACCCCTGAGCCCACCACCCTCACACCGCCAAAGAGCTCCTCAATGCCCTCCGAGCCCACCACTCTCACTCCCCCAAAGAGCTCTTCAATGCCCCCTGAGCCCACCACTCTCACTCCTCCAAAGAGCTCCTCAATGCCCCCTGAGCCTACCACTCTCACACCACCAAAGAGCACCTCAATGCCCCCTGAGCCCACCACTCTCACTCTTCCAAAGAGCTCCTCAATGCCCCCTGAGCCCACCACTGTCAAAGATCTCCTCAATGCCCCCTGAGCCCACCACTCACACTCCTCCTAAGAGCTCCTCAATGCCCCCTGAGCCCACCACTCTCACTACTCCAAAGAGCTCTTCAATGCCCCCTGAGCCCACCACTCTCACTCCTCCAAAGAGCTCCTCAATGCCCCCTGAGCCCACCACTCTCACTTCTCCAAAGAGCTCCTCAATGCCCCCTGAACCCACCACTCGCACTCTTCCAAAGAGCTCCTCAATGACCCCTGAGCCCACCACTCTCCCCCAAAGAGCTCCTCAATGACCCCTGAGCCCACCACTCTCACTCCTCCAAAGAGCTCCTCAATGCCCACTGAGCCCACCACTCTCACACCACCGAAAGAGCTCGTCAATACCCCCGAGCCCACCACTCTCACTCCTCCAAAGAGCTCCTCAATGCCCCCGAGCCCACCACTCTCACTCCCCCAAAGAGCTCATCAATGACCCCTGAGCCCAGCACCCTCACACCCCCAAAGAGCTCCTCAATGCCCCCCGAGCCCACCACTCTCACTCCCCCAAAGAGCTCCTCAAAGCCCCCGAGCCCACCACTCGCACTCTTCTAAAGAGCTCCTCAATGCCCCCTGAGCCCACCACTCTCACTCCTCCAAAGAGCTCCTCAATGCCCCCCGAGCCCACCACTCTCACTCTTCCAAAGTTCTCCTCAATGCCCCCTGAGCCCACCACTGTCAAAGATCTCCTCAATGCCCCCTTAGCCCACCCCTCACACTCCTCCAAAGAGCTCCTCAATGCCCCCTGAGCCCACCACTCTCACTCCTCCAAAGAGCTCCTCAATGCCCCTGAGCCTACCACTCTCACACCACCAAATAGCACCTCAATGCCCCCTGAGCCCACCCCTCTCACACCACCGAAGAGCTCCTCAATGCCCCCTGAATCCACCACTCCCACTCTTCCAAAGAGCTCCTCAATGCCCTCTGAACCCACCACTGTCAAAGATCTCCTCAATGCCCCCTGAGCCCACCACTCACACTCCTCCTAAGAGCTCCTCAATGCCCCCTGAGCCCACCACTCTCACTCCTCCAAAGAGCTCTTCAATGCCCCCTGAGCCCACCACTCTCACTCCTCCAAGGAGCTCCTCAATGCCCTATGAGCCCACCACTCTCACTCCTCCAAAGAGCTCCTCAATGCCCCCTGAGCCCACCACTCACACTCTTCCAAAGAGCTCCCCAATGCCCCCTGAGCCCACCACTCTCACTCCCCCAAAGAGCTCCTCAATGCCCCCTGAACCCACCACTCTCACTCCCCCAAAGAGGTCCTCAATGACCCCTGAGCCCACCACTCTCACTCCCCCAAAGAGCTCCTCAATGCCCCCTGAGCCCACTACTCTCACTCCCCCAAATAGCTACTCAATGTCCCCTGAGCCCACCACTCACACCCTTCCAAAGAGCTCCTCAATCCCCCCTGATCCCACCACTCTCACTCCTCCAAATAGCTCATTAATGCCCACTGAGCCCACCACTCTGACATCACCGAAGTGCTCCTCAATGCCCCCTGTCCCACCACTCTCACTCCTCCAAAGAGCTCCTCAATGTCTCCTGAGCCCACCACTCTCACTCCTCCAAATAACTCCTCAATGTCTCCTGAGCCCACCACTCTCACTCTTCCAAGGAGCTCCTGAATGCCCCTTGGCCCACCACTCTCACTCCGCCAAAGAGCTCCTCAATGCCCCCTGGCCCACCACTCTCACTCCTCCAAAGAGCTCCTCAATGCCCCCTGAACCCACCACTCTCACTCCCCCAAAGAGGTCCTCAATGACCCCTGAGCCCACCATTCTCACTCCCCCAAAGAGTTCCTCAATGCCCCCTGAGTCCACTACTCTCACTCCCCCAAATAGCTACTCAATGTCCCCTGAGCCCACCACTCACACTCTTCCAAAGAGCTCCTCAATGGCCCCTGAGCCCACCACTCTCACTCCTCCAAATAGCTCCTCAATGCCCACTGAGCCCATCACTCTGACATCACCGAAGAGCGCCTCAATGCCCCCTTGCCCACCACTCGCACTCTTCCAAAGAGCTCCTCAATGCCCCGTGAGCCCAACACTCTCAATCCTCCAAAGAGCTCCTCAATGCCCCCTGAGCCCACGACTCGCACTCTTCCAAAGAGCTCCCCAATGCCCCCTGAGCCCACCACTCGCACTCTTCCAAAGAGCTCCCCAATGTCCCGTGAGCCCACCACTCTCACGACTCCAAAGAGCTCCTCAATGCCCCCTGAGCCCACCACTCTCACTCCCTCAAAGAGCTCCTCAATGCCCACTGAGCTCACCACTCTCACATCCCCAAAGAGCTCCTCAATGCCCCCTGAATCCACCACTATCACTCCCTCAAAGAGCTCCTCAATGCCCTGTGAGCCCACCACTCTCACTCCTCCAAAGAGCTCCTCAATGCCCCCTGAGCCCACCACTCACACTCCTCCAAAGAGCTCCTCAATGCCCCCTGAGCGTACCACTCTCACTCCTCCAAAGAGCTCCTCCATGCCCCCCAAGCCCAGCACTCTCACTCTTTCAAAGAGCTCCTCAATGCCCCCTGAGCCCACCACTGTCAAAGATCTCCTCAATGCCCCCTGAGCCCACCACTCACACTCCTCCAAAGAGCTCCTCAATGCCCCCTGAGCCCACCACTCTCACTCCTCCAAAGAGCTCCTCAATGCCCCCTGAGCCTACCACTCCCACACCACCAAAGAGCACCTCAATGTCCCCTGAGCCCACCAATCTCACTCTTCCAAAGAGCTCCTCAATGCCCCCTGAGCCCACCACTCTCCCCCAAAGAGCTCCTCAATGACCCCTGAGCCCGCCACTCTCACTCCCCCAAAGAGCTCCTCAATACCCCCTGCACCCACCACTCTCACTCTTCCAAAGAGCTCCTTAATGCCCTCCGAGCCCACCACTCTCACTCCTCCAAAGAGCTCCTCAATGCCCCCGAGCCCACCACTCTCACTCCCCCAAAGAGCTCATCAATGACCCCTGAGCCCACCACTCTCACTTCCCCAAAGAGCTCCTCAATACCCCCTGAACCCACCGCTCTCACTCTTCCAAAGAGCTCCTCAATGCCCTCCGAGCCCACCACTCTCACTCCTCCAAAGAGCTCCTCAATGCCCCCGAGCCCACCACTCTCACTCCCCCAAAGAGCTCATCAATGACCCCTGAGCCCACCACCCTCACACCCCCAAAGAGCTCCTCAATGTCCCCCGAGCCCACCACTCTCACTCCCCCAAAGAGCTCCTCAAAGCCCCTGAGCCCACCACTCGCACTCTTCTAAAGAGCTCCTCAGTGCCCCCTGAGCCCACCACTCTCACTCCTCCAAAGAGCTCCTCAATGCCCCCCGAGCCCACCACTCTCACTCTTCCAAAGAGCTGCTCAATGCCCCCTGAGCCCACCACTGTCAAAGATCTCCTCAATGCCCCCTGAGCCCACCACTCACACACCTCCAAAGAGCTCCTCAATGCCCCTGAGCCCACCACTCTCACTCCTCCAAAGACCTCCTCAATGCCCCCTGAGCCTACCACTCTCACACCACCAAAGAGCACCTCAATGCCCCCTGAGCCCACCAATCTCACTCTTCCAAAGAGCTCCTCAATGCCCCCTGAGCCCACCACTGTCAAAGATCTCCTCAATGCCCCGTGAGCCCACCACTCTCACTCCTCCAAAGAGCTCTTCAATGCCCCCTGAGCCCACCACTCTCACTCCTCCAAAGAGCTCCTCAATGCCCCCTGAGCCCACCACTCACACTCTTCCAAAGAGCTCCCCAATGCCCGTGAGCTCACCACTCTCACTCCCCCAAAGAGCTCCTCAATGCCCCCTGAACCCACCACTCTCACTCCCCCAAAGAGGTCCTCAATGACCCCTGAGCCCACTACTCTCACTCCCCCAAAGAGCTCCTCAATGCCCCCCGAGCCCACTACTCTCACTCCCCCAAATAGATACTCAATGTCCCCTGAGCCCACCTCTCACACTCCTCCAAAGAGCTACTCAATGCCCCCTGAGCCCACCACTCTCACTCCTCCAAATAGCTCCTCAATGCCCACTGCGCCCACCACTCTGACATCACCGAAGAGCTCCTCAATGCCCCCTGGCCCACCACTCGCACTCTTCCAAAGAGCTCCTCAATGCCCTGTGAGCCCACCACTCTCAATCCTCCAAAGAGCTCCGCAATGCCCCCTGAGCCCACCACTCGCACTCTTCCAAAGAGCTCCCAAATGCCCCATGAGCCCACCACTCGCACTCTTCCAAAGAGCTCCCCAATGTCCCGTGAGCCCACCACTCTCACAACTCCAAAGAGCTCCTCAAATCCCCCTGAGCCCACCACTCTCACTCCCTCAAAGAGCTCCTCAATGCCCACTGAGCCCACCACTCTCACATCCCCAAAGAGCTCCTCAATGCCCCTGAGCCCACCACTCTCACTCCCTCAAAGAGCTCCTCAATGCCCTCTGAGCCCATCTCTCTCACTCCTCCAAAGAGCTCCTCAATGCCCCCTGAGCCCACCACTCACACTCCTCCAAAGAGCTCCTCAATGCCCCCTGAGCGTACCACTCTCACTCCTCCAAAGAGGTCCTCCATGCCCCCTGAGCCCACCACTCTCACTCTTCCAAAGAGCTCAATGCACCTGAGCCCACCACTCTCACTCCTCCAAAGAGCTCCTCAATGCCCCCTGAGCCCACCACTCTCACTCCTCCCAAGAGCTCCTCAATGCCCCCTGAGCCCGCCACTCTCTCTCCTCCAAAGAGCTCCTCAATGCCCCCTGAGCCCACCACTCTCACTCCTCCAAAGAGCTCCTCAATGCCCCCTGAGCCCACCACTCTGCCTGCTACTGAATCTTTGTGAGACCAAAAGTTCTAAATTAGGAATTGCTTGCAGTGCCAGTGTAATTTTATGGATATTTCACAATGGGTTCACCGGTCTTTGGGCTTTTATCTTGCTCAACTCAACCCTTAAATGCACCCTCAAGCCTCTGAGTGATGTTCCAGTGGATTTGAACATTTCTAATTGATTTCATAATTCTTATTTTTTAGTGACTCCAAATTCACCCCTTTTGTTCTTTCTCTAATTGAATTTATCCACGAATATATGCAAGGGGAGACCACCGCGCAACTCCCCCCAACTTCTCTCTATATTAATTAGAACGACCCCCCCGATATTTGTCAGAAAAATTTGATTAAAACAATTCTTCGAATTCGGATTCAATGAAAACTACCTCGATGTAACCTCCTATTCCCTTTTTGAACACATGTCTCCCATTCTGACCGAACTTCATTGTCTCTCTGTGGAGGCTTGCATCCAATCTAAAACGCTGGGGGCCTCATTACACGGTAGGCGGTAAGGGTTTACCGGTACCGGTATGTTACCGGTACCGGTAACCCCTTACCGCCTTACTACGAGGTCCCTTTGCGGGTTGGGGTATTTAACGCCTGCTTTTTGCAGGCGTTAAAAACCAACCCGCAAAGGGACCCAGGGAGCTAATTACGGTACCGCAATTTGCAGTACCGTAATTACCGCCTTCACCATTCCCATTACGCCTTATGGGGCAAAAATGGGAATGGGGAAGGGCAATGGTGGAAGGAGGAATTACCACCCCGCCAACCTTGGAATGGGGTGGTAATTCCCCTTTCCACCAAGGCGGTGCCGGTATTTTACCGGCATGAACCATGTGTCTAATAGCGCCATGGTTCTCCGCCTACCGTGTAATGAGGCCCTGTGTCTTGTGTTTAAAGCCCTTCCCCTTGGTTCGCCTCCAGCCTAATTTACTGGGCAAAGTCCGGCCGAAACAGAGCCCTTCTGAGTCGATCCCTATTCCATCTGGAGAGTCAACTCTGTCGCAAGTCTATGACTTCTAATGTGCTTTTCCCGTTTAGTTGCCACCTTTTGGAATGAACTCCCTGTCTCCCTCAGGGCAAGGCCAGAGGACTTCCCTTTCAGGAATGAATGCACAGTTTGGTTTTAGAAATATTTCCTGGGCTCATTTCGTAATGATCTCCCCTCCTGACAAATATGACTTTGGCTTTTATTTGTATTTTTTGTTGTTGTTGTACAATGAAATGTTTTATTGTGTTTTTTTGGCGTATATTGTGCAGTTAAACTTGGCATGTACATGTTTCGAATACACGTTTTCAAAAGCTTTCATGCCAATTGATGCGTGGCCAGATCTGTTTAAAAGCCTGGACGTAATGTTCTTATTACAGGCTACTTGTGACATCACTACTGTCCATTTATAAGAAAATTACATCACTACAGGTCTGTAATGATTTATTACGCTTCAGCTCTGAAGTCACAATGCCCCCTGCTGGAGCAGAATTCCAGCTGTCAGTGCAGCACTGATTACTCGCTCCTAAAATAGTTTTCTGTGACACTTTGAGAAGGAGCTGTTTACGGCAGAATGTTTCATTTGTTCACTGCTGAAGATTGACACTTGTGAGCATGTATATGTATTTTAAAACTGATTTTAAATGACAACATGAAAACGTTTTTCGATGCATGTTATTACACTGTTTACACTATTTTTCGGCAACATTAGAAGCTGCATATTAGCTTTTTGTTTAGATCCAAGCAGATTCTACACTGATTATAATGATCAGCAAATGGAAGATCTCTTATATTGGATTAAGCAAGAGGCCAGGAAGTCAAGCGATAACAGTGTGTGCCAATGCATTATAAGGGATAATGCTCTACCGCAGTAAAAATGGATATTGCAAATCACCACAAAGTTCCCCGGCTTTGGCCTTGTCTTCTATTTGGTCATGAAACTCCTGAGTGACTTATAATATCCTTATAATGGGCCTCATTATGAATTGGGCAGTGTGGGTAAAATGTGGCTGTATTAACATATTCTTGAAATGTATTATACAAAATGTATCAAAATTTATTCAATCTCATTGTAAAAAAATATAACAAAATGTATTCAATCTCATAAAACAGTCTTTAAAAATGAAACAACACAATTATTAGTACATATTTAAAAAGAGGCACACACAACACCAAGGGCAACGTGCAAGTAACAGTTACTAATTTTACAAACTTCATTGACCATGAATCAAAAAAACTCTGATGTCAAATTGACTTCGGTGTATTACACCTTTAAATTCAAATTAACATATACCAGGTGAAACCATAAACTTTAGTCAAATTTCAAAGATAGAAAACAACATACACATATAACTAGTATACATCGTTGCTAGTCTTTTGTCAGACAAAAGACTCGTTTTTTTGATTCATGGTCAATGAAGTTTGTAAAATTAGTAACTGTTACTTGCACTTTGCCCTTGGTGTTGTGTGTGCCTCTTTTTAAATATGTACTAATAATTGTGTTGTTTCATTTTAAAAGACTGTTTTATGAGATTGAATACATTTTGTTATATTTTTTTACAATGATATTGAATACATTTTGATACATTTTGTATAATACATTTCAAGAGTGTAGGTTTTACTGGCAAGGGGAACTTGACTTTGCTGTTCTCTAATTTTTTGATTTTGGTTACCCTTAGACAGACAAAGCTTATAGGAAAGGGTGCTTCCTTTTATTAATATTTTTGTATTAACATACACCACCGAATTACCGCACTTTCCAACAATGACTTTGGCAGAAAGTTGGAGGTTTCACCGCCAGCTGTGAGCTGCAGGTAAATCCACCACCAAATTTCTGCAGAATTACCCCCGGCGGAATTACTGCTGTGGCATTCCACCGACATCCCCCAGGAAGTCCTATGGACTCCAATTAAATGGGCTCTGACACTGCCACTTGTAATCCAGTGATAATACCACCGGACCAAGTGGCGGTAATGGTAACTCTGTTTGGTGGTATTTCTGCGGATTTACCACCGAGATACCACCAAACCTATAACTATGCCAAATGTATGGTGTAGGGCACCCTATCCCATATAAAAGGCACCAGGACAACATAGGGAAGAGAAGCACATCAAATAGTCTCGTAACATGGCTGGACAAGGTATGCACTTGCTACTGGAGTGGGGGTTGGGGGGTGCGATCTGCATGCCGCAGGCGTGAACTCCAAAAAGCCAGGTTCAGCTTTGCGTCAATTTCAAGGTCGATAAAACGAGCATCAACTTTGTTTGTGTTTTGGAGCAAGCACTACACAGAGAACAGACTAGTGAGACATTCCCAAGAAACACTAGACTAATGTGTAGAGTAAATCATGATTTATATTTTGGGGCAATTCTTTTTTGCCTCAGCAGCATATTTATGTTAACATGAGTGGGAGACCTCTATTATCATGCTCCAAATATATCGTTTACATGTCGATTAAAGTTTTGTTTTAATTACATAAGTCTCTAGTTTCCCCCAAACTGCAATATGTATCTTGTTGGCTATGAGTACGCGACCTTAAAAGGCCTTGAACTGTAAAAGTAATATCAATCCACGTGTGCCCATCCATCCATCCATCCATCCACCCACCCACCCCATCCATCCACCCAAACACCCACCCACCCATCCATCCATCTATCCATCCATCCATCCATCCATCCATCCATCCATCCATCCATCCACCCAACCCATCATCCATCCATCCATCCATCCATCCATCCATCCATCCATCCATCCATCCATCCATCCATCCATCCATCCATCCATCCATCCATCCATCCATCCATCCATCCATCCATCCATCCATCCATCCATCCATCCATCCCTCTACCCATTCATAAATCCACCTAGCTATGATCCCATTAGGTTTCCATCTGTCAATACACCTATCTATTTATCTTCCCCTCACCCCCTGTATATCTATCCGCTTGTTGTCAGTCTGTCTGTCAGTTCCCCTATCTAGTCATCTGGTGTCCTGTCATTTCATCTCGGTTTATTAGTGACAATCCTTTTATAGCAAAAGAAAATCTGAGAAAGAAATAACTCGCTAATATTGAGATAGTTGGGCAAGGGATAGGGTCAAGAAGGCTTAGGGCTAGGCATCGGGGTCAAAGATATAAGTAGAATCAGTGCAGGGGGGGGGGAGTCAATGTTAGGGTTACACTAGCAAGTCAAAGCAAGGGTTAGGGTTCAGGGTTAGGCTTTCAAGGTACTTTTTAAAGAGATAAATCAGAAGAAATATGACTCAAGTACATCATTGCAAAAGAAGGGTGACGTTTTTAATTAGAATGAGTTCCATTGAATAATGTTGAGCTAACTGCCCCTTTTACAGTCTAGGGAAAGCAAATATCCAATCTTCACAGGACATATAAAGTACTTACATACATACTAAGATGAGGGGGTTTAGTAATGATGTACAGGTAAACGACGGGGACCCCACTAACTCATGTGATGAACGGGGTCTTTTCTTCTGGTTCCTCGCATTTCTCTAATTGGGTGACCCTGCTGCTCAAAACACGGCTCGAGAGGAGGAAGGGCCCATTCCAAAGGCAACATGAAAACCATACAAACACCTTATGTTCTCTTCACCTCCAAGTCCAGTTTGCTTTGAGGGCTTTTTACTTCTGTGAAATCTGTAATCCTCTGCCTTGGGCTGGTGAATGCTCACTTCTCTTCCTGGACCAGCATAGATGCTACTGCTCTGGCCCAGTCCTGAAGACTTTGCCACATTGCAGAGATGTGATTGGCCTGTCTAGGGCATGGCTGGTGTGTTTCACTGCAATGCTCTCCACCTACAATGAAAACTGAGCCAGAGTTTCCTGCCATGTCTTGCGTAAGCTGTATGTAACCAATGCCCAGTGGTGGGCTGGGAACCAAAAGAGACCCTGGAAATAAATGTCAAAGTGGCCCTATATCACATATTGTCAGCAAGCCCAACCCTTTTACTATGATAACATTTGGAAATAAAATGGGTTTCCATACGAAGCCCAAGGTGCAGAGGCCTACCTGGAAATCTCCTGAGTATCCTCTAGGCCAGTACACCCATTGCCAATGCTCCCAGTGCTTTGGGACCACATGAGCCGTACACCCCCTCACATTTATAAATCACGGTGCCCCTGACTGCCGTGAGTCTCCTGGCGTCTGTGTCTGAGACACGAGGAGGCTTGTTGCAGCTTCCTGAACGCTGTGTCTCGTTGGGGAGACACGTGGCAGTCAGGGGCAGAGAGCTTCCTCAACTTGCGGGGTTTGGGCCTCGTGTGAACACGGAGCGCAGGTCCGTCTTGTTCCAGCCCAATTCCTTGCTTGGTTTCTAATCGAAAATGTTGCAATACAGTTCATTTCATGAGTGCTGAAAATGGTGCTGAAAATGGTGAAAGTCTTTCCGACCCAGCTGTGTGTGGAGTGAACAGTGTTGGCGGTTCAGTGCCCTAGTGTTGGGGGTTCAGTGCCCTCCGAAACTCCCCCCACACACTCAGCCTCCAGACGTCTGCTGTGTCCGGTCTCCCCGGTCGCACTAGTGCGGCCGGGAACGCCCCCTTTAATTATAGCACACGCTGCAGTGTGCAACATCACTCCGCAGCGTGCTCTTCCCTTAAAGGGGCAGCACCACAAACAAGATGTGTCAGAGCGATTTGGGAGGGGCAAAGGGACAGAGCTAGGTGTACATTAATGTGGGATGCCCTACTTTGCATACAATTTCCCAAAGTGCATTTTGGGACCATAAGATTCACAAAAAAAGTTGACAAAGTGTCTGTGATAGTAATTCAAGCATGCAATTCTTCCTTGCACCTAATGACCCCTTGGTGTGGTGCTCATTTCATCCGTCACAATACCCACTGTAATAGTAAAATGTTGCAAAATATGAGCCATGTATGCTCTTTAGTTGGGGTATGAGAAGGTGGTGGTGTTCTCGGATTAATTGAGTGGGTTGCAGGCGATTGTGGCAGGGGATGGTGATAGGAAGGATGTGATTTTGGATATCAGGAGGAAGATTGATCGGTGTGTGCGTGGGGGAATGGATTTGGAGTTGGCGTGGGTCCCCAGTCACAGTGGCATTTTGGGTAATGAGTTGGTGGATCAGGCGGCGGGTGAGGGTATGAAGACCCGAGCGGTTGATGTGAGGTTGCCTTTGAGTGTGGATGAGGTGAAGGCTGTGATGGTGAGACGGGTCATGGATGAGTGGCAGGAGAGGTGGGTGACTGGGGTGAAGGGCAGGTGGATGTTTGGTGTTCGTGGGAAAGTGTCGGTGAAGGTGGATGCGGGGAGTCTGGAATGGAGGAGGGGGGAGGAGGTGATGCTGAATCGGTTGAGGATAGGGCATGTGGGGCTGAATGAATGTCTGTTTCGAGTGGGGAAGCGTGAGTCGAGGGACTGTGCGGTGTGTGGGGTGCCTGAGACTGTGGGACATTTTTTGCTTAGGTGTGAGAGACATGTTGAAGAGAGAGAATTGATGAGGGTTCGGTTGACTGCGTTGGGTGTGGCTGAGATGAGTGGGAGGGCTTTGCTGGTAGGTGACGGGGTGAGAGGCAGGAGGAGGAGCAGTGTGATGTTGGATTTTGTGAGGCAGACGGGGCGGTGGGAGGAGTTGTGAGTTTATGTGTGCTAAGTATTGATTGGTGGGTCTGGTGCACATCATCCTTTAGGATGGGGAAGCGCCTGCGTGGGTCCGCCCACGCCTCCGATAATTGAGAAGAAGAAGAAGAAGAAGATGGCGTCACTATTCGGCTTGAGTTGCCCTGGTAAGGAAAGGATGTTCTTAGCCGTAGTCTGCAGATTAAGTTTACATCCCTGCATTGCGCGAGTGTCCTGAAGCAGATACGTCAGGGGCAGAAAGGTTCCTCAATGTTGGGGTGAGGACACAGTTCCAGCTTGTTCCAGCCCAATTCCTCCACTGCATATCCTATTAGAAACTTCAAGTACTGCACTGAATAAGGGAAAAACAGCAACATCCGAGACCGCAATTTTAGCCTCAGCTTCCAGTGTGTGTGGTATATTAACAATCTGATCACACAGTCAAATGAAAGGTAATACATTTTTCGTTTATTACAAACATACAACACCTGACAAATGTTTGTGGTTCCTGGGCATGTGATGGCAATTCCGGACGTATGTGAGATTAGGTTATGACCGTAATAATACTCACAAGTAGACTCCAGATCTCTGATGTTTTGGACTACAATCCCCATCACTTTAGCCAGCATGGTCAATCGTAGGGGATCATGGGAGTTGTCGTCTTCAACAATTGGAGGGTTGCAGGTTGCAGACCCTTTGCCTATAAAATACGAGTCCAGACACAAAGACATATCTGCTCACCCTTTAGAATATCTAGGGCTTCACTGGGCAAGTTCCCTGCACCTGTGTGGCAGGGAACCACACATTATAGTGATGACTTTGGTATCGAGGATTATGATATGAAAACCTAGCAAAGCAGAACGCATTTTCAGGAGACACATAAGCCAAAACTGTGCTCTTGTTCAAAGCGTATTTTAGTCCAGCTGCTGTGCTTTCATCACTGTTTCTGGAGCCACATCATTGTAGCACCCCCCCCCCCCCCCCAGCCCCCGATCCCCTCCCCG
The DNA here is from genome assembly GCF_040938575.1 of Ambystoma mexicanum. Taxonomy (NCBI): domain Eukaryota; kingdom Metazoa; phylum Chordata; class Amphibia; order Caudata; family Ambystomatidae; genus Ambystoma; species Ambystoma mexicanum. Next base: position 128,314,322 of record NC_090923.1, on the reverse strand, counting down.
CCCCCCTCGTTCACAAAATTGAAACATTTGATGTATCTTCTTAATTTCTGCTGAGCAGAAATTAAATGAGGAATTTGGGAGAAATCAATTCCTTGGCAGACACCTGAGCACCGAAAGCCGTCCCCAAGCAACGCTACACAAGTTGTGCAGGCAGCTAATGGTATGTATTTTATCAAATGATATCAATCCGGAATCTATCAGTGCACCCTGGTGGGGGTCAAAGGTCACCGGTAAGCTATGCGGCATGATTGCACTCAGCGGCAGTAATGTTATGCTAAAAAGGTGTCCATAACTGTGCCAAATCACCGCCACAGAGGCCTCAAAGGTCCTGGGTGGACGGCAAACGCCTGGGAATGCTTGTGTCGTCAGATGGACAGTCTTTTTAGACGCCTTCATAACAACCACGCAAGCATCCTTTGTACCAATTCTACCAACCCCATGAAGCTATGGTTCCGCAGTGTCCCTCTGCTTCCATCTCAATGACTCTGCGTTGGATCTACAGCAAATCAATTTTGCTCGTGTTTCGTGGAATATACGGACCAGGTGCATTGCCTCTGTGGGAAGCCTTGGCCAAAAAAACTTGGCAGAGCTCAAGTCCTAAAAAAAAGAAATATATATTAGAAAAATAGGAGCCATTACAATGCGCGATGTAGCTAAAGATGCTCATTTACTTCCATTGGCTTGTACTAGGAGAAGAAAATGCTTTTAAATCTGAGAATTTGCATCAAAATATTAATTGCACAACAAAATCCCAATGTAAAATGTGTTACATGTTATGTGTACACTTTCATGTGGTCTTGTGGGGGAGGGAGGAGCGTGTCTGGTCTAGAATCCAGAGGAGCAATGTGGCAATAAGACCCGAGGCGGCGAGCCAATACCGTCGCGAGAGCCTTAACGAAGCCCTGGTGGCATTACCTGGGGCGGTATTGGCCCGCCGCCTTGGGTCTTATTGCCATTAGTACCCCGGGCCGTTAGACCGGGGTACTAATGGCATTTTTTAATGGCCGCTGGGAAAGGGAAAACATAGTCCTTTTCCCCTTTCCATGGCGGCCATCGGGAGCGAACGGGCTGGGAACAAAAGTGTTTCCAGCGCGTTTGCTCCCAAGAAAAGAAGAAAAAAAAAAGGTAAGTGGGGTTAGGTGCGGGGAAGGGAAAAAAAAAGAAAAAAGTACCACGTCTCCGGCGGGGGATGATGGAAGCCTCCAGCCATGTGGAGGCTCGGAGCGGGGATGGCCCCGCTCCGAGTCTCCACACGCCTGGAGGCTTTCATCGTCCTGCGCCAGAGACCAAGGGATAGAAGGTAAGTGGGGTGGGGAGGGCAGGGAGGTGGGAGGAGGGAGGGGAAAAAAAAGTCTTATCTGAGTCCCCGGTGGGGGACGAAGGCAGCCTCCAGCCATGGGGAGGCTCGGAGCGGGGGATTGCCCCGTTTTGAGCCTCCTCATTGGCTGAGGGGCTGCCACGCCCCTCGCCGGGAACAGAGTACCCGGCACGCATGGTGTACACGGTAATACTGTGTGGTATGGCTCAGAAAAGAGCCAATCAACACGTTGGATTCCCGGTGCACCGCACGTGCCGGGTACTAATGTGTTTGAATCCCAGCTTGGATAGATCGGACATACCATAGAACAGTGGTCTTCAAATTTTTTGACCCTGCGCCCCCACTAAGAAAAATTTCTCCAGCCCAGGCCCCCCCTATACACATGGATTCCAAAATTGTACTCGGGGGCAAACGGTTATCGTGCGCTGGAGTAGATGGTGCCCCTAACGAAGTAGTGAATGCCAAACACCACGTTGTTTCAAAATCATTGCTTGCAATGATTCAAATCAGATTAGAGGACAAATGTTTGTGAACAAAGCATTCTGATTATTTTGCTATAATACAGAGGACTCGACTAAAAATAGTGTTGGATATTTTTTTCACACAAACGTAAACACCCAATATTGCTGTCCTGTAGTAACATTTGCTATGCAAGTGCTGTAACAATTTGTTTCTCAAGTACAACGACGTACTGTCAATGCTGTCACTTGCAAGTTGGACAGTGGCATACTGGAGAACTAGTGTGTAGAGTGGGCCTGCCTTTCACCAGCCAGCCTGTCAATATTGGGTTCAATTTTTGCAATAGCCAACCGCAGGCTTTGTTCCACCTCCAGCTTTGACCGATATTTTGTCTTTAGGGCTGCAAGTGCAGAGAACCCGATTTTGCACAGGTATGAGGTGCTGAAAGGTAACAGTACATTGACTGCACATTTCGATAAAGTTGGAAACTCTGCAGACACATGTTGCCAAAATGCACCCAAAGACAATTTTCTGAATTGGCCCTCTAGTAGGCGGTCACTTTGGAGCTCCATTAGTTCCTCCTGGAGTTGTATTGGGAGATGGGCTCCTACGTCAGCTAGGAAAGGCTGAACCACCCAGTCATTCATGTTGCAATTGTCGTCAGGAAAGTACTTTTCGAGACTGGTTCTGACAACATTTAAATGGTTTCCATTTACTTCAGAAACACATGAAAGATCATACTCCGTCTCCTCAAGAGCATCTTCTAATAATGGGAACGCATCTGCTATGCCAATATCAACCCTCCTCCTCCAAAGCTCCAGCTTCTTCTTGAATGCCGATATTTTTGCATTCCTGGCAAATTATGTGGTTTCTGTGCCTTGCAGGAAGAGGTTTAGAAAATTTTGCTTTTCAAAGATGTCTCCAAGGTAAGCCAAGAGTATAAGCCAGTAGCAAGACAGTGAAGGTGCTTCTGTGAGAAGCAGACCTAGCACTGTGCATATATAGCATAGGCTCGTGCCATCGACATATTAAAAATTAAATGGCTGTCACATACAGCACGTAACCGAGGCAGAGGCGAGGGTAACACAGGCATAGGTGAGGGTAACACAGGCAGAGGCGAAAGCAGAGCAGTTTCAGTCCCCCGCTTGCCCCTAATGTGGGGGTCGCAGAGGGAGAGCAGTGCAGGGGGACCGGTGCTGTATTAATAACGCAGCTCCCCCATGGCAGATTGCTGGAGCCCAGCAGTCTGCCATGGGGGAGCCGCGTTGTAAACACAACACCGGCAGAGCAGTTCCAGACCCCCGCTTGCCTCCATGGGCGTAATTTTAGGGGGGGTTTGTCCCCCCCAACTTTCATGGCACACCATTTTATCCCCATTCATTTAGCTGGGGAAACTTTTCATTAGATGTCATGTCCCCCCAACATTTTCAGCAAAGGTACTCCACTGCTTCCCTCCTCTCCTCCATGCCCCCTAATGTGGGGGTCGCAGAGGGAGAGGGGTGCTGGGGGGCCGGTGCTGTATTAATAACGCAGGGGGGAGCCGCATTGTAAACACAACACCGGCAGAGCAGTTCCAGACCCCTGCTTGCCTCCATGGGCGTAATTTTAGGGGGGCACAGGGGTGTTTGTTTCCCCAACTTTCATGCCACACCATTTTATCCCCATTCATTTAGCTGGGGAAACTTTTCATCAGATGTCATGTCCCCCCCAACATTTTCAGCAAAGGTACTCCACTGCTTGCCTCCTCTCCTCCATGCCTCCTAATGTGGGGGTCGCAGAGGGAGAGGGGTGCATGGAGGACCGGAGCTGTATTAATAACGGAGGTCCCCCATGTCATGGGAGTTATTAATGCAGCACCAGACACCCCTCTCCCTCTGCAACCCCCACATTAGGGGGCATGGAGGAGAGGAGGTGAGCAGGGGACCAAAACTTGCCCAGCAATCTGCCATGGGGAGCTACGTTATTAACACAGCACCGGCAGAGCAGTTTCGGTCCTCCGCTCGCCTCCTCTCCTCCATGCCCCCTAATGTGGGGGACGCAGGGGGAGAGTGGCGTAGGGGGGACCGGTGCTGCATTAATAACGCGGCTCCCCCGTGCCAGATTGACACGGGGAGCTGCGTTAAAAATAAAGGGGAAGGGGTGACTTACCTCTCACACGCGTCGGCGGCAGCAGCAGCAGCAGCAGGGAACACAGGACATCACAACGCAGCCTAGATGCGCAATCCAAATGCAGGAAAGCACGCGTCCAGGCTGAATTTATTTCCTGTTTCATGGCCACGCCCCCACCACATCGCACTGGCTGAGCATGTGCATGGGAGCCAGTGGCTCCCCATTGCACATGCTCAGTTCAGTGCAGCAGAAAAAAGAAAAAAAAAAGCGTTACTCTTTTCCTTCTTTGGCAAGGCATTGTGCGCACCACAGATTGAAGACCTCTGCCATAGAACCATGAATTGAATTGAAGGAGCGGCAAACACTTTATTTACTGCCGGGCTAAAAAACTCCGATGGTGTCCGCCCTGTGAGAAAAAGTGGACGATTCCATCCACCCATGTGTGCACTCAAATTGTGCCCTGAGTGCACGCATACATGCCAACATTTTCCATTCCATTCTGGAGATGCTAGTCCAGTCCAGGTTTTATATTCTGTGACTCGTAGTCCTGGATTTGTAAACAGTTAACCCAGGACTGCAAGTCTCCGAATTACAAGTTAAAACCAGCACTGGCTTTGTGTTTCCCAAATGGGATGGATAATGTCGGCATGTATGGCACTGTACGGATGGGTTCATCAGAATGTCACAACCATTCTGACTGCATTCCAGCCACAGAGCAAAGATAATTTAGGATTGTCGAGATGGGAGCCGATTGATATAGTTGAAGTCCACCTCTGGATACGTAGGTTTCATAGGGGGGTGGTGTGTGTGTGTTTTTTTTTTTCGTTTTTTTTTTAGGGCTATCTTTAGGTGCGCTGGTGCACGTGGGGTGGTTGTCCTGTCTGAGAACACAAGAGTATGGTGTGTGTATATTTTTCTCTCTGTACCTTGGTATATCCTTAAAATGGGTCAATAATTGGGGCAATGTAAAACTGGCATGACAATGTGGAAACTGGTTTAATAATCTTCTGAAGGCACTGGAGAAAGTATTTAGGCAATGTGGAAACTGGCAGGCATAGAGCTGCGCACATAACTGTTAATGAGAAGAGGTTCTCTCAAAACACACCTCTCCAGTGTGTAAGGGTGCAGAAGTAGGAGTCTGACACAGTGGGTGGCATTCTTGCTGGTAGAGACATTTATTTTTAAAGAAAGCAAAGAAGAAACCTATCTTACCCTATGTCTATGAGGGGTTGTCCCTGTCTCAACCAAAACCTGGAACTCTGTCAGGATGTCTGGTAATGTATAAAGTCCACTGTCTTGTGTCCAAACCTATTTCCCTCCCTTTCACTAAACTAACTAAGGAAAAGCTAGGCGTCACCTTGGTCACAAAGGAGGCTTCTCCCATTCTGAAGGCAGACCATTAAAGTTCAGCTCATAGAGTGAAACGATAATCCCTGACTCTCCAAACACAGTTCTCAAGTATCAAAATGAGGGGGCAGAGTCTCTTCCCCTCGTTCATGTCCTCAAGTCCGAAACATCGGATTACGCCTGGTTTACTATCCTGCCAGACTTAGCCATAGACTTCTTTAGCACAAAACATGCTATCCGTGTAAAAGGGGGACCTCGTCCTGTGGAATTGGCTATTTCTATGTCCCCTTTTATTTGCAATACTGTATTCAATGTATTGCACAACTTCCTTTTCAAAAGTATTGGGTGACTTTTATTTTTCACAAATGTATTTTCCTCTATGTCCCCTCCACTGTGTGGGTTGGGGGCTGTGGACCAAAGCCATGATCCCTCCAAAGAGCCAGTTCTATCTGTTGCTCAGCTGCAGCCTGGAACCCACTGGAACCTCTCCTCCCACTCACCCCAACCCATAATTAATCTCCCCTTTGTCTTGGCATGACGCCTCTCTGGACCCTACAAAATCAGTTCCACTTGTGTCAGCAATGGGTGGGGGGGCTCTGGAAAGCAACTTGTCCATATATTATAATTATTCGGAGTTACCAAGCTAGCCCCTGTTCTGGGAACCTCCTCCATTCCCTAGTCCAACAAGTAACCTCCCCAATGCGCCCAACTGCCCTGCACTGTATCCTACAATTAGCTTCCACACCTCTGGTCTCAATTCCCCTGACCTACGAATCACACAACATGTCCTGGCAACGGCCAAACAAACCAGTTACCTGGTCTCCCCACCCCCGGAGACCAAACAAACGACTCTGGCAACACTTGCGCAAACAAACACTTGCCTGTGGGAGGTGGCCAACCCTGGAGGGGGGTGGAGTGACACTACGTGCCCAGGCAATGGCCAAACAAACCACTTGTCTTGTCTCCCCTACCCTGGCAACGACATGTTGTGGCCCTAAAATGGGTGGAGCAACAGCCTTATATAAGCTTGTGGAGAAAAGACTGGAGGCTCTCTCTTTTCTCTTGGCAGCTGGTGGTGTAGTGCGATGATGTAGGTGGGGGCAGAGGCTGCAGAGGCCCTTCTGGCAGGTACCCTTCCCCTGTCTGGCCTTATTTTTCTCCCTCGGTTCCCTTTCTCCAAACCCTGCTCTTTTTTTCACCAGTGGCTCCCCTGGCCTCTCTGTCTCTTCTTCCCCTGCTTCTCTCTCCTGGCTTCTCACCCTCTGCCCCCTCCTGCCTGTATCACTGTGCCTCCCCGTCCCTCTCTGCTTCTCTGTCTCCCTTGTGTCTCTGTGTCTGTCTCCTTGTGTCTCTGTGTCTGTCTCCTTGTGTCTCTGTGCCTGCCCCTGTGTCGCTGTTTCTATGCCACTGTGGCTCTTGTGTCTGTGCCCCTGCATCTCTGCATCTGTGCGTCTGTGCCCCTGTGTCTTTGTGTCTGTGCCCCTGTGTCTCTGTGTCTGTTTCCCTATCAAAGGGTAAGCATGCACTGACCTGTTCTCCGGATTTCAGCTTGCTGAGAATGCTGATCAGCCCAAAACAGTATTCGAGACACTGGAAGTTGACAGGGGGTTTCGAGCGCCGTCATGATGTCAGCTGGGAAAAACCCTCTCCGGGACAAAAAAAATCTCTCTGTTGGAATGCGTTGCTGCAAAATACGATGGCAGGTACTTCGAGATGAGCATGGACTAGCAGATGGGTAGTTGCACAGAAGTCCAGGACTTAACTCCAAAGGCAGGAAGCTAGGTTCGGGCGGTACAGTTAAGGAGAGTGAGAATCCGAGAGCAGAGAACAATAATCTTAAGGATAGTCAGGAAATACTGTGCCAATAGACATGCAGGACTAAGATCTCCGAAATTAGTAAATACAAAAACCAGGAGGAATGCAATAAATTGGAAGCCGAAGGCAGCAGGGACAAGAGACTTTGGAGATGAAGTGTCTCAAGAGATGCTGGAACGCAAAGTAGCAGGAGCTGTAGCTGGAACTCAGGAAAAGCAGGGAGATAAGGAGACAGAAAGAAAGATGACTTTAGAAAGCGCCAAAGCTTACTGGAATGAAGTGAGGCATACGCTTACTGTCTTGTTACTCCTGATAAACTCTCACTGCCTTCCGGAGTCTGCCATCCGTGTCTTGCTCCCTTTGTGGACTAGACCGCTGAAGTCGGAATGAATCTCTGGCACTACAGAGCGCCATCTTGGAAGTGCAAGCAAAGTACAAACACAGTGTCCCTTCCATCGTTGCCATAAGAACCAGGTAGACAGCGGACGTCTCCTGACACTCTGTGTCTCTGTGCCTTTCTCCCTGTGTCTCTGTGCCTGCCTCTCTCTCTCTCTTTCCCCCTCACCATCACTACTGGCCCCCTTCTCCAATCCTACCCTTTCTCCCTTGGTGTTCCCCCACACTTCCATCCAAGGGTACTCCCAGGCCCCGTATTTCATGTCAGAGGGTGTGCCTAAGCTAGTCCAGTGTGTCAAATATATTGTGCTGGCAATGAGTTTACTCCTCTTCCTGTAATAAATCTGTTCCTGGTTTATTCAAAGATTTTGGTGCCTTCTTTGTGTTCCCACCTTTCCATGTAACCTGCCTGTTATTGCTAGAGAGGGGACCCAGTCAATCTGCGTACACAACACACCTCCACTGGGTCTGTTGACTCCCTGGTCCAGAGCTGTGGCTCTGACTGGGGTCTCCCACACACCCTCCCCCATTTTGGCCTGCCTCCCACTTCCACAGTCCCTTGGGATCTTCTTTCAACTCAAAACTGAAGTGCCAAGTCGGGTGCACTATATTGCCAGACCGGATTACAAAACTCAGAAAGTGTCGCTTACTTTGGTAATGGGTTCACTAACCCTTGTTACAACTTATGATATTTCTCTTACTCTTTGACGTGCTTCACAGACCCCTCTGGGCTGTCTCT